>NC_041395.2:132683533-133028533 GCF_900747795.2 Erpetoichthys calabaricus | reverse complement strand
TCATAACCTCTTTAACACACTACTTCTCCGCTGCGAAGCGGAGTAATAAAACTCCGCCATTGCCGGTCCCAAGCCCGGATGAAAAAGGAGGAGGGTTGGGCGTTGGGTTAGCAACTCCACCCCATAAAACTCTAACCGCTATAGAAACGCCAAAAAGAGAAACAGAGACTAACTTCCTGGGAAATGAAGGATCTCCGACAACTCAGAGACATATGACGCTAGAGGGTGAAAACTGGAAGGAAGCCATCGAGCCGACCAACCTTCTTTCGACCAGGAGAACCCTTATCGGCACATGGAATGTCAGGAAGCAGAAATCTGGAAGAGAAGATGGGGATGGATAGGGCACACCTTACGCAAACCGCACACCAACATCACCAGACAGGCTCTCAGATGGAACCCCCAAGGAAAGCGGAAGAGAGGCCGTCCAAGAAACACCTGGCGACGCGACCTCGAGGCAGACATCACAAGGATGGGCTACACCTGGAGTCAACTAGAAAGAATGGCTCAGGACAGAAACCTCTGGAGATCTACCTTTGGCGGCCCATACCCCGGAAGGGGTGGAGGGCATAAGTAAGTAAGTATTCAGTAATAAAAGATACAGTATATGGCTTGGAAAATGGAGCATGAAAATAGATACGTAATTTATGGTAATATCTTTAATGCATAGAAACTGGATTGATTTAATTTTGTTAACATTTAAAAAGACATTTAAATATTCTCACCACTGGCTATTTAAATGGACCAAGAGCTGCTGGGAATCATATAACTGGACATGAATTTGGCTGTCCAATAATGGCAAGAAAACTGAAAGGTTTAGCACAAGGCTTGTTGTCTTTCAGTTCTTCTTCCAAACCACTAAAGCCATTGCCATTTTAAGAGCCAACCAAACTTCTCTGCAAGAATCATAAATCTTATAACCCAGGCAGGCCTGGCAGTATGTCTGTTCTGCTGTTAATTTCTTCAACTGCACAAATCACGGTTTTGAAGAGTGAAGTTCACTGAAGTTCAAGTAGTAACACATGTTAAAATTAAAGATGTTAGAGATGAAAAATCATATTTTTACATAGTATTTTGAAATAAATATATGTTATGTAATAACATTTTTACATGAGCTTTCATTTCATTTCCAATGAGTTTGTTTTACATGGCAGGTTATTAAACCATTGTCAAATTAAAATAGGATTTCACTGAGGTATTAATTCCCAAGGTAAATCAAGCGTATGGAATAGATGACTTTAGCAAATAGATGTTTGTACCATAGAATTTAAGCAGGTGCTATTTAATTAATTTACCTTTTTATTTAAAAATGCCTTAACAGTTATTTTCACTCACATGACAATACAATTACTGTTAGAAAATGTAATGTTTTACCAGGGAATTTAAACTGGATTTGTTAATATTAAAATAATAACAAACATTGTCTGATAATGGAATAACATATGTTAAAAAAATAAAATAAAATAAAGCTGTAGTTTATCTACCACATTCTAAAGGCTGTACAGATATATGTATCATTGTAAATTTAATTACAAGATTGAATAGTAAAAGATGAAGAAAGTCCTAATAGTTTCTTTAATTCCTTTATTTCTTGAAATACTGAAAATAAAATACTAGATGTGAACTGCTTATTTATTTTTACTGTAGAAACACTATGGAGTATAGTATGAAATTGTGCAGAAACACGATTCATTACAACTCACTGACCACGTCACTTGCTTATTACCTGATATTAAATCAACTTCAAACCTGTACTACTGAGATGTCTTATGCCTTGCTATGTATTAACCTAGCAGACAGCTGATATCTTCTAATGATAATTATGCCATTATTCCAAATGATCAATATGCAGCTCTCTGCTTGTGTTTGCTTTGTGGTTCTAATTCTCCCTAAAGCCCTTTCTGAATCATACCTGAAAACAGAGCTTTTCCACTTTGGATTTTTAGATGATCAATGTATTTATTTGTTTTTCTCTGAATTTCTCACTGTCTCTGTAATTGAGATTTCAGTTTTAAAAAAATGAATGGTTGATTCTTAAATACCTACTTTCACAGCGTGGGTTTGGATTTTTTCTTTCTCTCTTCTAGGTTCCACTGTGAAGGGTACAACTGGAAAGGACTCGAGAGCTACACCACAGTTGGACTGTCTTGCAATTCCGCTACGAACCATGAAGATCTCAATCAGCCAGGAGATTCCTGATGTGATAAAGCCTCACCTCTGTGCCAAAATCTTCGGGCATTTCCACTACATAAATGGCACATGCCTATTGAGAAACGTTTTTATTGACCCGTACAAGGAGCCAGATACCACTGGGTTAAGTTAACCTGGGTAGTTTTACCAACCTATTCTATCTGAAGTACTACAATACATAGCATCTTTGTATTAAGAGCACCTCTAACACTGTCCCCCATCTCTCAGCAGATGGCAGTGTTGTGCAAAAAGTAAGTAAATAGTTAAATTACCTCATTAATTTAATATATTGGTAAATGTTCATATCAAACTAAACTTAGTCATCATATTCAGACTTTTCCAATTTTCCATGATATGCTTGATGCAATTTATTATTTAGAAAAAAAAAATATTTTTGGTGAACATAAACTGTTTTCCATACCTGCTGCTGCTATCCTGTTACTAGATTGCTTGGACCGACCATTTAGTATTCTTGGCATACCTTTGGTTCTCTTCTAAACGACTCATTCTTGGTTTTTTTTTTTGTGATGAAATTCAAAGGTTACCTGAACTTGTACATCTGACTATGTTGGAGTAGTCATCATCAATGAATGAATGAAGTACTTATCTACATTTAACCTTTTGCACAATGAAAAAAACTTGAAACTTATGAGTATTCATTTGCATTTCTACTTTCAGGTTTGAGCATTTTTTGTAGATATCTTTTAATCCTGTCCTGTTTAGGCTTTACTGTATAACATTATTTTAATAGATCTTCATTTTGTGTAATTTTTTATGGCATCATTCAGGTTAAATTTTATCGTCAATGACACAGGTGACCTAATACATTGTGAAGCGCAGTATCTCTTTGTCACGGCATCATGTGAGGTTTACTGAAAGCCATCTTCTTCCTCAGCTGCCTCCCAACGCCTCTGTGACTGTCACTAATCTGATATACCATAGCAACTTTGAGGCAGCCTTAGTGATTTTTATTTATTTATTTATTCACATCACCGAGTCAGAGCTGCGGTCAGAGACAGTACCATCGGTGCTCATTTTCCACAGCTCTGAGCCAATATAAGCCAAGTACCTTCCCAATATCGCTGGCAGCATCATACCCAGACAATGTACTGTAAATTAGGCAGATTAGATGAGGTAGTAAATGCTATACTTTAAGTGCTTGATCATCTCTGTGTTTTTTGTTTTTTTTTGTCTTACTCATACACACACACTCATATAATTTTCTCTAACCTTTTTTTAATAAATTTTTGCAAATTACTACCAAGCTGAAACTTCAGTATGTAGCATTTCACTGAAAAAGGATACACAAATGAGAGCAGCAAGTCACTTTGACAGTGAAAATAACATGTTTCGCTTGATATTACTTTTTCAACAATAATGAAAACTAAACCATTTTAATGGGTAACAGCATTCATTGCTTTTGACAACAGTTTTTGTTGTTCAAGTACAGGAACTACAGGTTGACAAACTCACAAAATAATAAAAAACTGTAAACTTTTCAATAACTGCAATTAGCATGTGTGCTGCAGATTCCCTAAAAACTGGACTTTCCTTTTTGAGATTTTTACTGTTAGTTCATTTTCATTGTCTAGCTTTAAACTGCATTTTGTCTTGAATAAGGCAACCACAAAAAAAAATGGACCAAAGGCAGGTGTATAATTTCTCACAGTAGCTTTGGCTGCAGTATCTGATTTTATTTCAAATGGTACTTTTAACTATATGATTTTCTTGCTTTCTTAGGTGTTATTCCTGCAGCAGAGGGATAGGACTGGGAAGCTGGTCAGGGCTGACTCACCTGTTTGTTCTCAAGGTATTCTTTTTGCTGTATGTAATTTTTACCATCCTGGCACTCAATTTCGTCCAATCCTCTGTGCTTTATGTGTCTTTCTTTGTTCAAATGAGAGTGATTAGTTAGAGGTTAGGACTGGTGATTATTGTGCTTTTTATGTATGTTTAATTTTATATTGGAGCTCTGCAAAACTTTTTGGAGTATGGATTGTTGAGAATGAGAGGAGGGAATGGTATGTAACAGTCAGAGACATGGGCTAATGCTATGTTCCATTTACCTCAGAAGTCAGATGTCAAAGCTGGAAATCATGTCACACCCGATTTGACTGAATCCCAGCAAAACATTGGGAAAACCGATATGGACGCCTCCAGGAAAGCCTTTGTTGTGCTTGATTTTTTGGGAGTAAATACCAGTTCAAAACAATGTATTACATAGTATTTCACACAACCAAATACTGAAGCAACATGTCTACAGATATAAGTTGGGCAGTACTGTGTGAATGACTGATTTAATGGGACAGAATTAGACAGTAGTACTAATAAACAGTGCAATACTACAGCTTTCACTAAAGTTTGCAGTGTAGTTGGTCATTTTTCATTGATGTCAGACTAGCCCAGAGTTTCTGAGTCGGAAATCTCCCTATCATTCCAGTTGAAAATTCTGACTAGGAACTTGGAGATTTTGACTTCCCACTTTAAATGAAACACAGAATTAGTCAGGTAAAGCCTCATCTAAGTCAACTACAATTCTAAAATTACTGGCCACTGTGCATTACCTTTTGTGCAACATTGTTTTTCTTTACTTACTCTTACTTAGACTAAAGCTATTCAAAGCTAGTATACCGAGTATTTTTCTTTGCATGATAATATAGTATATGCTATCATACATACTTGAGGTAAAATTTGATATTGGTTAAGTTTCATATTATTATTTTACAGTATTTATCATCCTGACAGAACCTTTAATGTATCATCTGTTTCCTATCAAAAACAAGTCATGGAGAATTATCCACATTTGCACCACCTTTTCATTCTGTCCTTAAGTCTATTGGTGACAGTGATCTGAAATTCTAAACTATTCACCCTTGTGTCAATTTACAACTCATCTTATACTGTAGGACCTGTGTCTTTATTTGTGCATGCGTTTTGTCATTTTCTTATTAAATTAATTCTCTCCCATTCCCATGTTTGTCTGCTGAGATGTGACTTCTCTTTTGTTACTAACATACAATGTTTGGTCCTTCTCAAGGACTTTAGAGCACAAGTGATCAGGTAATTCTTGGATCTGCAGCTGTATTATTTGAGGTTGGTATATAAACATTTTTTTCTAAAACAGCCTTATTCACCACACTCTGCCCTATAAGACAGAGCTAGGAGTGGACCAGGTCCTGTGCGTGACTATTCTGCTGCCTCCTCGGAAACCAAAATGAGCGAAGCACAGAAAGGACTAGAGGAATGTGTCTGTCCGTAAATTAACCTTGCTCCAATATCTCAACATAAACTAAAGACACAAACTTAAACAAACCAGCTTCATTACACAATGCAGCACACTCTCCCAGTATGTACTGTTTCAGACTTTTTCTTGTATGGAAAGCTAATTTAATCTTTTACAATTTGATAAAATATTGTGTATTCTGTTAAGCTAATGGCTGAAAAGGGCAATTGAGTAGATATGAAGTTATGTACTGTAATGGGTTAAAGGACTGACATTTTAAAAAGCTTATATCCATTGGCAGAAAATGATTACTTGCATGTTAAATATTTCTGGAAGTGTGTTCAAGAACCTTTAAAATTCCAAAGATACATAAAATATGACGTCTTTGATATAAGGATGCCTTCTTTTGCATTTGTTTAATTAAAGCAATGCTATAGACAATAATGTTATTATTCAGAATTATCCATATATTAAAAGTACTGTACATAGAAAAATTAACATTAAAAATACTATTATATTACTAGTGTGTCCAGCAGGGACCATTAGCTACTCAGATGGACCACATTTGGAAAGGCCATTCTGCTTCCATTGCCGCCTCAAAGCCATAACAGCAATACAAGAACCACAACAAAAAACAGAAATCAATCTTAGAAGAAATAATAATTTGATACTTGACTTGAATCTTTCAGCATACAAATCCACATTCAAGCTGTGATTGGGAGACCCACAATAAAAGTTGACAGAGATTAACACAGTAGTAATATGAGGTACTCGCTGGGTCGAAGATGTTGTCTTCTCTCGATTCTGTCAGAGTATGCAGAAGTTTGGAGTGTGCTGGACATTGAGAGCTGCAATTCCAAAGTCCAAGGTTGAGCAAGTCAACAGCTGTGATGTTCCAGTGTGTCCGGGATCCAGCAGTTGTGGTGTTTCACATGGCAGGTTCTAATAACACTTTTTGTAACTTTCAGGTAATATCGTTTCGGTACAATAAACCAATCAGTGTCTAACTAGGAGCTTCTCTTTTACTTTTCTTGAAATTTTTGCAAAACAAAGAACTGTCTCAATTTTTCTTTTGACAAAGTCAAAAATATGCTTTATCACAGATTTAAATAGCAATCAATTTAACATATTGATAATAATAATAATAATAATATGTTGTAATAATAATAATAATAATAATAATAATAATGAAATATTTTGTTAGCAATCTATTTATATACTGTACAGTGAAATGTTATTAAATTCACAGACCACAGTGATGCACTAAATATAATTGAGTTCACTGCTGCCTACAACCAGTACAAGTATCTTAAAGAGAATTTTTATAAGTTTAACTTCTAACTTAATGTTGTTTATTAAAGTGATTTTGATGCTGCTTTACCCATTAAATGTTTCTTTGTATTTTTTTCTGGTTTAAATAAAATAACAAAGCACTTAGGGATAAAAATGCAAAAAACCAAACCAAAACTAGAAGCTAAAATTGCAAATATCTCTACTGCCACTGTATATTTCCCAGGAGAGCTAATGTAAGCCGGTATAAAAGTGATCCACACGGCACAAAATATCAGGATGCTGAATGTGATGAATTTTGCTTCATTGAAATTGTCTGGCAGTTTTCGAGCCAGAAACGCAAGAACAAAGCATAATGCAGCAAGCAGGCCTATGTACCCTAGAACTGTGTAAAATGCAGTTTTTGATCCAAGGTCACATTCTAATATGATGATTTCTGAGTAGTGCTTGAAGTTTTTGTTGGGAAATGGAGGAGATATCAATATCCAAAACAGACATATTACTACCTGAATGAGCGTCAGAGTGCAAACACTCAATCGTTGCTGCGTCGCTCCAAACCACTTCATGACATTACTACCTGGCAGTGTGGCTCTAAACGCCATTAAAACCACAATAGTTTTTCCAAGAACACATGATATGCACAAAACAAATGTGATGCCAAATGCTGTATGGCGCAGCATACAAGACCAGTCAGTGGGCTGACCAATGAAAGTAAGAGAACATAGGAAGCAAAGTGTTAATGAAAAGAGGAGAAGGAAACTTAATTCTGAGTTATTTGCTTTAACAATAGGTGTGTCTCTTCTAAAGTAAAAGACAAATGCTATAGCAATTGTAACAGAAGCTCCCAGCAACGCTAATGCAACAAGCAATATCCCCATGTTTTCTTCAAATGACAAGAATTCAATATCCTTTAAAATACACAGGACTTTTTGTTTATTGGTCTTGTACTCCAATGGGCACTTCAAACAATCAGAAGAATCTGAAACAAAAAGGTGAATACTGAATTTATGTTCATTTTAAAAAAATGCAGAGGATTTAAAGACATTTTTAAGTTTAATGAATATAATCAGTTTGAAGTAGACAAAAAGGAAAAAATGAAGAAGAGAACAAATGGATGATCATACCCTTTTCTAAGTCATTTCATTCTGCGAAGAAGATTTAAAATTATACCTGCAAACTTTTCAACATTGTGTAAATGGCTCGGAATCAATGTTTATAAAGAAAAGGACATTTTTGTGTGTTGCAAATAGCAAATGTACAAGCCAATAGATGAAGGGGCAATGGTCACTCTTTGTTTGAGTGTGGGATAATTAGAAAAATTATGTATTTACTTGGTTTCAAACTTAACCAGTTCTGAGGACATTGGTCTCTAATCAACATATTAACAGATAATAAGCAACAGTACTATTGTTTAACCAAAGAAAATGTATATACACTATTGTTAAGCAAAGGAAATTGGTATGTACCATTGTTTTGCCAATCGACATGTTGATCTAAGCAGAGATTGAAGCATTTATATACCTCTGGGTAAATCAGAATTAAATCAAGTATGGTCAGAGATTCCTAACTGCTGCCTGCTTCTTGTATGCTTTTGGCACCTTACCGTTGCAGGTACCCTTTATTGCAACAATGGATTGCACCTGACCCAGGCTACCCTAGGCATAGGGCCAGTTATGTTTTTCTCATTAAATTTATTAATTTAATAAAATTTGAGTTAAATTCTTGTATATAACCAAACCTACCAGAATCCAAGCTCAAACCTTGAATGATGTATGGTACTAAGCTTAATTATTCACATAGAATCTTGAGCCTTAATTTATTTATGTAAGTTATTTATACTTAAAAGTAATGAAAACATGTGCTCAATCAACCTTAAATTATGACAATTTACAGAATTGTAAATAACTTTTATTTAAAAACATAATTTTTTCTTAAAGTTGAAATGTTCTATAAATGTTGTACTAGAGTCAATTCTCTAGCTTAGTATGCGAGTATAATAGCTACAATATATATTGGTGCTGGTTGTTCTGCAATTTATTTATTTTAGCTTACCTGTTGTATTGCTAATTTCCCCTTCAGCACATGGTATGCAGTCAAAGCAACAAGCAGGCTGGCCTTTACGAACTGCTTTTCGAGTGCCGGGTTGACAGCTTTCACTGCACACTGACTTGGGCACCTTAAATACAATGGATAATGTTGTTGGAAATCTGCTCAGCATGTTTATATTTTTATTAGGGAAGAAAAAAGCAGAAAGAATTATTTAAGCAGATTACTTGATGGTGCAAAACTGAGAATTCATAGCTTATTGATCAACACATTTTTTATGTTTATATAGCCAGCTGTTATGAGGTACAATGAGGAATACTCCATACTTTTATGAAAACTGTTATTTACAGTTTAACACCATCTTCTAAGTCTGAAATCTACAATATAATGTTGCTAGGTTTGTTATTATTGATGTAATTTAAATGATATTCCAAAAGTTTTTCACCTGTTTTGATTCCCCAGCCCAAACAATGCAGTCATAATCAAATACAAACTGTTGTTGATCAGGCAAAAATGCATAATGTGCACCAACTGTTACAAATTCTATCATGCCTTCTTTATTTAACTGCCAGTTTACTAAGTCATATGTTTTGCCTTTTAATGTAGGATCACCATTTTCATCAAAGTTAAAGTTGTCTCCTTCATGTGTTGTGAAAGTCACATTTTTCAGATAAGATAGCACCTATAAGAAAAGAGACAATTCTTAATTTTAGTTCACTTTGAATAAGTACGTTAAATATATACAGTAGCTTTTAATGGAGAGTCTATTATTGGCAAACTAATAAGTATGTGAGTTTAAGTATGTGCAAGAATATGCCCTGCAATGGACTGGAGCTCTGTCCTGCCTTATGAAATACACAATTCAAAGATACAAATGGCTGTTTACCTGCTTTGGTTCAATCATCATATTCTTAGAACATGCTTTGTTAGCAAGTGTTGCTTCTAAATGTTGGCATCCCAGTAGGTTATGCAGTGCATATGCTACAGCATAAGTGGCTGTATAAACATTACCACAAAAACCATTATTAGACAAATCTGTGTAGGGGTTATTTATGTCTTTTAAATCCTCAGATCCAGTGCATTTGGGAAGTCTGAATACATTATCTTGATTAGAAAGGGAGCAGTTAAAGAAATATTCCCAGAATTCATTCATGCCAGTGTTCCCAAGAATATCTGATGGACGAACATTTACTAAAAAATCTTTCCAACCAGGTATAAATGTGTCTCTAATTGATGTACCAATAGCTCCATTTAAAAGTTTGTAGTGCTCATTAAATAATGGATTTCTGTTTGATATCCATGACTCTGTACCGATCCACTGATATCCTGTGACATTATATTTGAGAAGTTCAATAAGAAGATATTCTAAATCACTGAAAGTAATGAAAGTCACAATCACCTTTGAGGTGGATCTCTTTATGGTATCTACAACTTTAAGAAATTTCTCTTTTGGATAAGTTCTGTAAATAGCCTCTGAATACTCAATGCAAATTCCCTCTTGCTGGGCCATCTGTAAAAATGCGGCCATGCCGTAGTTACCATAATCTGTATCACTTCTCAGAGCACCAACCCACGTCCAACCAAAATGTTTTACAAGCCACACCAGAGCTTTGCTTTGAAAGTAATCACTTGGTATGGTCCTGAAGAAAGTGGGATAGAGATTTTTATTGCTGAGGCAGACACAGCTGGCCCCATGACTGATCTGCACAAAAAGATAAATAAAAGAAACAAACAATGGAAACAAATTTTCTTTAGCAACCTACTAGTGGTTATCATGGTTTAAATGTCAATTTGCACCATAACTATACTACTGTATGAGCTCATTACATTTTTCTTTACAAAATACATACTAATTATTTTCAAATATAATTGGCACTTTCACAGTATAAGGATTACTGGGTTAATTTTATAAGCAATTTTAAAAACAGGAATTGAATATTGTGTTCATTTTTTGCCTTATTGATTCATTTATTAAACTAGGTATTTCAGAGGAAGCTAACATCTAATATTTTAATGATTTTATCATACAGAAATTGGATTGATTTCATGTTATTAACATTTAAACAGTCATTTAAACATTCTCACCACAGGCACATTAAAAGGACCAAGAGCTGTTGTGAATCCTATAACTGGGCTTGAATTTGGCTGTCCAATAATAGCAAGAACACTAGAAAGCTTAGCACAAGGCTTGTTTTCTCTCAGTTCTTCTTCCAAACCACTCACTAAAGCCATTGCCATTTTAAGAGCCACTCGAACTTCTCTGCAGGAATCATAAATCCTATAGCCCAGGCTGATCCCTGGCAGTATGTCTGTTCTGTTGTTAATTTTCTCAACTGCAAAAATTAAGGTTTGTGCACACTGAAGTTCACTGTAGTTCAAACTGAAAAACAAGTTAATATTATTATGGTATTGACGGAAAATTGTGTTTTTACATAGCACACAATGAAATTTGAAATCAATTAAAATATGAATACATTACATAAACAGTAACATACTGCAGTTGTTGACACATAATATTAGTCACGAAATTATACAATATAAATTTTAATTGAACTTCTTTAGCTGGAAGTAGTGCTGAAATGTTATCAAGCATTTATTGTTTTGCCGTTGAACTCAAAATGAAATATGTCATAGTTTAGCTGCAAGTTTAATCATTCATTGAAACCCCTTCTATTTTAATATGTTGTCCTTACACCTCCTAATTATACTTTATATGATAAGAACAGTTTGTTTTGTCAAAAGAAAGCTGAAATGTTGAATGACATTTATTTCAACTAATGGTCAGAATACACCAGGTAACTTACATTTTGCATTTTGAGTCTTCTGGTACTTCGGTGAATGAAAGTTTGACATCTATAGGACTATCATGCAAAGAAAATATTCCTCCAATTATTATATCTCCATCTTTTGAAAAGGCAGGTAGCTCTGTTTTTTTCCACTTCTTACAGAAAGGCTCTTGTGCCTTTGATGAAACCGCAATTAGGACTACAAATGCTAGTAACATTTTGACATGAGCTTTGATTGCTAATGATTCTCTTTATATACAGAGTTTGTTTTGCAAGGCAGATTTTTTTTTGTGCTTATTAAAACATTGTGAAATTAAAATGAGATTTCACTGAGGTATTAATTCCCAAGGTAAATCAAGCCTATGGAAAAAGTGACTTTGGCATATTAGATGTTTATACCATAGAAATTAAGAAGGTGCTATTTAAAATACTTTTTTATTTAAAAATGTGTTAACAGTTATTTTCAAGAGAGATTATGAATTAGATCATTCACATGATAATAAGGTTAATAGTAGAAAATGGAATGTTGCTATTTTCACACACTGACTTTAAATTGAATTGAAATTTGTAAATACTAAAAAAATATCAAGCACTGTCTGATAATGGAATAACTAAAAAATAAAACCTAAACGGCTGTAGCTTACCTAACACCATCGTAAAGGCTGTACAAATGTGTGTCATTGTGCATCATGTATAATAGTTTCTTTAATTCTTTTATTTCTTGAAATATTGAAATTAAAATAATGGACATAAACTGCTCATTGATTTTTATTCTAGAAATACTGTGGAGTAAAGGATGAAATTGTTCAGAAACATGACTCATCACAATAACTTATTGACCACATCAGTGGCTTATTGCCTGACATGAAATCATCTTCAAATCCTCTGCTACTGAGACTTCTTCCTTGCAATGTATCAACCTAGCAGACAGCTGACATTTTCCAATGAAAATCATATCATTATTCCAAATATTCAGTATGCAGGTCTCTACTTGTGTTTGCTTTGTAGCTTTAATCATCTCTCAAGCCTTTCCTTTCCCTTGGGTTCAAATCATACCTGAAAACAGAGCTTTTCCACTTTGGATTTTAGATGATCAATATTTAAATTGTTTTTATTTTATTCTCTGGCTTTCTCATGGTCACTCTAATAGAGACTTCAGATTAAAACAATAGATGGTTGATTCCTTTATACCCACTGTCACAACAAAGGTTTAGTTTTCTTCTTTCTCTCTTTCTTGGTTCCATTGTGAAGGGTACACCTGGAAAGGGTTTGAGAGCTACACCATAGTTTAACTATTCTGCACTTCCACTTCCAGCCATGAATACCACTACCAATCAGAAGATTCCTAATGGCATAAATATATATGTAAATTATTTTCAAGTTTACAAATTGGGCTAAATTAATGTTATTAATACCTAAATAGACAATTAATCATTCTCATCGCAGGCATGTTAAATGGATCAAAAGTTGTTGCAAATCCTATAACTGGGCTGAAATTTGGCTGTCCAATAATACCAAGAACACTAGAAGGCTTTGCACATGGCTTGTTGCCTCTTAGTTATTCTTTCAAACTACTCACTAAAGCCATTGGCATTTTAAGAGCCAACCAAATTTCTCTGCAGGAATTATAAACCTCATACACTAGGCTGGCCCTCCTGGCAGTAGGTCTGTGTCAACCTCTTCTGGCCTTTCCACTACATAAATGGCATATGACCATTAAGAAACATTTTTATTGACCAGTACAGGAGCCAGACACCACAGGGTTAACTTAACTTGGGATGTTTTGCCAGATTATTTTATCTGAAGTATTACAACACATAGTATATCTGGCATTAAGAGCAAGTGGAGCAGTGCACCTATATCTCAGCAGATGGCAGTGTTACGCCAAAATTAAGTAAACAGTTAAATGATCTCAATAATTTAATACTGTACATTGTTAGAACATTTATGGCAAGCTCAACTTAGTCATTGTATTCAATTTCATTTCAATTCCTGCAATTTATGATCTACAAAAACATTTATTTTTGGTGAACATAAAATGTTTTCTGTGCCTATTTCTGGGTTGCTTGGAAAGGCCCAAGGACTTTGTAGTATTCTTGGCATACCTCTACTTGTGTGTGCACATATGCAGCCTGAACATTTCAGTTCAGTTTTGGGGCTTGAAGGCTACAGCTCTTTTAAATAACTTACTGTTTTCTTTTTTTTGTGATGAAATTTAAAGGGGGCATGAATGACTTACTTACTGTATCTACAGTCCTCTGCCGGTTGAACAAACTTGAGTATTCATTTGAATTTCTGCGTTCAGTGTTGAGTGTTTGTTGTTGAGATATTTTTCAATGCTCTCCTTTGCAGATTGTACTGTATGTCAATATTTTAATACTGTATAACTTAATTTTGTGTAATTTTTCATGGCATTATTCAGGTGAAATTTTATCATCAGTGACGCAGGACACCTAATACATTGTGAAACGCAGTGTCTCTTAAATCACTTCATCAAAAAAGGTTTACTAGAGGCCATCTCCTTCCTAAGCCTCTGCCACCAATCCGATCTCCCATGGCTCCTTCCATGCAGCTTCAGTGATATTTTTTCTGCTGTGTCACCCATGTGCACACTCACAACACTGACTCTGCATCACACCACTTAACTGGGGTCAGAGACAGCACCATCTGCACTCATTGTCCACACCTCAGAGTTGATATAACCCAAGATCCTTCCCGATACCGTTGGCACCCTATTCTCAGGGCAGGTGAGTTAAGCAGATTAACTCTGTCTGTTTTTCTCTCACTCACACATGCACACACTCTTTTCTCTAACCTTGTAGATGGAATAAATTACTGCAAATTACTACCTAGCTGAAACTTCAGTATGCAGCATTTCACTGAAAAAGGATACAAATGAGAGTAGCAAATCTCTTTCACAGTAGGCCTAAAGGTATTATAAAAGTAGTATAAGAACATGCCTTTTAGAAGTTTTATTTGGAAATACTTTTTAATCAATAATGAGAACAATTTTACTGGGTAACAGCATTCATTGCTTTTGACAACAATTTTTATTATGTTCTTTTTTTTACAAAGTTAACCTACAGTGCAGGAACTACAGGTTTACAAACACAGAAAATAATCAAAAACGGAATCTGAGCATTTTTTGTAGAGTTACACCTCTAGTCCTGTAAAAGTTTCAATAACTGGACTAAGCCTAATATGTGCTGTAGATTTTCTGAAAACTGGACTTGTTGTTTTAAGATTATTACTCTAAATTCATTTTTAATATCGAGCTTTGACCATTATTTTGTCTTGAATAAGGCAACCACAAAAAAAAAACTTACCTCACACAGGTAGAATGTACCAAAGGCAGGGGGATAATTTCTCACAGAAGCTTTGGCTGCAGTGGCTGATTTCATTTCAAATGGCACTGTATGATTTTCTTGGTTTCTTAAGTGTTATTCCTGCAAAGGTAAAACTGGGAAGCTTTTTAGGGCTGACTCGCCTGTTTGTTCTCAAGGTATTCCTTTTACGTTATGGCTTTCAATTTCGTTCAAGCTTCTGTGCTTTATGTATTTCTCTTTGTTCAAGTGAGAGTGATTCATTGGTGGTTAGGGCTGGTGATTTTTGTTCTTTTTTATTTATGTATGTTTAATTGTATATAGCTTTTTTAAATATCAGGAGCTCTGCAACACTTTTTGGAGTATGGATTGTTGAGAATAAGGGGAGGAAATGGTATGTAACAGTCAGGGACTGGGGCTAATGCTATGCCCCATTTACCTCAGACGTCAGATATCGTAGCTGGGAATAATGTCACACCCAAGTTGACCACGTTCCAGTAAAACATTCGGAAAAGCAATATGGATGCCTCCAGGGAAAACTTTGTGGTGCCTTTTTCTTGAAATAAATATCAGTTCATAACAATGGGATAACACTGAGAAAACATGTCCACAAATAGAAGTTGAACAGTACTGTGTGAATGACTGATTTAATGAGACACAAATAGAATTGCTAATAAACAGTATAATACTACAGCTTTCACTAAAGTTTGCGGTGTAGTCTGCCATATTTTATTGATGTCATAATATGAAGTCAGACAAGTTTGGAATTGACAGACCAGTCCAGAGTTTCTGAGTCGGAAATCCAACTTGTGGGAACATTCCAGTTGAAAATTCTGACTAGGAACTCAGAAATTCTGACTTCCCTGTTCAAACAGAACACGGCAATAGTCAGGTAAAGCCTCATCTAAGTCAATTGCTATTCTAAAATTACTAGCCACTGTGCATCACCTGGCAGAGCCCCCTGGCAGAACTTCGACTATGTCCCGAGGGAGATGGGGGACATTGAGTCCGAATGGGCCATATTCCGTGCCTCTATTGTTGAGGCGGCTGACCGGAGCTGTGGCCGTAAGGTAGTCGGTGCCTGTCGTGGCGGCAATCCCCGAACCCGTTGGTGGACACCAGCGGTGAAGGATGCCGTCAAGCTGAAGAAGGAGTCCTACCGGTCCCTTTTGTCCTGTGGGACTCTGGAGGCAGCTGATAGGTACCGGCAGGCCAACTCAGGACGTTGTGGGTCGGTGGGGGGAGTACTTCGAAGACCTCCTCAATCCCACTAACATGCCTTCCAATGAGGAAGCAGAGCCTGGGGACTCGGAGGTGGGCTCCCCCCATCTCTGGGACGGAGGTCACCGAGGTGGTCAAAAAACTCCTTGGTGGCAGGGCCCCGGGGGGTGGATGAGATACGCCCGGAGTTCCTCAAGGCTCTGGATGTTGTAGGGCTGTCTTGGTTGACACGTCTCTGCAACATCGCATGGACATCAGGGATAGTGCCTCTGGATTGGCAGACTGGGGTGGTGGTCCCCCTCTTTAAGAAGGGGGACCGGAGGGTGTGTTCCAACTACAGAGGGATCACACTCCTCAGCCTCCCTGGAAAAGTCTATTCGGGGGTTCTAGAGAGGAGGGTCCGTCGGATAGTCGAACCTCGGATTCAGGAGGAACAGTGTGGTTTTCGTCCTGGTCGTGGAACAGTGGACCAGCTCTACACCCTTAGCAGGGTCCTGGAGGGTGCATGGGAGTTCGGCCAACCAGTCTACATGTGTTTTGTGGACTTGGAAAAGGCGTTCGACCGTGTCCCTCGGGGAATCCTGTGGGGGGTGCTTCGAGAGTATGGGGTACCGGACCCCCTGATAAGAGCTGTTCGGTCCCTGTACGATCGGTGTCAGAGCTTGGTCCGCATTGCCGGCAGTAAGTCGAACCCGTTTCCAGTGAGAGTTGGACTCCGCCAGGGCTGCCCTTTGTCACCGATTTCTAGGCGCAGCCAGGGTGTTGAGGGGGTCCGGCTTGGTGGACTCAGGATTGGGTCACTGCTTTTTGCAGATGATGTTGTCCTGTTTGCTTCATCAGGCCGTGATCTTCAGCTCTCTCTGGATCGGTTCGCAGCTGAGTTTGAAGCGGCTGGGATGGGAATCAGCACCTCCAAATCCGAGACCATGGTCCTCAGCCGGAAAAGGGTGGAGTGCCCTCTCAGGGTTGGTAGCGAGATCCTGCCTCAAGTGGAGGAGTTCAAGTATCTCGGGGTCTTGTTCACGAGTGAGGGAAGAATGGAGCGTGAGATCGACAGGCGGATCGGTGCGGCGTCCGCAGTGATGCGGGCTCTGCATTGGTCTGTTGTGGTGAAAAAGGAGCTGAGCCATAAGGCAAAGCTCTCAATTTACCAGTCGATCTATGCTCCTACCCTCACCTATGGTCATGAGCTATGGGTAGTGACCGAAAAAACGAGATTGCGAATACAAGCGGCTGAAATGAGCTTTCTCCACAGGGTGTCTGAGCTCTCCCTTAAAGATAGGGTGAGAAGCTCAATCATCCGGGAGAGGCTCAGAGTAGAGCCGCTGCTCCTCCACATCGAGAGGAGTCAGATGAGGTGGCTCGGGCATCTGATTAGGATGCCTCCTGGACGCCTCCCTGGTGAGGTGTTTCAGGCACGTCCAACCGGGAGGAGGCCCCGGGGAAGACCCAGGACACGCTGAAGGGACTATGTCTCTTGGCTGGCCTGGGAACACCTCAGAATTCCCCCAGAAGAGCTAGAAGAAGTGGCCGGGGAGAGAGAAGTCTGGGCATCTCTGCTCAAGCTGCTGCCCCCGCGACCCGACCTCGGATAAGCGGAAGAGGATGGATGGATGGATGTGCATCACCTTTCGTCTTCTTTTGTGCAACATTATTTTACTTTATGTACTGTACTTAGTTAGACTATAGCTATTCTCAGTGAGTACTGAATATTTTTCTTAGGATAATATGATAATATATGCTATGATACATAAAATGTGATATTTATTAAGTTTTGTTTATTATTTTATTTATGATTCTGTCCTGGGTATGATGTTAAACTGCATCCGGCCCTGCAAGCAGTCCTCTAACTTGCAGGGAAATCATGGGGGTTGGTGGCAGGATTAGCACTCCGGCCACTGTAAAAAAAACTTCACAAAGCTCTAGAGACTACAGAGACTACAGAAAGGACTCCTCTTTGCTCTCTGCAGGAGTAGCTGTGCTGCAGCCGCCCATAGGAAGGCTGCTCGCATCATGAAGGGGATGGGGGAAAGCCCTCGGGAACCCCATCCCCGGAAGAGTCGAAACCATTGGAGAGCCAATAGGGTCAGGTCTGTTGGGGATCGGAACTGGTGTGGTGCTGAGGCGTTGCCTACTGCACGGCAGCACTCAGGTCCCAATTTGAGGCGGCCCATACAGGTGGGCGCATGGAATGTCTTGTCTCTCCGGCAAGATGATCATCTTCCTCTGCTATTGGAGGAGCTGCGTAAACGCCGCATTTCAGTGGCGGCACTCTCTGAGATGCGCAGACCAGGGACTGGCCAGACCTCTGTAGGTGGATACACCTTTTATTGGTCTGGTCGGTCTGATGGCTTTTAATACTGTCACTCCTTTCAACGAGCGTATTATGGGACTCAGATTACGGCATTTCCTGGGTGCCTTGTCTGTTGTCTCAGTGTATGCTCCGACCGCAATGAGTGATGTCTCGGCAAGGGATTCTCAGCTTCGCTCGGTGGTTGATGGGTGCCCACGGGGTGACACTCCTCTGGTCATGGGTGACTTCAATGCAGCCACTGGCACTGACAGGGCTGGCTATGAGGACTGCCTCTTTCCCCATGGGTCTGGTGACCGTGATGAAAGTGGCTCCATGTTCCTTGACTTTGCAAAAGGTCAGGGGCTGCGAATCGCTGGATCCTGGTTCCAGCGCCCTGAACTGCATCGTTGGACTTGGTACTCCAATACTGGTGGTGTGGTGAAGGAGATCGATCACATCCTCATGGACAGACGCTGGAGGCTCTTGAAAAACTGCAGGGTCTACAGAAGTACCCAGTTTGTGAATTCTGACCATAGACTTGTTGTTGCTAGTCTTAGGATCCAGCTTAGGTCCAGTAGGTTATCATCTGCTAGGAAAATGAGCCTGGACTTGGCCAGACTCCAAGACCAGGCTGTTTCTAATGAGTTTGCACGCAGTTTGTGTGAGGAACTTTCAGATTTGGGTACGACTGCCAATCCTAATGTGATGTGGGAGACCTTCCATGACAAGACCCTGAAGGTTGCTGAAGGTTGTGTTGGTGTTACCGGTGTTCCCAGAAGGAGATGTTTCATCTTGCAGGGCACCCTGGATAGCTCAATGGCAACTCTGGTCTGAACCAGGAACTGAGAAGGACGGCTGCGAGAACTCTGAGGGCAGATAAAGAGGCGTTTGTTAGAGGAATCTGTGAGCAAGTGACACGCCATCTGTGGTCTAGCAACCCATTGTCCTGCTTACGGGGGGAATCAAAGCATTACGCACATCTGAATCTGTTCCTCGGAGAGTTGCAGTCAGGGCAGCTGATAGAACGGTCCTTACGGATGACACTGCAGTTGTGACCTGCTGGGCTGGCTACTTTGAGCAGTTGTTCAAAGCTGATCCTCCAGCTAGGACGTTGGATATCTCTGGGTCCCACAGTTCTTGAGGCTGATCCTCCAATTAGATGTGAACCACCCAATCTCTCTGAGATTGCACAGGTGGTGAACCAGCTGAGGGGGGAAAGGCAGCAGGGATCTGTGGTATCCGGGGTGAACTTCTCCAGGCTGGTGGTAAGGCTGTCCTCCTAGCATTGCAAGCAATCTTTGCTTCCATTTGGGAGACTGGCATCATCCCAACTGACTGGAAAATGGGACTTGTCGTCCCTATCTGGAAAGGGAAGGGTGATTGCCTGGATTGCAGCAACTACAGGGGGATAACACTGCTCTCAGTGCTGGGTAAGGTTCTGGCTAGGATCGTCCTCAATAGGACCAGCGACCGGAAGAGTCTGGTTTTATGCCTAAGAAGTCTACCATCGACCGCATCCTGGCACTGAGGGTTCTCATAGAGCGCAAATGCGAATATCGGCAGAGTTTCTTTGCAGCCTTTGTCGATTTTCGCAAATTGTTCGACTAAGTTGATTGAGCTGCCCTGTGGGACATCCTCAGGGTTCGCGGGATCCCCTCGAGGTTGCTGGATATCATGGCTGGCCTGTACACTGGTACTGTGAGTGCTGTGCAGAGTGGAGGCGGGACCTATGCATTTTTACCAATTGATTCTGGGGTTCATCAGGGTGTGTTCTTGCTCCTACTCTGTTCAATGCTTGTATGGGTGTATGGGTGTTGGGCAAGGTCATGGGGTCCAGAGGCTGTGGGGCAACTGTTGGTGAAGAAAGATTCACGGATCTTGACTTTGCTGATGATGCTGTGATCTTCGCGGAGTCAATGGAGGCTCTGATCGGAGCACTCAAGAGACTGAGTGAGGAGTCTGAGTGTCTGGGCTTGCGAGTGTCCTGTATAAAAACCAAGATCCAGGCCTTTAATGACCTCTTGGGCATAGCCATCAGCAGTGTGTCTGTTTGCGGAGAGAGTGTTGATCTTGTTGAGAGGTTTACTTACATTGGCAGTGACATTCATGTCTCTGGTGACTCTTCCTGTGAAGTCAGTAGACGAATTGGAAGAGCATGGGGGGTCATGAGGTTGCAGGAAAGGGGTGTGTGGCGCTCCCAATATTTATGCAAAGGGACGAAGGTCCAAGTCTTTAGAGTTCTGGTGCTTCCTGTCTTACTATATGGCTTTGAGACATGGACGCTATCCAGTGACCTGAGACGAAGACTGTACCCCTTTGGTACTGTGTCTCTCCAGAAAATCCTTGGGTACCGTTGGTTTGACTTTGTGTCGAATGAGCGGTTGCTCATGTAGTCCAGAATGAGGCACATTACCTGCATTGTGAGGGAGCATCAATTACGGCACTACGGTCGTGTGCCGCGTTTCCCCCGAGGGTGATCCGGCTCATAAGATCCTCATTGTTGGGGACCCAAGTGGCTGGACCAGGCCAAGGGGCCGCCCACGTGACACCCGGCTGCAGCCAATAGAGGGTCATTTCTGGAGGGTAGGACTGGACCACGTCGCGTGTCTGCCTGGGGGGTTGCCAACCGGGATCCTGAGCTGTTTCAACGTGTAGTGAGTGCAGCAATGCACTGTACCAGTGCATGCTCCCCAACTTGACTTGACTTGACAAAACCTTTAATTTATCATCTATTTCCTATCAAAACAAGAACCACAGAGAATTGCCCATTTTTGCATCCCCTTTTTAATCTGTCCTTCAGTCTGTGGGAGAAGCGATCTGCAACTCTAAACCATTCACCCTCAAATCTGTTTACAATTCATCTTATACTGTAGGAACTGTGTCTCTGTTTGTGCATCTGTTTTCTCATTTTGATGTTAAATGAAAAATAATCCATCTCTCATTCTCATTGTTATCAGTTGAGATGTGACTTCAGTTTTTTTACTAACATACAGTATTTGATCCTTCTCATGCACTTTAGTGCACAAGTAATCAGGTAGTTCTTGGACCTGCAGCTGTATTATTTCAGGTTGGTGTATAAAAAGTGTGACTATTCTGTGGCCTCCTTGGAAACCAAATTTCGGGGAGAACAGGAAGGAGTTGCATCTGGGATTGGAGGATATGTCTGCCTGCAACTTGACTTTGCTCCAATGGCTCAACATAAACTGAACAAAGCAGCTTCATTACACAATGCAGCACAGTCTCCCACTGTGGACTGTTTCAGACTTTTTCTGGTACTGAAAGCCAGTTTAATCTTGTTACAATTTGATAAAATACTGTGCATTCTGTTAAGTTAATTGGTGAAAAGGACATTTTTGAGTACAGATGCAATATGTACTGAAATGGATTAAAGAATTGACACTTCAAAAAGCTTATATCCATCGGTAGGAAAATGATTACTTGCATGTTGAGCACTTCTGGCAGCAAGTTCAAGAAGCATTAACATTACAAATATACATACTAAACTAGAGACACAAACTTAAACAAACCAGCTTCATTAACACAATGCAGCACAGTCTCCCATTACAGACTGTTTCAAACTTTTTCTAGTATGGAAAGCTAATTTAATCTTGTTACAATTTTTTAAAATACTGTGTATTCTGTTAAGCTAACGGGTGAAAAGGACATGTTTGAGTAGATATGAAGTTATGTACTGTAATGGATTAAAGGATTGACATTTCAAAAAGCTTATGTCCATTGGTAGAAACTGATTACTTGCATGTTAAGTATTTCTGGCAGTGTGTTCAAGAACCTTTAAAATATCCAAAGATACATAAAATGTTATAGATGATAATGTTGCTATTTAGAGTTATCCATATATTAAAAGTACTGTATATAGAAAAATTAACATTAACAATAATATTATATTACAAATGTTCCCAATAGGGACCATTTGTTCCTCAGGTGGACCAGAGTTAATGCTTGGAATTGCACTGCAGACAGCAATACTAGAACTACAACAGAAACACAAATCAATCACAGAACAAGTAATAATTTTATACTGACTTGAATTAAAGAATTTTTCAGTATACAAATCCATAGTCAAGCTGTGGAAAATGATTACTTGCATGTTAAGTATTTCTGGCAGTATGTTCAAGAACCTTTAAAATTCCAAAGATACATAAAATATGACGTCTTTGATATAAGGATGCCTTCCTTTGCATTTGTTTAATTAAACCAATCCTATAGAGAATAATGTTGTTATTCAGATGTATCCATATATTAAAAGTACTGTACATAGAAAAATTAACATTAAAAATAATATATTACCAGTGTGTCCAGCAGGGACCATTGGCTACTCAGATGGACCACATTTGGAAGGGCCATTCTGCTTCCATTTCTGCCTCAAAGCCATAACAGCAATACAAGAACCACAACAAAAAAGAGAAATCAATCTTAGAAGAAATAATAATTTGATACTTGACTTGAATCTTTCAGCACACAAATCCACAGTCAAGCTGTGATTGGGAGACCCACAATAAAAGTTGACAGAGATGAATATGAGGTACTCGCTGGGTCGAAGCTGTTGTCTTCCCTTGATTCTGTCAGAGTATGCAGAAGTTTGAGGTGTACTGGACATTGAGAGCTGCAATTTCAAAGTCCAAAGTTGAGCAAGTCAACAGCTCCTGGTGTTCCAGTGTGGCTGGGATCCTGAAGTTGTGGTGTTCCAAATGCCAGGATGTAATAACACTTTTTGCACTTTTCAGGTAATATTGTTTCAGTACAATAAACCAATCAGTGTCTAACTAGAAGCTTCTCTTTTACTTTTCTTGATTTTTTTTTCCAAAACAAAGAACTGTCTCAATTTCTCTTTTAGCAAGACCATACAATATGCTTTCTCACAGATTTACATAGCAAAAGAATGAGCAAAAGGTAAGCAGTGAATAATAAATTGGAAAAGCAATCAATATAACAGTAATAATAATAATAAGATATTTAATTGCAAGTTTTTTATATACTGAACTGTGAAATGTTATTAAATACACAGAATACAGTGATGCACTAAATGTTATTGATGTTCACTGCTGCCTACAACCAGTACAATTACCTTAAAGAGAATTTTTATAAGTTTAACTTCTAACTTAATGTTGTTTATTAAAGTGATTTTGATGCTGCTTTACCCATTAAATGTTTCTTTGTATTTTTTTCTGGTTTAAATAAAATAACAAAGCACTTAGGGATAAAAATGCAAAAAACCAAACCAAAACTAGAAGCTAAAATTGCAAATATCTCTACTGCCACTGTATATTTCCCAGGAGAGCTAATGTAAGCCGGTATAAAAGTGATCCACACAGCACAGAATATCAGGATGCTGAATGTGATGAATTTTGCTTCATTGAAATTGTCTGGCAGTTTTCGAGCCAGAAATGCAAGAACAAAGCATAATGCAGCAAGCAGGCCTATGTACCCTAGAACTGTATAAAATGCAGTTTTAGATCCAAGGTCACATTCTAATATGATTATTTCTGAGTAGTGCTCGAAATTTTTGTTGGGAAATGGAGGAGATATCAATATCCAAAGCAGACATATTACTACCTGAATAAGCGTCAGAATGCAAACACTTAATCGCTGTTGCGTTCCTCCAAACCACTTCATGACGTTATTACCTGGTAGTGTGGCCCTAAAGGCCATTAATACCACAATAGTTTTTCCAAGAACACATGATATGCACAAAACAAATGTGATGCCAAATGCTGTGTGGCGCAGCATACAAGACCAGTCAGTGGGCTGACCAATGAAAGTAAGAGAACACAGGAAGCAAAGCATTAATGAAAATAGGAGAAGGAAACTTAATTCTGAGTTATTTGCTTTAACAATAGGTGTGTCTCTCCTAAGGTAAAAGACAAATGCTATAGCAATTGTAAGAAAAGCTCCCAGCAACGCTAAAGTAACAAGCAATATCCCCATATTTTCTTCAAATGACAAGAATTCAATATCCTTTAAAATACATAGGATTTTTTGTTTATTTGCCATGTACTCCAATGGGCATTTCAAACAATCAGTAGAATCTAAAACAAAAAGGTGAATACTGAATTTAGTGTCCATTTTAAATAAATGCAAAGAATTTAAAGAATACTTTTAAGTTTAATGAATTTAATTGGTTTGAAGTAGAGAAAAAGGAAAAAATGAAGAAGATAACAAGTGGCAGATCATATCCATTTCTGAGTCATTTCACTATGCGAAAAAGACAACATTATACCTGCAAACATTTCAACATTGTGTAATGGTCTTGGAATGAGTCTTTAAAAAGAAAAGGAAAAAAAAACATGCAAACAGAAAGCATAAAAGACAACAGATGGAGGGGCAATGGGAACTCTTTGTTTGAGACTGAGATGATGAGTGAAGATGCAAATTTCCACAATAATGCTGTTACCGGTCATTGGTGGTAGCTTTCTATAGGATATAGATATTTGCCAGTCTCGGAAAGGAGTTAGCTGATTTGAAGATCAAACTGCTTTAATCAGTATCTCATTGACATGTAGCACTGTGATAACTGCTTCCTTTAAAAAATATATGTATTTACTTCATTTGCAAAATAACATGTTCTGGGGACATTGGTCTCTAATCAACAGACAGTGGTACCTGTACCTTTTCATATTAAGCAACAGTCCTATTATTTAACACCATAATCCCTGAAGCCTACCAAAGAGGTCGTAATGCTGGGGCCACTTAAATTCTTTCACACCTCTTCATCAGTGTCTTTGTTTTGCAAATGTGTCAATCAGCAGTGGCAGCAGGCAGCCTGCTATCCCATCCCCCACCGACACAGTTGAAGTGAGACGCAAAATTCTCTGAGCTCAAGTCTGTTTATATGGGTGTGAAGTGCCTTGAGTTGTATAGGGTAAATAATATAACGTTATTTGGAATACATACATTTCATGTGTGTTCCATTTTTACAATAATCTGGATAAATGTAGGATGACAGGAAATGCAAAGCAAGAAATGTTGAACACATAACTAAAACAGGAACTTTTTTCATGTTATAGTAATAATTGATAAAATGTTGACATGAAATGTATAATGTACGAAGACTGAAGTTCAAATATCAAATACTTTCACAAAAGGTATAACAAAACAAGTGCGCTTTTATTCAAGAATATAATCAAAGATAAAGAAATGATTCGATTTACATGTTGATGTCAATATGTGAAAACCAAAGTCCATTTATCAACTGGGAGGGTTAGAAGTAAAAACAGCTGGAGGTTCGATCACAGGTTTCCCCCACATTTTCCGTTTAGAGTAGTGAGCTGTTATTATTATTACTATTCCATCCATCCATCCATCCATTTTCCAACCCGATGAATCCGAACACAGGGTCACAGGGGTCTGCTGGAGCCAATCCCAGCCAACACAGGGCACAAGGCAGGAACCAATCCTGGGCAGGGTGCCAACCCACCGCAGGACACACACAAACACACCCACACACCAAGCACACACTAGGGCCAATTTAGAATCGCCAATCCACCTAACCTGCATGTCTTTGGACTGTGGGAGGAAACCAGAGCGCCCGGAGGAAACCCACGCAGACACGGGGAGAACATGCAAACTCCACGCAGGGAGGACCCAGGAAGCGAACCCGGGTCTCCTAACTGCGAGGCAGCAGCGCTACCACTGCGCCACTGTGCCGCCCTTATTATTACTATTATATAATAAAAACATACATTTGATTTGAGTCTGTAACACACATTGTAAATTTTGGCTACTTGTAAAAGTTACTTTTTTTATTCAGTTTTATTCTGTCAGTCACGTTCACATGGTAACTTGTTTCTCCCTCTCTGAGTTGATGGCGTTTATCTCCACTCTTTTCACAAGAGCTGCAATGACCACAGTTGGTGCTGTGGTTGATGCCTGGTCAGAACTATTTGTTGTACTGGCAATCAAAGATACAGTGACCGCTATCAGACTGTCATGCAGCATTTGACAACAAAGACACCCATGCAGAACGTGAGAAAAACAACAGATTTGCATGTGCATGTGCAATGCTACTCCTAATTTAGGAAAGGATCCCATGGGAAAAAGACTTTCCGAGACTGTGGTGATAAAGCTGTTTCTGGACAAAGGCATTTGCGCTTTGACAACAAAGACACCCATGCAGAACGTGAGAAAAACAACAAATTTGCATGTGCATGTGCAATGCTACTCCTAATTTAGGAAAGGATCCCATGTGAAAAAGACTTTCCGAGACTGTGGTAATAAAGCTGTTTCTGGACAAAGGCAGAACCGTAACAACAGACAACTTCTTCATGTCGCATTCGCTGGCTAATAAACAGCTACACTGCAACACAACTCTGCTTGGCACCATAAAGTGGGACGGGAACTTCCACCTGCAACTAAAGTCACTTTAGTACATGTGGAATTTTCCATGCTATTGTTTAGATCTGGCAGTGTCATGCTGATGGTGTATGCGCTCAAAAAGAAGTAGTCTTTCTGCATTCTCAGTACCATGCTCCATAACGCAGAGATTTTGCAATACTGAAACAAAAACAATGTTCAAATCATAAATCATGTTCAAATGACATAAGTGTTTTCAAATAATTCCATTTTCATTCATGGATGTGTGTGTGCATGCATGAGAAAGGTAGAGACAGATTTGATATCACTCAAATGGTTACTGGAATATAAAATAAACACGTTCACAAAGGTATGACGAAACAAGTGTGCTTTTATTCAAGAATAAAACTGAATAAAAACAAAATTCAAGTACCAACAACAGTACCAGTACAAGATATCAAGAAGACATGATTCATCAGTGTTTGTGTGTCTGCTATATCCCTTCAGCGATATCTTTTACAAATAGTAAAACTTTACACCAACTGTTACAGACTCAAAGAAAATGTATATTTTTATTATATAATTTTAGTAATAATAACAGCAGCTCACTAGTCATAGTGGTAAATGCAGAGAAGACCCAGGTTCAAACCCACAACCTCTTGATTTAGAAGCAGCCATTCTTACCTCAACACCAGCCATGCAATTGATATTCAGGTTTTAGTTTTTACATATTGACAGCAACATGTAAATTGAATAAATTCTTTTTCTTCAATTATATTCTTGAATAAAGGCGCATTTTTTTGTTATACCTATTGTAAAAATGTTTATTTGATATTTGGACTTCAGTCTTCACACATTATACACTTCATGTCAGAATTTTATCATAATTACAGTATAACATGAAAAAAAATTCTGCTTTAGTTATGTGTTCAACATTTCTTGCCTTGCCTTTCCTGTCGTCCTACATTTATCCAGATCATTGTAGACACAGAACACGCATGAAATGTATGTATTCCAAATAACGATATACAATTCAAGGCACCTCACACCAGGATAAACAGACTTGAGCTGGGAGAATTTCAGTTGTGTCGGTGGTGGATGGAACAGCAGGCTGCTTACTGCTTGTGCTGATTGATACATTTGCAAAACAAAGACACTGATGAAGGGGTGCAAAGGAATTTAAGGTGTGACTTTAAGGTTACAACTTTTTTCATTGTCTTCAGGAATTCTAGTATTAATCAAAAAAATGTGTATACACTAATATTAAGCAAAGACATTGGTATGTACCATTATTTCACTAATTGACATGCTGATCTAGGTACAGATGGAAGCAGTTATATACCTCTGGGCAAATCAAAATTAAATCAAATGTGGTCATAGATTCATAATTTCTGCCTGCTTCTTGTATGCTTTTGGCACCTTGCTGTTGCAGCTACTCTCTACAGCAACAATGGTTTGTACCTGATCCAGCCTGCCCTATGCCTGAAGCGGGTAACTCTTAAATTTAATAATTTAATAAAATTTACATTTAAAAATTTGAATTAAATCCTTGTATTTAACCAAACCCACTTATCTGATTATATAGTCACATTCCAAGCTCAAACCTGGAACGAACACTGAATAGCATGCCTGTCCATAAAAAGCCATCCGCACATGTAACAGTCAGAGTCAACAATCAGTTTAACACACATGCCTTTGAGCTTAGTATGAGAGAATAAGTATGTAAGAATAAGCAATATGTTGTATAAGTATATATTGGGTTTGTTGTTTTGCAATTAATTAATTAATTAATTAGTTAGTTTGTTTGTTTGTTTATTTAAACTCACCTGTTGTGTTGCTAATTTCTCCTTCTGCACATGATATGCAGTCAAAGCAACAAGCAGGCTGGCCTTTACGAACTGCTTTTCGAGTGCCTGGTTGACAGCTTTCACTGCACACTGACTTGGGGACCTTAAATACAATGGATAATGTTGTTGGAAATCTGTTCAGCATGTTTATATTTTTTTTATTATTGAAGAAAAAAAAGCAGAAAGAATTATTTAGCAGATCACTTGATGATGCAAATCTGAGAATATACTTCTATTGATCAACACATTTTTTTTCTATTTATATAGCCAGCTGTTATGAGGTACAATGAAGAATACTCTGTACTTTTAACAAAACTGTTATTTACAGTTTAACTTTAGTTAACACCATCTTCTAAGTCTGAAATCTACAACATAAAGTTGATAGATTTGTTATTATTGGTGTAATTTAAATGATATTCCAAAAGTTTTTCACCTGTTTTGATTCCCCAGCCCAAACAATGCGGTCATAATCAAGTACAGACTGCTGTTCATCAGGCAAAAATGCATAATGTGCACCAACTGTGACAAATTCTATCATGCCTTCTTTATTTAACTGCCAGTTTACTAAGTCATATGTTTTGCCTTTTAATATAGGATCACCATTTTCATCAAAGTTAAAGTTGTCGCCTTCATGTGTTGTGAAAGTCACATTTTTCAGATAAGATAACACCTATAAGAAAAGAGACAATTCTTAATTTTAGTTCACTTTGAAGAAGTACGTTAAATATATACAATAGCTTTTAATGGAGAGTCTATTATTGGCCACTAATGAATATGTGAGTTTAAGTATGTGCAAGAATATGCCTTGCAATGGACTGGAGCTCTGTCCTGCCTTATGAAATACACAATTCAAAGATACAAATGGCTGTTTACCTGCTTTGGTTCAATCATCATATTCTTAGAACATGCTTTATTAGCAAGTGTTGCTTCTAAATGTTGGCATCCCAGTAGGTTATGCAGTGCATATGCTACAGCATAAGTGGCTGTATAGACATTACCACAAAAGCCATTATTAGACAAATCTGTGTAGGGGTTATTTATGTCTTTTAAATCCTCAGATCCTGTGCATTTGGGAAGTCTGAATACATTATCTTGATTAGAAAGGGAGCAGTTAAAGAAAAATTCCCAGAATTCATTCATGCCAGTGTTCCCAGGAATATCTGATGGACGAACATTTACTAAAAAATCTTTCCAACCAGGTATAAATGAGTTTTTAAGTGATGTACCAATTGCTCCATTCAAAAGTTTGTAGTGCTCATTATATAATGGATTTCTGTTTGATATCCATGACTCTGTACCAATCCACTGATATCCCGTAACATTATATCTGAGAAGTTCAATAAGAAGATATTCCAAATCACTGAAAGTAATGAAAGTCACAATCACCTTTGAGGTGGATCTCTTTATGGTATCTACAACTTTAAGAAATTTCTCTTTTGGATAAGTTCTGTAAACAGCCTCTGAATACTCAATGCAAATTCCCTCTTGCTGGGCCATCTGTAGAAATGCAGCCATGCCGTAGTTACCATAATCTGTATCACTTCTCAGAGCACCAACCCATGTCCAACCACAATGTTTTACAAGCTGCATCAGAGCTTTGCTTTGATAGTAATCACTTGGTATGGTCCTGAAGAAAGTGGGATAGTGATTTTTATTGCTGAGGCAGACACAGCTGGCACCATGACTGATCTGCACAAAAAGATAAATAAAAGAAACAAACAATGGAAATTATTTTTCTTCAGCAAATGAAGTACACCTTCTAGTGGCTACCATGGCTTAAATGTCAACTTGTACTGTAGCTGTACTACTGGATGTGCTCTTGCTATTCAGAAATATTTGAAATGTGTTTTCAAACATGCTTAGCATCTTCACATTTTTTGCAAAACAAATATACAAAATATTTTAAAATAATAGTGACACTTTCATAGTACAAAGATTACTAGGTTCATTTTATAGGCAAATAATTTAGTTGTGAATATTTTGCATATTTTAGGTTAACTGAGTCATTTATTAAACTGATATAATAATTTACTATTTTAATCTAATCTAATCTAATAATCTAATATTTTAAAAACTTTATTATGTAGAAATTGATTGTTATGTAGAGATTTAATGTTATTAACATTTAAACAGTCATTTTAACATTCTCACCACAGGCATGTTAAATGTTCCAAGAGTTGTTGTGACTCCCATAACTGGGCTTGAATTTTGCTGTCCAATAATAGCAAGAACGCTAGAAGGCTTAGCACAAGGCTTGTTGTCTCTCAGTTCTTCTTCCGAACCACTCACTAAAGCCATTGCCATTTTAAGAGCCACTCGAACTTCTCTGCAGGTATCATAAATTTTATAGCCCAGGCTGATCCCTGGCAGTATGTCTGTTCTGTTGTTAATTTCTCCAACTGCAAAAATAAAGGTTTGTGCACACTGAATTTCATTGTAGTTCAAGCTGAAAAAAAAAGTTAAAAATTAATACTTACACAGATGGAAAATCATAATTTTACACAGAATGTTAAAGTAAATATAAGGTTAATTAAAGTATGAATAGATTAAAAAACACGTTGAAAAGTAGGCACACAAGAAATAACATACCACGGTTGTTGACGCATTATATTAGTCATGAAAATATAAAGTATCAATTCTAATTGAACTTCTGTATCTGGAAGTAATGCTGAAATTTTATCAAGCATTTAGTCTTTTGATGTTCAACTTAACTCAACATGAAATGAGTGATATTTTAGCTGCAAAATTAATTGTTCATTCTAACTTCTTCTAGTTGAATATTTCTTTACACATCTTACTTAGACTTCATATGAAAAAAACAGCCTGTTTTGTCAACGGAAAGCTAAAATATTTAATGATATTTATTTCAACTAATGGTAAGAATACACCAGGTAACTTACATTTTGCATTTTGAGTCTTCTGGTACTTCAGTGAATGAAAGATTGACATCTATAGGGCTATCATGTAAAGAAAATATTCCTCCAATTATTATATCTCCATCTTTTGAAAAGACAGGTATCTCCGTTTTTTTCCACCTCTTACAGAAAGGCTCTTGTGCCTTTGATGAAACCACAAGTAGGACAACAAATGCTAGTAACATTTTTTCATGAACTTTCATTTCCCATGATTGTTTTTATATACAGAGTTTGTTTTGCATGGCAGATTTTATTTATTTATTATTTCTTGCATTTATTAAACCATTGTAAAATTAAAATAGGATTTCACTGAGGTATTAATTCCCAAAGTAAATCAAGCCTATGGAGATGTTAACTTTAGTACATAAATGTTTGTGCCACAGAAATGAAGCAGGTGCTATTTTATTTACTTTTTTTATTTAAAAATGTGTTAACAGCAATTGGGAACAATTTGTTGTTTTCAAGAGAGATTTCATTATGAATTTGATCATTCACATGACAATATGGTTACTAGCAGAAAATGTAATGTTTTGACTGAATTTAAACTGAATGGGATTTTCGGAAAATGAAATATCAAACACTGTCCGATAATGAAATAACTTACTTCAAAATAAAAAAAATAAAAAAAAACCTTTCAGCTTATCAACCGCCATCCTAAAGATTGTACAAACATACATATCATTGTAAGCTTAACTATAAGCTTGATCAGTAAAGAAAATACTAAATGTAAATTGTTCATTGATTTTTACCTTAGAAACATGGTGGATTATATATAGAATGAAACTGTGCAGATACGTGATTCATTGCAACAGCTCAGTGACATGCAGCTCTCTGCTTGTGTTTGGTTTGTGGCTTATATAAATATTATTTTATTATTTTACTTTCTTACTGTCACACTAATTGAGACTTCAAATTAAAAAAATGATTACTATCACTGCATGGGTTTGGTTTCTCTCTCTCTCTTTGTTCTTGGGTCCATTGTAAAGAGTTCACCTGAAAAGTTTTGAGAGCTACACCTCCTGCTGCTAGTCAAGAAGACCAACCAATCAGAAGATTCCTGATGTGATAAAGCCCCACCTCTGTGTGAACCTTGTCTGGCCTTTCCACTACACAAATGGCACAGGCCCATTAAAGAAACATTTTATTGACCAGTTCAGGAGCTATATTCCACAGGGTTAACTTAACCTGGGCAGTTTTGCCAGCCTATTTTATCTGAAGTACTACAACACGTAGCATCTTTGCGTTAAAAGCAAGAGGGGCACTCTCCTCCATCTTTCAGCATATGGTAGTGTTGCGCAAAACATAATGTCACACACACGCGATTAGGAGGCAGCTAAAGGGCTTGAGTAATTGTACTACTACATCAGACCAAGAGGTGGCGGAGTGTGCTGACTGTCTCTCTCAGCTTCTTGCAGACCATTCCTGGGAAAACCCACCAGGCTCCGGTGCCTAGCGCCTCTGATGACATCACTTCCGTTTGTAGCGCATCTGATGATGTTACTTCCGATCCTGAAGATGTCACTTCAGGTTCCAGCATAGATGACATCATTTCCTCCACCAGCCCTTAAAACCGCCATCTTACCTCCACATATTCAGTTCTGTTTTGGACTCAGTTGTGTAAACTGCTTAATCATTTTCAACCTTTTGCAGCCAGGATCATAATATACAGGTGGCTGTCCCAAACCTTTTTGACTGTCTGGACTCTTTTTGTGACAATAAGTAAATAGTAAATTTACCCCAACAAATTAATACATCATTGAAATTTTTATGGCAAACTAAAGTTAGTCACCATATTCAATTTTTTCCAAATTTCCATGATATGCTCAATGCAACGTACTATCTGAAAAAATATTTCTTTTTGGAGAACATAAAATGTTTTCTTTGACTTGGAAAGGCCTTCTGATCCAGCAGTATTTTCGGCATTCTTTTGCTTGTGTGTGCATATGTGCAACCTGAACTTATCAGTTTCACCTTGATGTTTGTGGAACATTTTTTCTTGAGATATCTTTAATACTGTGCTTTGCATGTTATACTGTATGACAGTATTTTAATAGATTTTCATTTTATGTGATTTTTTTATGTCATTACTCAGAAATTTTATCATCAATGACACACATCACCTAATTCATTGTAAAGTACAGTGTCTCTTTCTCACTTCATTATGTGAGGTTTACTGGAGGCCATCTTGTTCTTTAGCTTCCCTCCAATGCCACTGCCACTGATCTGTTCTCCCACAGCTTCTTCCATGCAGGTTCAGCAATCTTTTTTCTGGTGTGTCACCTGCCTGCATATTCACACCACCTAGTCAGAGCTGGGGTCAGAGACAGCACTATCTGCACTTATTTTTTTACAACTTTGCAATGATATAAGCCAAGATCCTTCTCGATATTGTGGGCAATGACATACCCAGGCCAGGGGCCTCATGTATAAACAGTGCATATACCAGTTTCCACACTCACTTCAAGTTGTATACAGGCTAAACTTGGCAGGGTTCCCCCTTGTGTGCGCAATTTTCTGCTCGGTTTTGAAAACAGGTGGCACCCAGCGTCAAAGCAGCGCTACAGTTTCTGTAGTCTACTTTTCTAGCTTCACATCTATGATGCTGGTTTTATCAAATACACTGAAATTAATTGCATATCGTTCACAAATTTAATTCACTTGATTGTAATCATTCTGTAACAATATAATGGTTCACAGAATAGCCAAACTATTCCAACTACCATGGCTGCTTTAATGTTGTTAGAAGACATCGCAAATGGAAGAATTAGAAGAGAGTGCGTAGTTACAGATGATGACAACTGGCTTCTAAGTCAATTTCGATTTGCAACAGCTATCCTCTTGAAGCTGTGTGCTGAAATGATGCCCGCTTTACAAAGGTAGACTTTGAGGAATTGTGCTCTACCTGCTCCTCTGTAAGTTCTGTTCACTCTAGGGTTTTTAGTCACAGGAGCTTTTCAACTTGAGCTTGCTGAACGATTGGGTATTTCACAATCATCACTGAGTTGCACCTTTCCAGCTCTATAGGATGGTATTATACGCTTGTCATCCAGATATATGATTTCCTTACACTGTGGTTGAACTGGCAAACATAAAAGCACAATTCGCAGCAACATTCTGTTTTCCATATGTATTTAGAGTGTCAACTGCATGCACATTGCTATTGCACTGATGCTGGACCAGTTACATCAGCCAGGGATGAATCGCCAAAAGAATGAGATGACATTACATCATATATAATTTGCATGAAAAACTTGCTATAAAAATAAATGTTACGCTGTTGTTGTTATATACTGTAGGTGGAAAACCTTTAAAAATGGCAGCTCCACACAGTCGCAGGTGCTTTTTCGAACTAGTGCGGCAAAAGGCAAGCAGTCTCTTTAAGGATAGCGAGTCACTTCAAAGTAAAGAACAGAGAATTGGTCCGTTGTGGCGCTTGGTGCCATCGCTGCACTATAAAGGCACCTTCAGAGAATGAATTTTCTTATGTAAATAAAAAGCATTTCCAATCTATTAATGCGCTGCTCTATAGTGCACAGAAAGTGTGTCGCAGTGTGCAAGCATGTACCTGAACAGATGTGCTGTGATTAACCTGACCTACCAAATGATCAACCAGATCGGACAGCATTACAACTTTGTTTGAATTAGCAGAATGTAAAAACAGATACTGAGAATCAGAACTGTAATCAGATGCAGCATTTATTTTTTATCCAATTCATTTAATTTGTGGTCAATATCACATAGTATAGCACTTATATTCCTTAGTTCATTGGCCACATCTCTGACAGCATTCACTATTACATTTTGTGACTCTAGAACAGCGTCCATCACCACACAGCCAGATGGCCTCTAAGGGATTTTTGAGGCAGAGGTGTGTGTTCAGCCAGAAGATGTACTCGGCACAGTAACATCATCACTGCCTGACCATCGATAGTGGTCATTTTTTGTAATATTGTCTGAAACAGAATAAGCAGATGGTGGACTGTGATTTGGCTTTTCACAACAACTGTGATATCTGATCCCTTCTTTTTTCTTTTGCGACTTTCTGAACTTGAACTTTCAAGTATCTCGACCACACTTTTATTTCTTATAACACTGCATAAGCCAACAAATGTATGTTTTTTCTTGCATTCGCAATTCTTCTTTTTTCACTTTTCCATTGTTTTTTAACCAAACACTGAACGGAAGGTGATATTTATATTGATTAGGCACATTTCCACTTTTGTCCATACACCATGTTTTAGTGTGAATTCTACGCACAGCATTATACAGGTGAGTTAGGCAGATTAGAGTCTTCAGTAATACTGTAAGTGCTACTCTTTAAGTGCTTCAGCACCTTTCTTTTTCTCACATTCACACACACACACATACAGACAATATGGCTTCTTAGGATGACTCTTCCTTTTTGCCAGCATCCGTCTTCCAGGTGTGTGACCCCATCAATATTTTTAAGCCAAAAATGCTAACTATAGCCTGTGGCTCCCAAAAACCTTTCTGATGACTTGCTTTTTGCATATGTACTGAAAATAGTCTATATTTTTGTATTTAAATGAAGTAAAAGTAAGTAAGTAATACACAATATTGAAGATTAGTCACACTCTAGTTGAACCAGGTAGAATAGCAAGAGCGCCTATTCAACGTGTAGTGTCTTGGTCAGTTGACAGATCCTGCTAGACATTGTTGGGAAGGACGGAGATTAAAAAGGACTACATGAATAAATATTCCACACTCTTATTACATATTCAGTGTGCCCTTAATATAGCTTGTGTAAGAGACTCAACACACCTGCATGTGTAGCAATATATACTGTACATCAAAGACAGATAATAGAATTAATTTAAAAATTGTTGGTATCTCTTGGTCAGTATGTGCCTACAGTGCATTTCTTCTGCATCCACTTGTGTCTGAACCTCTCTCGATTGGCGCTTTCTTTACTGAGCGCATTCCAATAAAGTCTGCTTCTCAGACTCTGCCATTTCAAGGCACATTGCTTACCTCTTTTCCATTTTTTTTTTTTTTACTTCCAGTCCTTGAAATTGACTCTGTCAGCATTCCTCCTCCATCTTTATTCTTCCCACTTCCTCTATCGATCACATCACCAAAGCAAAACTGACCAATCAGATTGCTTCGAGGGACAGGGCACACACACAGACCTTATCATTTTATTATATAGTAGATATACAGTATATATTTAGTGTCCACTATGTGATCATTCTATCACATTTATAGGGACTGATTTAAAGGGGACAGATATGGTGAGTGTTTGTGTATGCACAGGAAGGCTCATGCCTGTTTCATTTTCATAGTCAGGAGATAGCCAGTCCAGAAGAATATCCCTGATCCCAGCTAAGCACTGCACTTGGTCTCATTGCAACCTGACAGAAACACCTCAGCACTGGTGTTCTCCTGATACTATATTTTAGATACTGTAGATAGATATGAGTTTTTGGACATAATAACTCCAGTTATTAGCACTGTAAATGTACTTCAATAAATTTACATTTATTACAAGTTATTTATTGTCCCCAACTCTAACAGATTTAGGCAATGGCAATAAACATCTTTAAATAAGATATTTTTCTTCCATTTTATCCCACATAATAAAATACAGGCCTATAATATTTTACTGCTTAAATCACTGCTTCATGTAGATACATTCATGTGATACACACATATTTATTCATATTTATTTGAATGGATTTTTTATGTGCTTTGTAAAGACTCTTGTAATTGTTACATTTCATGAGAGATTGTGCAGTATACTGTATACTGTAATTTAAGATTGAATAATTGACAGGATGTTAGTGAGCAATGTATTACACTTGATATTACACTTGAGTTTGATTGTTTATGTCTTAATAAATTAATTCTGATGAGTTTTAAAACTATCTTTTGACAGTTCTAGTGCCTATTGCTTTAACATACACACAATTACCAAAATATGTTCAGAGTTGCTGAACTTATGAAGGAGATCACATAATGCAGCACACTAACTTGTTATCTGCACATTAATTTCAAAAAGAAAAGAAAAAGAAAAAATCACTTACTTTAGTTTGAGCTGAGGCAAAAGAATCGATAGTATTTTTGCTATAGCTATTCTGACTGAATTGTGGTTCAGTTTCCATTTTCAAGTTTTTAATTGAACTCTGTTTTTCTGACCCCAGCCTGACTTCTGACTCCTCTTTTGAAAAACCTATTTTTGTGCCTTCCATTTCCTTGTATTGTTCACCAAAGACCCGTTTCAAACTTTACACAATTAGTATTTTTAATTTTTGGCCTCATAGTTTGCTTGATAAGCTTTAAAGCTGTTAAGTGTTTGAAGGCTATTCAGTGTAATTAAAACATAGAATGTAAATGTTACTAAAAGCATGAAATCATCATTGTTTTTTGAGAAGGGTAAATGAAGATTTACATACTTAACTCTTTTAACAAACTTTATTTTTGTGTAGCTCATTTAAATAGTAATGTCTGTCCCAAAGTTCTTTACATATTCATTACAGTAATAGCACAGCATTACATTCTTAAAACACTTAATTCAATGCGGGGTTGCTGGTATCCTGTCTTAGCAGTTTCAGATGCATGAACCAGCTTTGAACAGGACACACTCATGCACACACCCACATACATACTGGGGACAATTTTGAGTTCCCAATTAACCTAACACACATACCTTCAGGGATGGAGGAAAGCCCACATATCAATGAGGAGAATGTGTACCTGGACAATGAATGGGCATGAGATTCAAACTCAGCACAATGAATTCTTAAAGCAACAATGCTAACTACTGCATTACCATTATGGTAAAATCAAATACAGTGGAACCTCGGGTCATGAACGTCTCAGAACACGTACAAATTGGGTTCGACCAAAAAGTTCGCCAAACTTTTGCATCTGTTCACGACCACACACTTGGGTGACAAACAAGCCATTTTCCCTTCCAGTTCGTACGCGCCGATGATTTCCGCACGTGTTCAGTCACTCCTTGTACATTGGTCTTGGTCAGACGTGTGCGCATTTGCTGTGAACTCTTTGTGCTCTATTTCGTGTGCTTTTGCATTCATTTTGCAATTAACCATGGCCTCTAAGCAAGTGAAGAGTAGTAGTGTTGGTGAGAAGAAAGGTTTGAAGAAAACTAAAATTGAATTAAAGAAAGAAATTATTAAAAAGCATGAGCGTGGCATTCGTGTTACCGATCTTGCCACCGAGTACAAGAAGTCAAAATCTATGATTTTGACTATTCTAAAGCAGAAAGAGGCCATTAAAGCAGCTGATGTTGCAAAAGGAGTTACAGTGTTAACCAAGCAGAGGCCTCAAGTGCTGGAAGAGGTGGAAAAACTGTTGCTAGTGTGGTTGAACTAGAAGCAATTTGCAGGGGATAATAGCGTAAGTGAGCTGATCATATGCGAGAAAGCCAGGAAGATTCATGGCGATTTGCTGCAAAACTATACTTCTACGAGTGGCAAGTTCTTCCTCCTTGCTGCCTTCATGCCAGAACACGACTCATGCAAGGTTAGTTCTCTTGGTTGTTTATGGTTAGTTTTTGTATAAATGAAGGGTTTTTCAAATTTTCATTTTTTTCCCTGTGCTTAAAACTCATTAAAAAAAAGTGTTTACAGCGAGCGGTTCATAAGGCTGTAGCGTGAACTCTTGCAATGTTAGTTTTCTCTGTTCAAGGTTTTCTCAGTGTTATTCAATCTTTTTACATTTAGTTCACTATTACACTGTGCATTCTATGGTATAATTAACTATTTTTGTGCAAAATATATTTACATACAGTGGTAAGGTATGGAATGGATTAATTGTATTTACATACAACCCTATGGGGGAATTTATTTTGGGTCATGACCAAATCGGGTGTGGAATGAATTACGGTCGTGACCCGAGGTTCCACTGTAATTGTATTCTTATTTTTAAATGAGTTTCTTAAGTCAATGGTGGGTACTGAACCAGTAATCATGTGATTGACAACATACTGTAAGCATTATTTTCATATGATGAAACTGGTAGGAAACAAATGGAGTTTTTAGAAAATCAGCATTACTTTCATTCATCACATGTAACTGATTTAGCTATTAAAAATACAATACATATTGCAATCAAACAAACAACTGTTTTGAATGCAAGCCACTTCATCTCAAACTGATTTTGATGGGATTTTACCCATTAAGTGTTTCTTTGTATTTCTTTCTGGCCTTAATAAAATAATATAGCATTTTGGAATAAAAATGCAAAAAAGCAAGCCAAAACTTGAAGCTAAAATAGCAAATATCTCTACAGCTACTGTATACTTTCCTGGTGAACTAATATAAGCTGGAATAAAAGTGATCCAAACAGCACAGAAAATCAGGATGCTAAATGTAATGAATTTTGCCTCATTAAAATTGTCTGGAAGTTTACGTGCCAAAAATGCAAGAATAAAGCACAAACAAGCAAGAATACCTATATAGCCCAAAACGGCATAAAAAGCTGTTGGGGAACCAAGATTACATTCTAATATGATAGTCTCTGTAGAATGTCTCATGATTTTATTGGGAAACGGAGGAGATGTAAGCAGCCAAAGTAGACATATTAAGATTTGTATGAGTGTGAAACTGCATACACTTAGCCTTTGCTGCATTACACCAAACCATTTCATAATATTATTACCTGGTATTGTAGCCCTGAATGCCATCAACACCACTATTGTTTTCCCCAGAACACAAGAAATACACATGACAAAAGTAATTCCGAAAGCTGTATGCCGTAACATACAGGACCACTCAGAGGGCTCACCAATGAAAGTGAGAGAACAAAGAAAACACAAAGTCAGAGAAAAGAGAAGGAGGAAGCTTAGTTCTGAATTATTTGCTCTAACAATAGGGGTTTCCCTGTTTAGATAGAAAACTAATGTTATGAGCAATGTTAAAAAAGCACCAAAAAGTGATAACACAACTAGTAATAATCCCATAATTTCTTGAAATGACAAGAATTCAATATCCTTTAAGATACATTCATCTTTTTGTTTATTTGATTTATATTCCAGTGGGCATTTCAGACAATCAGAAGAATCTGTTGAAAGAAATCAAATAATAGATGTGAATTTTTTGCATCTTTTTTAGTTTAAATGATTAAATTATATTCTTAAATGCTTAAAGCAAAAAGGCTTCTACTCGAGACTCTACAACCAAAATAGAGAGCATATAGAATACATAGAAAGTTATTCACACCCACATATGCGCTCAATGCAGATTATAATTAATAATCAGATAAGTGAGAGCTCTGTAGTGAATGCACCTGTTGTGTTGCTGATTTCCCCTTCAGTGCAAGGTAAACAGTCATAACAGCAAACTGGCCTTCCTTTCTGAACAGCCTTGCGAGTTCCAGGTTGACAACTCTCGCTACACACTGACCGAGGCACCTGAAATACAATGTACCAAACTATATGCTATAATATACCAAAACTCTAAATATGCTGGATGGTTAAGAATATGCTTTTGTATGAAGGGTATGGGCAGTTTGGCTAAAAAGCAAACCAAAATTGCCAAAATGTGTCTAAAATTTATCACAAAGCATATCTCTACAGAAATACACTACACGATATTTTTTCTTATTATTCACCTTGTTTTCTTTTCCAGCCCACACAATGGAGTCATAATTCATCTTAAACTGTTGGCCTGCAGAAAGAAAGGCAAAATATCCACCAACAGTTACAATATCTATCGTGCCATCTTTATTGGGCTGCCAATTCACCACATCGTACGTTCTGACTCTTGATGCTGGATCCCCATTTTCATCAAAATAAAAATTTTCTTCATTGTTTGTAAAATTAACTTTCTTCAGAGAGTTCAGAACCTTAAAGAAAAGAAGTTAATTATGGATTAAATTAATTCACACACAATGACGGTGAATCCCCCTTTTAAGAATCAAACAAAACACAACCGTCAACATTCAGTTTTGTCAAACCAAAATACAAGACAGATATAAGAAAAGTATGCTACCTGCCATGGTTCAATGTTCATCCTATTGACACACATCTTATTGCTGCTGGTCACTTTAGTATCTTTACATTGCAAAAGATCATGTAGTGCATAGGCAACTGCATACACAGCTTTATACACATTATTTGACTTCCCAAGATTTGATGTATCAGTATATTGATTAATTATTCCTGTGAAATCCTCATAACCTGAGCATTGTGGCAAAACTGATACATTATCTTGCTTAGTCAATGTGCAGTTGAAAAGAAGCTCCCAATATTTGACCATACCAGCATTGCCAGGAGTGCCTGAGGGTCGGACATTTAATAAAAAATTTTTCAAACCGGGTATAACAGCATTGCTAATGGCCATCCCAATTGCTCCACTCATAACTTTGTAATATTGTGCAAATGAAGGGTTTTGAACTGAAATCCAAGACTCTGTGCCAATCCACTGAAATCCAGTAATATTTTGAATGTACAGCTCTTTTAACAGGATTTCGAAATCACTTGAAGACATAAAGGCAATAATGACCTTTGAGGAAGATATTTTCATAGTATTCACAATTCTCAGAAATTTTTCCCTTGGCAGGGTTCGAAAGATGGCTTCTGAATATTCAATACAGACACCTTCTTGCTGGGCAATTTGCAAAAACATTGCCATTCCATAGTTTCCGTAGTCATTGTCGCTTCTAACTGCTCCTACCCATGTCCAACCAAAGTGTTTCACAAGCTGGACTAGAGCTCTACTTTGATAAAAATCACTTGGGATTGTTCTGAAGAAAGTAGGAAACAAGTTTTTATTGCTGAGGCAAGCACAGCTGGAAGAATGACTAATCTGTGCAGAAGAAATACATAACCAAATATGAAAAAAAGATCAAATGGAGATGCACACTGTGCTTCCACCCTGAGATATAATAAAACAAAATTTATATCATACACATTGTGCATTCAAGCTTATGTATTTGTCTTATTACAATCTCTGATGCCGGATGGAGTATTTCAATGCAATTATTGAACAGTTTCTTCACATTTAATATCTCAGAGTTCATAATGCCATCAATTTTAAATAGTACAATATAATAACAGATTGATTCATTTGCAAATATGAACTAGGGTCACATTCAATTAGAACACATTTGAACAGCACTCTCCACTTGAGATTCTAGACTGATATAGCATTTAATAATGTTAATAATTCGGACATTTTGCAGTGTGAGGGACAACTGCCAAAAGACAGAGTATAACTGCTTCAACAAAGATACCATGCTTTCAGTTCTAACTATTTACCAACTGTTTTTGGAACAATAACAATAGAAAGCAGGTACTGACCACTGGTATGTTAAAAGGTCCAAGAGTGGTTGCAATTCCCACAGTTGGCGAGGAACTGGTCTGGCCAATAATTGCAAGAACATTAGGTGGTTTGACACAGGACATGTCATTGAGGCGTCCATCTTCTTTCCTGCTCACTAATGCCATTGCTGACTTAAGAGCCAAACGAATATCTCGGCAGGCATCATAAATCATATAGCCCAGGCTCACACCAGGCAGTATGTCAGTTCTGTTATTTATTTCTTCAACTGCAAAAATCATTGTCTGAGCACATTGAAGTTCCCTAAAATTCAGACTGGGAGAAAGTTGATTAGAGTTACGGTTTGTCCATATTCTGTATTTGATAGACTTGTCCCAACATATCATATTCAGTATAGACAACTCTAAATGAATTGCAAATTCTCATGTAAAACTATATAGCTGGTAAATATAGTAAATTAATAACTGTAAATTGCTTCCTATCAGAAAAGTATTTTTAGTAATCTAGAAAACCATAAACATTATTGCCAATTACGAACATATTGACAGTAACAGAAACATTTATTTTGTAAAGAGAAAGAAGTCAGAATCTTGATTTAAAAAATCATGGAACATACATGCCATTCATGTTTAAGTAGCTTTTTTAATATATGACTTGCATGAGATACTTAACTGTATTTGCCACACAAAAACAACTTGTGTTTTACTGAACAAACCAACCATCCTTGCTATTAACTATTAATAAAGATGGACTAATAGATGAAGTAGATCATAAAACATAAGTCATAATTAATTTTTCAAACCTTTGCAGCAGAGCGAAATCAGAGGTTTAACATGTAAAAAAGTTAACAGAACAAGAACACATTTTCTGTGCATAATAGGAAAATAAAGCTTATTCATTGTATTAACAAAAGACTTTGTTCTTAGCGCATTAATCTTTTTGAAATATCCCAAAGTGGGCAAATATTCACAAAAAGTCATTTAGGATAAAAAGTGTATATTGAGTTTTTAATTACTGTTCTTTAACATACCTCTTGCATTTGAATTCTGCAGGCAAACTTGTAAATGCAAGACTAGCATCTACAGGGCTGTCATTCAAAGAAAAGATCCCTCCAATTATGATGTCTCCATCTTTTGAAAACAAAGGGAGCTCATTTTTACTCCACAGTTTGCAAAAGGGATCTTCTGCTTTAGTTAAGAGAGCCATTAGTGATGCCACCAGTAGCAACATTTCTGTCAACTTGCTTACAATGCACAGCAGCCTTCAGAATTTATATTATATGTTTACTAAAAAACAAATAATCTTTTCATTGAAGCGTCAATTCTCTAAGGTCTACTGAATGCATTAATTTTGCCAAGGAGAACAAAAACATCTTGAGCATTTACATACGGGGTGTTGCAGCCACAGTCTCCTGCATTTTTTTTTTTGTCTTTTCAGTGGCTAATACTTTTAAAGTAAACATGCACCATGTCAAAGTCTAACAAATAAATAAACTTGTTTACTTTTAGTAATTTTCCACTATTTATCTATTATCGGAAGGCATGTTTAGTTGCCATGGAATAATAATTAAGCAGAGACATACTAGAAAGTCAATCCATCTGATTGCTTCAAAGGAATAAAATGAGGAAAAAAGCTAAATACCTGAGCAGCATGTTTTCTTTAGTAACAAGAGTTACAAGTAAGTCAGTACTTTGCTTTAACTAGTTATCCTTTGTTTACTGTAAAATCAGCATTTTATAATACACTATGCACATATTTGGTAAACCGCTTTATGCAAGATGACATACAAGATTAGGATTTGTTACTGTTTAACATTTGAGGCACAGGCATGTTATGTAATCTCTCTCCAGATCACACAGTGAGACAAATTTAATTTAAAATGCCACCACAAGAATAAATTCCAGAATTAGGAACTGTGACCATTTAGCTAGGGGTGATATGGTGGTGCAGTGGTAGCAATGCTGATTCATAACAAGGAGACCAACAATCATGGGTGCTCCCTGCTTCAATTTCGTTGTTCCTTTGTAAAAGTGACAATGACAATAAAGATCTATCTATCTATCTATCTGCATGGAGTTAACATGTTCTACCCATTTCCGTGTGGCTTTCCTCCAACAGTCAAAGACATGCAGGTTAGGTGAGCTGGCACTACTTAATTGGTCTAGTGTGTGTGTGTTATGGATGGGCGCCCTGTCAATTGCCTGTCCGCTTTTATATTTTCCATCTTTGAATGCAACTCTCTAAGTGTGCGCCTTTATTCCTCCTCGTGCATCTCAAACTCACACTTCCTCTTTCATAGTATCACCAAAGCTAAACTGAACAATCACACCAAAACCAAAGCGATTAGTCAGATTGTCCCGTGGGGCTGGACCTTAGTGTTTTATTATATAAAAGATAGATTTCCAGATCATACCTAACTGGAAAATGGGGAAAAGTTTTGAGTTACTTAATCTGACATTTGACAATTATAAATGACTAGTTGTTACCCAGATTTGTCTGGGAAATTTCTTAAAAGACAGTGGACCTCAGTTATAGTGCTGAGGCTACTTTTTTGTATATAGTATTGTAATATTTTTTTCACCATGGATTCACTGGAGTACCTTACTCTTGAATATGCTACATGATATTGACAATTGAGAAAATCTTTTCATTCAGTTCTTGCTTCTTTTAACTTTGGCTAATTTGCATTTGTTTACATCATTCACTTATTTTGCGTTTTCCATCACTTCTACGTTCAAGCTTCAATTTTTCAGTGTTATGCAGAGAATAATATGTGTCAAAAGATTTTCAGTACAACATCACACCACAGTGTTACTCAGAGTAATGCTCACGCATTGATGCTCTTCAGCAGGAAGTTTACAACATAAATTACACAAATTCACAACCTTCTCAGTTTTTTTTACCTGTTACAGGTCTGTTACACTCAATCCAGTAAACGTTCAAATATAGGATGTTAAAAAAATATCAACAGACAGTACATCGCATGTATTATCTTAATCTGAGGAAGAAAACACTTGCAAAGTGAATAAAGTTTTTTGACTATTAGCAAAACAGATATATGTGTATATATGTGTATACATTTCAGTATGCAGTGTAAGCATTTCAGTATTTGATGTACTATATGTACTGTGATTTGGAATTAAGGGTATTAATAAATCAAAGCAGGCTTTCTGAATCCTTCTTGGTGTTATGCATTGTGTACAGTGTCCATCACCTCTCTCACTTCTGAGCTGCACTTGTGTTGTCAGCTGCTATCATTGTCCTGGGGAATCCAGCTCCTCCTGTATTTCTCTCTCCCTCCCTGGCAGCTGAATTTATTAAGGTGTATTTCACACTGAGTGTGTATCCACATCTTGCTTCAACTTCAGTGATTCTTCATTACTCCACGTCATAGGTCACACAATGTACCATCCTGTTTCTCTTCCCTTTTCAAAACATCCCCACTTATTCATTCATCCGTCCACGCTATTGGCAAGTGGTGCTGTTGTGCTGGCAGTGTTCAACTGGCAACCTGTCTCTGCTGAGCAGAAAAAAAACAGGGTGCCTTAAAATAGCAAACTCACCATAGTACTATAATTGAAAAGTATTAGAAAAAGTGTTACCATTATTTTTTATAATGTCACCAAATTACAATGAAATCATTGAAAGCATATTTAAAATTTTGGGGTATTTTTTTTTTTGTTGTTCTTTACCACTAAATACTGATATACTGAAATTTACTATCTTAGTGGATACCTAGTGCCCTAGAAGTACTACTTGTCAAATTTCTATTTTTTTTTTGTTAAACAGAAAAACAGTGTTGTATTGAATAGTGACTAAATGAGTCAACTTTCCATTTTATGTAGGTATACATATATATATATATATATATATATATATATATATATATTGTGAGGTTTCTGAACTCTTTTTGGACCCCCCCCCACCCGGGACGACATGCTGATTTCCGCGTCTGTGGAGGACCGCTTGTCTGTCGCCAAGGCAACTGGATGTTTGTTGTGCAGCACCATAGTGCTGCAGAAACAAATATGAGCTGATCGTGGTCACGCTATAAGCGCCTGTCACTGATGGGTGATGCAAGGGACATTATAGATGCAGGGAATAGTATAACTTTGCCATTGACCTGGCCCCAACTATGACCGTTTGCTGTGTCTGTGTCTAGGAGAGTGGTAGCTCCCACTGCAATAAATAATCCTGCTGTTCCTGTTTCAAGTTGAATAAAGTTGGTTTTGTTAAAGTATTGAGACTTTGGGATGCAAGACAACAACTCACGTGTCACATGGTACCAAAAGTGGGGTCTTGCACCAATGGAAGCCCAAGAGGCATATGATATCCCATTACCAGCAAAGCAAAATGAGGCTCCTGTGGGCGGTCCAGTCTTCACACTCCCCAGGGATGTGCTGGTGAAGACAGCTCCCTGGGATAACCCACAGTGTTTCCTGTTCTGCTTCGAGCACACGGCAACACTGATGTGCTGGGACAGGGGAGCCTGGGCAGCTATTGTGGCCAAATTTTACAGGTCGTGCAAAACCTCCCTCCCAAAAGACTCGATGATTATGACTTTCTGAAGCAACAGTTCCTACTCCGTACAGCACTAAGCCCCGTGGTCAAGGAGTGCCAGCTTTGTCTGTGGCATATTGAGCTGGACTGCCCTATATAAAGACAGATCTAGGACTGATTTACAGCTGGATCTGTGGAGAGACTTTCAAGCACATTGTAGAGAAGCTCGCTATTGATGTAGTCCTGTGGGGACAGATGGAAGACTTTGTGATGAAATGCTATGGAACAATGTCATCTTGCTGCTAGACCTGACCCAGAGACTGGAGGGCACACAAGCCACCTGGAAACAATGCGGCCACCCAGGCTTGACCCCAACTTCAATCCAACCGGCACAGATTTCTAGGGTCACCAGTGCCACGGGTGGAAGATGCCATCATAGGAAGCACATAGTGAGGACTGAACGCATCTGCTTTTGCTGTGATCAACCTGAACATCTGACTCGGGTGTTCCCTCTCACACCTGTGCAAACCATGACCATGTCTGGCCCAGGTATGTGGCTCACAAGTTTCCCCCAAGATATTAAAGGAGGACAATTTTAAGGTCTCTATTACGTTGGCCAAATGGGAATTCTTGGATTCTGGTAGGGACCTCTACGTAGTCCGCCGTGACTTGCTCCGGCAGACCCCTTATAAGACCACAGACAAAATTAACATTTACTGTGTCCATGGGGGCATTAAAACATATGAGACTATATTACACCGTCTGACATTTAAAGGGAAGAACTTTAAGGTTTGCACTGCTATATCAGACACCTCACTCTTAATAGGAGAAAGGAATGCTCTCTTCCCATGGGTCTTGGCCGCCTGCAGAGTGCTTTCCCCGTAGTCGATAAAGAGGGGCTCACTGCAAACAATGTCAGTTAAAGAACCGGGTTTGAAATTGTTCAGTGAAATTGCCCAGTGAGATGGGGGACTAATCCTCAAGTGAAGACCTGGGACAGCTGGAAGACCTTTACGCACCGTCACTTGTACCAACAGCCTCCCCAGACCAGACACTCAATGTGGACCCGGACAGAAATGAAATAGCAGTAGGAGCTGAGTGCGATGCTGCATTGGACAAGGAGGAAGCGGAGGCTGTCATCCAGACAGCGTTTTCTCACCTGCAACAAGCCAATAGCAACTTGGATTTTGCTTTCAGACAAGCCTACATTGCAAATGACTCTTACTATCTAGAGAGAGAGGACCCAAACTTTAAAACACCACATTTTTTAATTAAGGATGGTTTTCTGTATTGGGTGATTTCTGTTTACATAGGGAGAAGAGGGGATTGGGAGAAGATTTAAAAAATTACTAAAAAATTACTCATAGTTATGTTTTGGGGGGGGTCATCTTGGTGCAGAAAAGATAAGGGAACGCATTTTTAAACGCTATTATGAGGTGAATATGGGTCAGGATATGGAGCAATTTTGTAAGGCCTGTCCCGGTTTCTGCTCACAGACCTGCCAGGGCACCCCTTGTACTGATACCTATTTTAGATGTCCCCTTTGAGAGGGTGGGATTAGATATTGTTGGCCTGCTTCCCAGGAGTAAAAGTGGTTTTCAGTATATGCTTGTGTTAGTTGATTATGCCACAAGATACCCAGATGTGGCTGTGCTGCGGTGGGCAGATGCCCGATCTATTGCAAAAGTGCTTTCAGCAATGTTCACGCATATTGGTATCCCTTGCAAGATTTTAACTGATCAAGGCACGCCCTTTATGTCTCGCATCATGAAGCAACTATGCAAAGGTTTTACAATTATGCAGTTACACTCCACAATTTATCATCCACAGACAAATGACCTGAATGAACGATTTAATAAAATCCTAAAACAGACGATTCACCAGGTAGCTCATGCCAACCTGACCTCCTATGATATGGTAGTACCTTTCCTCCTGTTTGCTGTCCGAGAGTCTTCTGCAAGCTTCTGCCGGTTTGAGTCCTTTCAAGCTATTATTTGGTTGCTGACTGCACAGGGTGTTAGACATTTTTTGAGAAGAATGGACGGGAACTCGCGAGACACCCTGCAGGAAGAGATTTGTTGATCGAGTCATTTCGCTGCAAGAACAGATTTCCAGATTGTCCTCTTTTGTTTTGGAACATCAGCAGTATGAACAGGAGGGCTCAAAAACATAGTTTAAAAAGGGAGATCATGTACTGGTGTTGATCCCGTCTGATCCACATAAATTTCAGGCTGAATGGCAGGGGCCAGTATTAATGGAAGAGCGTATGTCCCCAGTAAATTATAAAGTCAGGATTCCCAGGCGACAGAAACTGGTATAGACTTTGCATATTAGCGTTTTAAAGGAGTGGCACGACCATCACAAAGTCCTGGTCACGTCCGCAGTGGTCCCCCAGTTTATCTGACATGCAGAAAGCAGAATTGCTGTCACTGATCGAGAGGAACTCCGATGTCTTTTCACCCATGCCTGGTCAGACAGTCATTGCAGAACACAAGATTATAACTCCTCCCGGTGTTAATGTGCAGGTGCCCCCATATTACCTGCCAGAGGCAAACGAGGAAGGTGATACATGAAGAAGTACTGCTCCAATTAGGCATGATTCGTCCGAGCAAAACCGAGTGGTGAAGTCCTATTGTACTTGTGTCAAAACCTGACATTTCGGTTCAGTTCTGTATTGATTTTAGGTGTTTGGGTAAGATTTCCAAGTTTGACGCATACCAGATGGCCTGTGTAGAGGAGCTGTTGGAGAAGCTTGGGCAGACCTTGTATATTTCTACCCTAGACCTCACGAAGAGTTACGGGCAGAAACAAAAACATCAAAAAGTTATCAAAAATAGGAAGAGGAAAAATATTAACAAGAAGTCAAAGATGTTAAAATGCTAAAAATTATAATGTTTACTGCTTGTCAGTATATAGGAATGTTTGCTTTTAACTAAGACTGGTAGTTGAGAACATTATTAAAAATGGCTAGAATATACTAAAATCATTGACTAGTGAATCTTTCTCAATTTTATCAAATAAAAAATCAAATCAAAAAGTTTTTTTTTCCATTAGTTGGAGTGGTGAAGTTAAGAATCCATCAACTTTGCTGAATGAGATATCAAGTGAAAGTTATCAGGTTAAGAATACTCATTAAATAAAGGTGTCGACTCTGATATCATCCCAAAAAGAAGCATTAAAGGTGAAATTCTTGATGCTCTTCACATTTTTGAGATATATTTATTACAATAAAAAGAAACTAGAGTTAATATATTTTATCACAGATTCTCAGCACTATTTTTCCTGAGGTAAGTATACATTCCTGTTCACCTTCCTATTCAGAGCAACTGTTTTGTGTGGAGTTGGTAATTACTGTAACAAACTACAAGGATGAGTAGGATAACCAAAAACTTCGTCACTGAGAATTCCAAATGTCCTATGTTTTGTAACCTAAAGTCAAAAAGAAATAGTAAACATCATCAGCAAGTACTTAAAAAACTGAGAGGACTGTATTAATACTTCTGCGGTGGGTTGGCACCCCGCCCGGGATTGGTTCCTGCCTTGTGCCCTGTGTTGGCTGGGATTGGCTCCAGCAGACCCCTGTGACCCTGTGTTCGGATTCAGCGGGTTGGAAAATGGATGGATGGATGGATGTATTAATACTTTAAGAGGATTTTTTTTTTTTAAACAATCTGTAATCTTGAATGCTGCAAAAAATATGAATGGCTTTTAAAGTGTTGTGTTAGTGATTTTGTAGAGTATGACACCCAACAGCCTTAGCCCTAGGTTCAAAATGGCAGTGCCCATCAGAAAACAAAATGGCAACATGGTAGACCTGAAACACAATGTTAATAAAACTCATCACTACTCCACAGACAAGATAGCATAAAAATAATATTACGAAAAAATATATTTGCCAGCCCCCTGCAACTTTGCCTTAGGATTAAGCAGGTTTATAATATGTTATGGCATAGTGTTCCCTGAACATATAAACATCAAAAAATGTTATTTGAGTGAGAGAGAAAAAAATAATTGTGTGAAAAATTGCCAGTTACCTAATCCCTAACAGATGGAGTTTTTAGGTGAATAAGGAAGTAAAGTAGCAGAAGATCAAGCATGTGTCATACAAGGTGTTTAGCACAACACTGGCTTTCTATTAAAATGGTTTGAAAATATGTGTTTCTGGGGTTTAAAATAAAATGAAAACCATAAGTGTTTACAGTTTCCATTGGCCCATTTATGGTAACTGTGATACATTGAAATTATCTTGCTAGTTGTCTGGAACCTCCATGTAATCTTAGACTGCATGGTTTAATCTTTTTGTTTCTCCAATTCTGTCTCTCTTTTTCTCTTTGCCTCTTTCATATAGAAAACAGTAGTATTTTGTTAAATTACACAAATATGAATTTCACAGATCATAATTCTCCTACTCAGGATATGAAATCTCTCAAACGGGATTGAGCATGGACAAATCAAAAGTTCAGGCTATGCGGTCTTGGAAAATCTCAAAATTTTTAAAACAGCTGCAATGACTTAGTGAATTTTCTAAACTGTTAAAAAAAACTATAAACATTTTGGCAACATGATAAGTCCAATTGCTTCTCTAGTTAAGAAATTGTCCCAAAAATGTTTATATGAATCTGAAGACTCAGAAATCTTTTGATACCTTGAAAGAAACTTTATAATAATTTTATGCCACTCAGAAATGGATCGCTTATTTAAAGTAGAGGTTGATGCTGTCAGCCTAGGTGTAGGAGCAGTCTTTTTCAGCAGTTTTCAGACACAAGAATATTACACTGAAAAGAATTATAACATAGGAAATTGAGAACTTTTGGAAATTAAATTAGCAGTATATGAATGGCATCATTGGCTGTACTGGGCAGAGCATCCTTTTTTGATCTTCCCTGATCATAAAAATGTAATACATTTAAAAGTTAATAAATGATTAAATGCAACTAAACCACTCAGGACAAATTTATAGCAGGAACCTAATATAATTTTGAAAGTTCATACAGCTCTGGCTTCTCATTCTATCCCACCAAATGTTCCCAACAGATTATTTTATGTCCCTCAGATGGTTAGTTCTTGCTCGCAGTCATAATAATTGAACTGAATTTAATTCAGACATAGCATACACCATAGAACTAATCAGATGTTACCTTTGGGGGGGAAATGCTGTATGAATTTTTATGTTCAAATCAATGAGCCTTCCAGTAGAGCCAAATCTAAACAAAGACTTTGCCATCCACCAGAAAACCTTAGGAGGTGTTATTGGTGGATTTTTGTTATCCTGAGAAGGAGGAAATCAGTAACACTATCACTCTTGAAATTGTCAAATCGTTTTTCTAAAAGTGCATATTTCATTCCATTAAAGAAATTACTGACAGCAAAAGAACAGGTAAATATCTTAATTAAGGAGGTTTTCAGACTTTATTTTTTTTCCCAAAAACCATACATTTTATCACAGGTCCTACATTTGTCAAGATGTTGTCAGTTTTTTGTGCTATGATTGTTACAAGAGAGAACTTGACATCTGGTTATCACCAGCCAGTAAAGTCAAAATTGAACATTTGAAGTTGCATTGTTGAAGCTTCATTGTCAAAATGGAAATCAATTTTACCATTGCCTGAGATTTCTATAAATATTTGGCACAACTCATCCATTAAGATCTTATCCTTTAAAGGATAAATTTGGTATATTTCAAGCTAAAGTTATATCTTCACAATCATTGTATGTATTAATTTGACAAATAAAATTGTGTAGTATTTTTTTCAATTTTAAAAGTACCTTGTCTGCACTACAAAAAACGCATATTCAAAAACTAGACAAAAAACTTTAAAAGGGAGTCATTTTGCTTTTATTTAGCAAAAAAAGATGTCAATGGGATAAGCACATTTTACTTGATAAGATTTCTTAAAGTAAGCTAAATAATCGTATATACAATTTTTTTGATAAGTCAATAAGAAGGAAAACAACATTTAACATTATTATATAAATAGTTTTTCACTTGCTTAGACTTCATTTTTGCAGTGTGTTCTTGCAGCTTACAATGGGACTATAAGGTACCAGGGTTCATAGGTGAATGAAAAAGCCTTAAAACTTACCACTTAAAAAATACATCCACTTTAAAGTAGCAAATATTTCTATTTGAGAAAACTGTTGCACTAGATTGAGGTTTGTTCTGTATTTGCATTACCTTGTCAGTGCCTAGGCATTTAGAGTGAACTGTGCCAAAGCGTAACTGTAACACTACTCGGACTATGTTATGGAAAAGTAATGTAACTTAAGCACAGAATACAAATTCAGTTTAATATAGACATAAAAGTCTAGGATTGTAATGCCACAGAGCAAAACATTTGTCTGCATGTGTGATGAAATGTTTCTAGACATTTTGTGATTTTTTTTTTTTCATTTGAATTACACTTTTAGGCAAAGTGGACATTGTTTAGTAGAACAAAAAAGTGACAGTAAAGTGCAATATAACACAGTCTAATTTTTACAAATTTAATGAGAAATATTATACAGTATGAAAATGTAATGTTATGTTACTATTTTGCAATAATCACTAGAAATGCAGTAAAAAAATAATCACAGCATTGGAGAATGACAACATGTTGCATTTTGAGTAGTACAAGCATGTAAGAATTTTTGACAACAGTGTTTCTTTAGCTTCTGTTAAAGCAATAAATAAATCCTCAAGGCCTGCATGCAGGAAACAAGAAACGGAGCAAGCAGTACTTGTTGCACTCGCTGCAGCTTTCAAAAAGAAGCAAGTACTGGAGCCTGGACCCTGTTTGGCTTGACCTGTGATAGCATAGCACATCACAACAAAAAATGGCAAAGTGATCTCACTCATATCTAAGCTTTGCAAAAACAAAATACCAGAATCAAAAACATTGGTGCTTTCAAACAAATATAAATATTTTAGGACTTTCGGTTTTGACTTTGGGAAAGTTTTTTTTTGTTAGCATGAATTTAAAATTGTTTTTGTTTTAATTTTTAGAAATTCTAATTGCTAGTTAACACAATAAACCTTTTTCCAGTTCCATTGCTATTTGCTGAAGTGACAATTTGGTTACTAAACAATCTCAGTAATCAAACTACAATGCAGGAATCTTCACAAGGGCTTTATTGTACCCAAAGCATCACTTCAGGTTTGAGCATCAAAAACGGTTCCCGTACATGCTAATGCAGATGCTCTGGCTTATGCTTCCATCTTCATAGAAGTGACTGTTCTGATGTCTTCATGGGAATCAAAGGGAACACAGGAAAGCGTGACATCTTAGATTGTAGCTCTTAGAGGAGTTAATGTGTCTGTTTATCTTAACTTAGCTCCAATGTCTCAAAAGAAATCAAAGACTGACCCAAGAAGTGCTTCTTAACACTTTCTAAATTGATTTTAATAAGCTGTTCCAAAATTGTTTTTAGGTTTGATTACTTGTGCCACTGAAACTCAGCACTAGTCACATCAAAAATAAAATCCCATTTTTGACATTTTTTTTACAGTTTGTGGAGTGGACTTGTGCAAATGTGTCTACAGGGAATTTGAAAAGCCTGCCTCATTATACATTGCAGTTGGACTGCCCCAGAAATGTTTGGTACAGAAAGCTAATTTGTTTTTGTTGTGAGTTCTCGTACATGGTGTTAAGTTAAACAATGAACAGAATGAGTTTCAGTATACTGTATATGCAATTTTTCATGTGATGGATTGGCATCTTGTTAAATGCAGAATCCACAGATATGAAAATAGATGCTTGGATGTTGCATATTTCTGATTACGTGGCTTTGAAATACAAAGTGCACACATTGAATGATTTCCTTGATATAAAAATCCTTTATCTTACATCTGTTTTATTAATATTGTAGACAACAATGCTGTAATTTACACCTTTCCACATATTAAACATAAATATTGTAAAAAGGAAAATTATGAACATTGCCATTAATTTACCAGTAAGATTATCTTTAACAGAATTCCTTTTCAATAATTTGTAAAACAAGTGGATATTCTGTATTAAAGTGATTTTGATGCCATTTTACCCATTAAATGTTTCTTAGTATTTTGTTCTGGTTTAAATAAAATAACAAAGCACTTTGGGATAAAAATGCAGAAAAGCAAACCAAAACTGGAGGCTAAAATTGCAAATATCTCTACTGCCACTGTATATTTCCCAGGAGAGCTAATGTACGCCGGTATAAAAGTGATCCACACGGCGCAAAATATCAGGATGCTGAATGTGATGAATTTTGCTTCATTGAAATTGTCTGGCAGTTTTCGAGCCAGGAAAGCAAGAACAAAGCATAATGCAGCAAGCAGTCCTATGTATCCTAGAACTGCGTAAAATGCTGTTGTTGATCCAAGGTCACATTCTAATATGATTATTTCTGAGTAGTGCTTTAAGTTTCTGTTGGGAAATGGAGGGGATATCAATAGCCAAAAAAGACATATTACTACCTGAATGAATGTCAAAGTGCAAACACTTAATCGCTGCTGCATGGCTCCAAACCACTTCATGACGTTATTACCTGGCAGAGTGGCCCTAAAGGCCATTAAAACCACAATAGTTTTTCCAAGAACACACGATATGCATAAAACAAAAGTGATGCCAAAAGCTGTATGGCGCAGCATACAAGACCACTCTGTGGGCCGACCAATGAAAGTAAGAGAACACAGGAAGCAAAGTGTTAATGAAAAGAGGAGAAGAAAACTTAATTCCGAGTTATTTGCTCTAACAATTGGTGTGTCTCTCCTAAAGTAAAAGACAAATGCAATAGCAATTGTAAGAAAGGCTCCCAGCAATGCTAATGTAACAAGCAATATCCCCATGTTTTCTTCAAATGACAAGAATTCAATATTCTTTAAAATGCACTGGTCTTTTTGTTTATTTGCTTTGTACTCCAATGGACACTTCAAACAATCAGTAGAATCTGAAACAAAAATGTGAACACTTTTTTTATTTTCATGGATTTAAAACGTACATCAAGTTTAATTCATTTTAGTTGGTCAAGTGCAACCAAAAATGAGAACTGAAAAATGAGAACAAATAGAAGATTGTACACATTGAATTAATTTCACTCAATGAAGTGGATTTAAAGTTATAAATGCCACATTCAGAACCTTGCGTAACACCCTGTTGACTTTTCGGTTCATTTAATATTTTTTACATTTTAAAATTTGAGTTAAAGTTTTTTTAAACCTGTTAATTTAATTTTATAGTCACAGAGTCTCAGCTCAAGGCTGGAATCAACACTGGATAGTGTGTCAGCCTGCTAAAAGATATATGCATGCACACAGACCCAGTTTAGTCAACAATCAATATATGTGCCTGTGAAATGTCGGAGAAAATTACAATACCCAGATGAGTACAGGAGGAATGTACAGACTATACAAGCATTCACAAGTGTTTGATCCAAAGTTGCAAAACTGTGTGTCAAAAGCAGTACCCTGTGTATCATGATGCCACATTGAATGTAATTAATATTATACATATTATTACCGCATAGTATTTTATTCCTCAGAAGTAAGATTTAGCTGCATTTTTTGTACAGTTTATAAAATCAGCAGATTATCTTAACAAAGTGTGAATATGCTGATACCAGTTTGTCAGAAGCAAGCATATTTATAAGACATTTCACCAAACTGTTACCTTCATTTATCTATTTTCAATGTATGGTAATATGCCTAATTGTTCATGTCAAATATTGAACCTTAAAACAGAATTTAGGAAAAGCTGTTTCTACTTAAAAGTGTTGAAACTCAGTGCTTTAACATCACTGAATTTTGAGTTCTAACAGTTTAGTGGAAATGTTCTTTCATAATGTCTAAAGGTTCTATAGATTTTGCACTACAATACTTCAATACTACAGAGAGTGGTAACAGCTATACTTATATTTTGATTTGTTTTCTGCGTTCACATTTATTTTAACACACCTGTTGAGTTGCTAATTTCCCCTTCAGCACATGGTATGCAGTCAAAGCAACAAGCAGGCTGGCCTTTACGAACTGCTTTTCGAGTGCCGGGTTGACAGCTTTCACTGCACACTGACTTGGGGACCTTAAATACAATGGATAATGTTGTTGGAAATCTGCTCAATATATTTTAATTTTTTTATTAGAAGAAAGAAAAGAAGATTGTTTTTAATAGTGATGGTGCAAAAACAGCCAGTTGATCTTTTTTTCTCTACTTTATAGTGCCTGGTGATATCAGGTATAAATAACATAAATAATGCAAACTTTTAACAAAACTGTTATTTAGAATATGATCTCACAAAACACCACTTTTCAGGTAAACTTCATCAACACTTGTAACATTTTTGAGAAAATCTTTACCATGTATCATATATATAGTAAAATGCATTTATTTTGTGACTAGAGACCTAGTGTACAGTAATTTGAATTATTTTACAGATGCTTTTCACCTGCTTTGTTGTCCCAGCCCAAACAATGCTGTCATAATCAAAAATGAATTGTTGTCGATATGACAAAAATGCATAATGTGCTCCAACCGTTACAAATTCTATCATGCCTTCTTTATTTAGCTGCCAGTTTATTAAGTCGTATGTTTTGCCTTTTGATGCAGGATCACCATTTTCATCAAAGTAAAAGTTATCCCCATCATTTGTTGTGAAGCTCACATTTTTCAGATAATATAACGCCTATAAGAAAAAAGAACAATTCTTAAGTTCAGTTCATGTTGAAGAAATATGTTAAATTCATACTGTAGTGTTTAATGGAGACTTTATATTGCCCACAATGAGTAATTGTGGGTCTGTGCAGGAGTGTACCCTCCCTGCAATGGACTGGCAAACCATTTTGTTTTAGTGCTACCCAGATACGTTCCACCCCCAGTGATTTTAAACAAATTTAATAGGATTGATGTGGTATATGTGAATATAGTGTAGTGAAAAGCAAATAGCTTGAAACCAACTGAAAACTGAAATGCACAATTCAGGGATACATATAGTTTACCTGTTGTGGTTCAATCATCATGTTTTCAGAACATGGTTTGTTAGTAAGTGTTGTTTTCAAACGTTGACATCCCAGTAGGTTATGTAGGGCATATGCTACAGCATAGGTGGCTTTATAAGCATTACTACAAAAACCATTATTTGACAAATCTGTGTATGGAGTGTTCACTTCTTTTAAATCTTCTGATTCTTTACATTTAGGAATCATGACTACATTATCTTGTTTAGAAAGGGTGCAGTTGAAAAGAAATTCCCAGAATTCATTCATGCCAGTATTCCCAGGAATATCTGATGGACGAACATTTACTAAAAAATCTTTCAAACCAGATATAAGTGAACCTCTAAGTGATGTTCCTATAGCACCATTCAAAAGTTTATAGTATTTCATATATGATGGATTTCTGGCTGATATCCATGACTCTGTACCAATCCATTGATATCCTGTAACATTTTGGCTGAATAGTTCATTAAGAAGATATTCTAAATCACTGAAAGAAACAAAAGCTACAATCACTTTCGAAGTTGATCTTTTTATGATATCTACAATTTTAAGAAATTTCTGTCTTGGGTAAGTTCTGTAAACAGCTTCTGAGTACTCAATACAAATTCCCTCTTGCTGTGCCATCTGCAGAAATGTGGCCATGCCATAGTTGCCATAATCTGTATCACTTCTCAAAGCACCAACCCATGTCCAACCAAAATGTTTTACAAGCTGCACCAGCGCTTTGCTTTGATAATAATCACTTGGTATAGTCCTGAAGAAAGTGGGATAGAGATTTTTATTGCTAAGGCAGGCACAGCTGGCACCATGACTGATCTGCGCGAAAAAATAAAGCAAAGTAAAAAGAGTGGAAATGTGTTATTTACAAGTTATCATTATGGTATAATGTAAATCTGTAGCTCCTGCTTTTTAATAATATTCCAAATGTATTTTCACACATGCATAACAAAATAACATTTTTCTTAAAAACAAAATTCATAATATTATAAAATAAAATGGGCTCTTTAATGGTATACTAATTATACAGCCTGCTAGGTTAATTCTAAAAGCAAGGAGCTCTTTAATGGTAAATGGTTTTGTCATATCTTGCCATCTAAATATATTTTTATAAAGTTGTAGGGCATTTAGAAGGAAGCTGAAATCTCACATGCATTCAGTGTCAATGTTATATTAAGCTAGTTTGTTTTGGTGAGGTTCATGTTCATAACAAGCTGACAACAGCAGTTCAGACTTTCATATCGCCAAACATAGTCTCCAGTTCTTCTCAATAAATTCTTTGAGTGACTGAGAGACCCCTTTAATGTGTCCTGGCTCTGTCTCAGTGGACTGTGATCAGTAAACCTCATGTGGCGATGCCCAGGGGTGTTTATGTTGATAAATGCAATAGAGGGACACACACCATGGGAAAACAAAAGGAAGCTAAAAATGAAATGTCTTGCATCATCTAATATGTGTTTGCACCATAACATGCAAGTTGTTTCACTGAATCACTATGCATTAGATTTCATAACTGCTGTCATTTGCATGCTCTTCTTTACTTTTAACTTAAAAACAATTGAATATTATTGATTCATTTGTGACTTTATACATTAATGAGGGTCTGGAGTCTTTTCTTAACTTTCTTTACTTTATTTCTGTACATTTTTTCAGTACAGTTTCCTTCTACACAAAAAATTCACATTAATCTGTAACTCAAATGTGATCACACATAGTTGTGCAAGGACAGGCATTGTCACGCAGAATAGGTTTTTTTTTTGCTTCTTTTGACCTAAGTAATAAAAAATCCTGGTTTGAAAAATGAGTTAATAAATAGATAGATAGATAGATAGATAGATAGGTAGAATTTACTTTAATGCCTTTGATATGAAGAAATTGGATTTATTAATCAATATTTAAATATAAATATTTTAACATTCTTACCGCAGGTATATTAAATGGACCAAGAGCTGTTGTGAATACTATAACCGGAGATGAGTTTGGCTGTCCAATAATAGCAAGAACGTTAGAAGGCTTAGCACAGGGCTTGTTGTCACTTTGTCCTTCTTCTAAACCACTCACTAAAGCCATTGCCATTTTAAGAGCCAACCGAACATCTCTGCAGGAATCATAAATCTTGTAGCCTAGGGTTACCCCTGGCAATATGTCTGTCTGATTGTTAATTTGTTCAATTGCAAAAATCATACTTTGTGCACACTGAAGTTCTCTGAAGTTTAGTCTGTAAAACATGTTAAAATTAGTAGTTTTGCTAAATGCAAAGCAAAAATGACATTTTTAAACAGTATGCATTAAAGAAGGAATATATATACATTTACTCATTTAATAGACTTTTATTAAATATATATAAGATACATAATTTTGAATTAGGCATATAAGCAATAATATACGAATGTGGCAGACTCATTAGGTTAGGTTTAGGTTTATTTGTCATATATTGTCAGTCAGTATTGTGTGCAGGTACAGTTTGTGTGTGAGTAGTGCAATGTTGATGTAATGCAATGTAGGTGTAATGTAAGTGTATGTAAGTTATATTATATTATATTAGTCATTAGAGTTTACAAACACAATTCTAATGAAATTACTGTATGTGGATGTTCAGGTGGTCGTCAGCTTACAACCTATGGGTCTTATGACCATTTGACTTACGACTACTACAACATTTTTGCCACACCAGCTCCATATGCCGTGACTCATTCATCTTGATCTCAGTTTATTACCTGCAGCAGTTTAGACTACATTAAGTGAAGTACATTTATCTTACAATTGCAGGAAATAAGACAATTTATCTCAAGACAAAAATGAAGGTGATCAAGCAGTATGAGGGAAGAAAGAAAGCAAATGCGATCACATGTGAGTTTACCCTATCCCATTATAACACTGTGTTTGCTGCAGCACTCAAACTCTGCCAGTACAATTCCTCCTCTCACAGCTAACACAATGAACACTGGAAGAACCTCATGCTGATAACGTAATGTAACACAGACAAAGAAGATGTTTGTGAATCTGTTAAAGGTTCGGCACTCGTGCGAGCAACAATAATAATTTACACAAAAAAAAGATTGAAAATCCACACAATGTGCTAAGAATGATGATAAAAAGGATATAAAATAAGCAACATGACTTAAGGGACTTATTATACAGTATTATACAGTGTTATACATAATATGTATATGCCAGTCCATCTTATGTAACCATAGTTTTAACTTGACAACTACCTGTAATGCAGAAATTTTTATCAAGCATTCTTCTAGTTGTACAAGTTGTTTTTACACATTTCACTTAGAGATTTTTTATAATAAAAATTAGTTCTGAACAGAAAGCTAAAATGTTCAATGATATCTATTGCAAATAAAGGTATGAATACATGGGTTAACTTACGTTTTGCATTTTGATTCTTCTGGAATTTCTATGTATGTAAGATTGACATCTATGGGACTATCATGCAAGGAAAATATTCCACCAATGATTAAATCTCCATCTTTCGAAAAAGCTGGCAGTTCTGTTTTTTTCCACTTTTTACAGAAAGGCTCTTGTGCCTTTGATGAAAATGCAATTAAGACTACAAATGCTAATAACATTTTTATGTGAGCCTTGACTCTAAGTTACTCTGTTTATATATGGATTTTGTTTTGCACAGCAGATTTTCTTTTCATCATACTATGTAAAAACTAACATTTCTTTTCATTGAAGCATTAATTCCCCTGGTAAATTAGGATGTCAAATCTTTGGAGATCATAACCAGATGCTATTTAATTTACTTTGTTTATTTAAAAATATCTGTGGTAATATAAGTGGTAACCACATGTTTTCAAGAGATATTTCAGTATGAACTTGATCAATTGGCAATGTAGTTGCTAGTAGATAATGTCATTTTCACCAATGAATTTGAAATATATTGAAATATCAAATGCTATATGATAATGAAATAGCCTGCTTTAAAATAAAATATACAAAAAGGCTTTCTGCAAGTTACCTGTTGCCACGTTAAGTTACAGTGCCACAGAAAACACCACAAAGAAAAGGCTGCACAAATCTGTATCAGTGCAAATGAACTTAATTATTGGCTATATTGAAGTTCAGCTGGGTTTGTGCTTAAGGTCTGTAGTATAGAAAGCCTCACATTAAGCCAATGATGGTTTAAACACGCTTTGCACAGAATGAGTTGGGTGCAAATGATAGTCAATTGTTGTAAAGAAGATTAATAGATTTCCTGAACTATTACTCATAGTTTTGGAGAAATAGACATATCTCAAGACCAAACAAAATTATTATATTTATTAATGTAATCCTTTAGCATTTCATAGTAAATTGTTAATTTAATTTTTCTCCATTTACACTCAGTCGTATGCCATTCCCTTTTTTAGTTTTCAAACTGCTTAAGTCTTCCAGGATATTATAGCTGTTTTTGATTTTTTTCATGTTTTTCAGGGGATACTACTGTACATTGGCCATTGCCTCAAGTTTTGCATTAAAAGTGTTGACCTTAGGATTAATGTTGCTGGATATATTAAAGTAGATACCTCAGTAAGGCTGATTGTTTATAATGTTAGAAAAGGAAGATGTAGATGTGGTATATAAAAAATGGCTCTTAAAAATGTGCTTCTCTTTAGTCCTAATAAACAACATTGTTACATTAGAGAAAATATAGTTCATCATTTCCCCCGGGGATAAATAAAGTTCTATCTATCTATCTATCTATCTATCTATCTATCTATCTATCTATCTATCTATCTATCTATCTATCTATCTACAGTGGTGTGAAAAACTATTTGCCCCCTTCCTGATTTCTTATTCTTTTGCATGTTTGTCACACAAAATGTTTCTGATCATCAAACACATTTAACCATTAGTCAAATATAACACAAGTAAACACAAAATGCAGTTTTTAAATGATGGTTTTTATTATTTAGGGAGAACAAAAAATCCAAACCTACATGGCCCTGTGTGAAAAACTAATTGCCCCCTTGTTAAAAAATAACCTAACTGTGGTGTATCACACCTGAGTTCAATTTCCGTAGCCACCCCCAGGCCTGATTACTGCCACACCTGTTTCAATCAAGAAATCACTTAAATAGGAGCTGCCTGACACAGAGAAGTAGACCAAAAGCACCTCAAAAGCTAGACATCATGCCAAGATCCAAAGAAATTCAGGAACAAATGAGAACACAAGTAATTGAGATCTATCAGTCTGGTAAAGGTTATAAAGCCATTTCTAAAGCTTTGGGACTCCAGCGAACCACAGTGAGAGCCATTATCCACAAATGGCAAAAAACATGGAACAGTGGTGAACCTTCCCAGGAGTGGCCGGCCGACCAAAATTACCCCAAGAGCGCAGAGACGACTCATCCGAGAGGTCACAAAAGACCCCAGGACAACGTCTAAAGAACTGCAGGCCTCACTTGCCTCAATTAAGGTCAGTGTTCACGACTCCACCATAAGAAAGAGACTGGGCAAAAACGGCCTGCTTGGCAGATGTCCAAGACGCAAACCACTGTTAAGCAAAAAGAACATTAGGGCTCGTCTCAATTTTGCTAAGAAACATCTCAATGATTGCCAAGACTTTTGGGAAAATACCTTGTGGCTGATGAGACAAAAGTTGAACTTTTTGGAAGGCAAATGTCCCGTTACATCTGGCGTAAAAGGAACACAGCATTTCAGAAAAAGAACATCATACCAACAGTAAAATATGGTGGTGGTAGTGTGATGGTCTGGGGTTGTTTTGCTGCTTCAGGACCTGGAAGGCTTGCTGTGATAGATGGAACCATGAATTCTACTGTCTACCAAAAAATCCTGAAGGAGAATGTCCGGCCATCTGTTTGTCAACTCAAGCTGAAGCGATCTTGGGTGCTGCAACAGGACAATGACCCAAAACACACCAGCAAATCCACCTCTGAATGGCTGAAGAAAAACAAACTGAAGACTTTGGAGTGGCCTAGTCAAAGTCCTGACCTGAATCCAATTGAGATGCTAAGGCATGACCTTAAAAAGGCGGTTCATGCTAGAAAACCCTCAAATAAAGCTGAATTACAACAATTTTGCAAAGATGAGTGGGCCAAAATTCCTCCAGAGCGCTGTAAAAGACTCATTGCAAGTTATCGCAAACGCTCGATTGCAGTTGTTGCTGCTAAGGGTGGCCCAACCAGTTATTAGTTACTTTTTCACACAGGGCCATGTAGGTTTGGATTTTTTTTTCTCCCTAAATAATAAAAACCACCATTTACAAACTGCATTTTGTGTTTACTTGTGTTATATTTGACTAATGGTTAAATGTGTTTGATGATCAGAAACATTTTGTGTGACAAACATGCAAAAGAATAAGAAATCAGGAAGGGGGCAAATAGTTTTTCACACCACTGTATCTATCTATCTATCTATCTATCTATCTATCTATCTATCTATCTATCTATCTATCTATCTATCTATCTATCTATCTACTGTAAATTCAAAAGCTTTTAAAAGATCCATAAATTTTGTAGCTTTTGCATCTATGATCTACATGAAAGTTGAAACCACCTGCTATTAGGAAATTGTCATATATAGTTATTATAACAGACAAAAATTCAAGAATTCATTCATAAATGAGGCATTATAATTTACTGGTCAATAAACAGATAGAAAAAGGGAATATCATAGTTCTTTAAAAGCAACAGCAAGATACTCAAAAGATGTAAAACTGTTGAGGCTTGCTTTGTTTCAGTTTACATGGCTCAAGAAAAAAAAATTGCTAAGCCACCACATTTTCTCCTTCACAAACTGACTGAGTAAAATTAAAGTTTGGCAGTGCTGCCACAGCATATACTGCTGATCCATCACTACAGAACCACACTTCACATAGAATTGAAAATTATTTAAAAATGCTTTTATATTAATCAGTGCCATATTATGGGTTTCAGATGGAGGTGGCTCTGCAGAAACTGTAGTACAAGTAGAGATAATTGTTAAGTTACTTACATTAATGCCGAATCATCTGTGCTTTTTAGTGAATCCATGCTTTGCAATTTTAGGCATATATAGTGCACCTTTTTAGGTAAACCCATTGTATTTATTACACTTTTACTACACGGTCACATCTGTTATCATGAATAATAAAGGATAGTCAGAAATGTTATGTTACCTTTTTCATGTTTGCTGAGAAGACCCTACAGTTAAACCTCCTGAAATGTAGTCTATCTAATCTGTAGAAGTGTGATCTCTCCCAAAGAGTACCAAGTTATCATTGAAGCCAGCTTCATATCACTCACAGAAGGATCTCAGCCACTTATTTAGGGATAGAAGTCTGCTGTAACCGTGGCAGTGCCCTGGAGATGAAGAGTTTAGCAGTTGGGATCCACTCTTTGATGTCTTGAACGAGTGACAGGAGGTCCTTTTTCAGCACTTCTGACTCACAATAACGGATGTCATTTACATCACTACGCAACACTACAGTGTCTATGTCTCTGAACTGATGCTTTTTGAAAACTGATAAGGCCTTCCTTGAATGGCCATAACATTGGCACCGGGGAATCAAGATATAAATGTTTTGTGATTAAAAGCCAGAAAGTTCAAGTTTTGAACAATAGAGTTGCCAATCATGTATACAACTTGACTGTCAATAAAGATAGTAGGAGAGATGAATGGTGTGAGATATGGCCGGCTATTTATCCCGGCCAATACTCCCAGGCCGCCAGATGGAGCCCTCCTTGCAGCATGGAGGTACCCCGAAATCCAGCAGGGAATTATGGACAGTGGACCTTTAATGCACAGCCTTGCTGGATACCAAGGGGGGCCACCAGGAGTCGCTGCAGGGAGGCCCAGGGATTATTTGCACCATAACCCAGAAGTGCGTCTTAATCACAGCGACACAAGGAATGACGTGCTTACAGGATGAAAAAAAAAGGATTTTTATCTGACCCGGAAGTGTCCCATGTCACGTGGACAGAGATGGTGAAACACTTCCGGGTCAAGGACTATAAAAGGACGATGGGAAATCCCAGACGCTGAGCTGAGTTGGGAGGCAGGGTGGCTAAGCGTCTGGGAGTGGAGGATTGAGTATTGTGATTATAGTTTATTGATTGTTTATTGAGAATTGTGGAGAGGAGGGTGCTTTGTGCACTTATTTATAATAATAAATATTATTACTGGACTTTTATCTGGGGTCTGACGTCTGGTCTGAGAGTTCAAGTGGTCACGGGGACCCGTAAACTGTCACAATGGATAAAACAGGACAGGCTGGGAAATTGTGGTGAACTGAAGGTGGTTCTTTGCTTTTTCAGATCTGCTTAATAGTTCAGTACAATAAATAAGAATCGGTTCATGCGCAGTATCATCAACTCATAAACAGTAAAGAAAATGAGGTAGCAGAAGTGTTTAGAACAGTTGGCAAACTTTCTTTTCTTTCAGTTTCCTTTGGCATGTGAGGAGCTGCTGATTACTTTTTTCTACATCTTGAAATTCTTTTCAAACACTACTCTTCTGTTGTTGCACACTCTCCTCCATCTTGCCATCAGAATTGTAAGTATTAGTGAGTTTGCATGTATTATCTCCTAACAATAAAGAATTAACACTAGAATTACCAAAGCCTATGAAAATACTTGTATACCCAGCCCACCTTAAATCCATTCACACCTCTCCGTCAGCGTCTTTTGTTTTGTAAATGTGTCCATAAGCAAAAGCAGCAAGCAGCCTGCTATTCCATCCTCCCACCGCCGCAGAAAGGGCAAAAAGCTCTCCCGGCTCAAGCCTTGTGTATCGGGGAGTGAGGTAGTACCTAGACCTGTATAGGCTAAAAAATAAATTGTTATTAGGAACACATGCATTTCATGTATGTTCTGTGTCTACACAGATCTATGTAAGTGTAGGATGACATGAAATGTAAGAAATGTTGAACACATACCTAAAAGACAAACTGGGACAGCAAGCTGCTTTGCTTACTGCTTGGGCTTATCAACACATTTAGAAAACAAAAGACGCAGATGGAGCGGTGTGAACGGATTTAAGGTGGGCCAGGTTTACGAGTTTTTTCGTAGGCTTTGGTAATTCTAGTGTTAATCTCCCATAGACAGCATCAGAAACCTCACTAAAATGAACATTTGTTATTTTTGAAATGTTCATAGTTTTATTTAGATAGCTGTTTAAAGTAAAATGTACAGTGGATTTTTAAATATTAATTAAACAGAAAAGTTTGGGGATTGGCTTTGTTGTTATGAATTATAAAATGACATGCTAGTTTATTTTTGTCCATGAGAATGAGAGACAAAGCGATATATTTAGATCTCTGTGCAGACCCAGGACACGCTAGAGAGATTATATCTCTCAGCTGGTTGGGGAATGTCTTGGTATCTCATACCCCCAAGAAGTTGGAAGAAGTGGCCGGGGAAAAGGATGTCTGGACATCTTTGCTTAGACTGCTGCTCCCGCAATCTGGACCCACAAATGAAAATGGATAGATGGATTGAGAATATGGATGGGTAGATGGAACTATATATAAATCATATCACACTGCAAATGCAGTCAGGTCTCTGGTCAATTCCGCATATACTGTATAAATGCGCACATAAAACCTCAAAATTTTTCTTTTTAACTTATGTTTACTTCATTTTTATTTAGTGATATTCATTGTATTATCAACTTTCAAAGGACGCAGACTAGTTTTGACACAGAATAAATATTATCTTTCATTAAAAGTGAGGAATAATGATACACATTATAGAATTTGCTCATTCACAGATAAATAGCTTGATTAGCAATTGAGTGTTTAGCTAGAGTACTACTTGAACTCCCCTAAGTACAAATCCCGGACATGCCATTTCAAGGAAAATTTGCTGCTTGGAGGGAGAGTTGACGCTCTATGATTCCTCACCAAGGAACCACACATTAATTAATGTAACTATCATGTCGCTCTGTTGCAGTTAAGCAGGTGCATAAACAGATGTCTGTTTCGTTGATAAGAAACAGAACCCTGTTTGAATTTCCCAGAGTCCTCTCAGGGAGTATATGCCAGTGTAGGTGATAACATTCTGTGATCCCAGCACTTCCCTACTGAGGGATCAATTATCAACCAGTGGTGGCTTTTCTTGCCAAAATTATACGTTGTAACTGTAATGTGCTGTACCATTATCAAAAACTATAATTTTTAAGCATAAGGTCAACATACTACACATTCTGTTCAATTTTAGTTTAAATTATTTGTATTTTGTGATATAAAGTGCAGTAATATTGCTTAATGGTTATTTTATACAAATAAAATTAAAATATTATTCTGTAAAATAAGTAATTAAAGCATTATACATTTTTGTAAATATTTCAATTAATGGACCTTGTCACTGCAAGTTGTGGCATACTTACAAAACTGGGTTACAGTAATTCTTTGCTATATCGCGCTTTGACTTTCGTGGCTTCATCTCGGATTTTATATGTAAGCATATTTAAATATATATAGCAGATTTTTTGCTGGTTCGCGGATTTCTGCGGACAATGGGTCTTTTAATTTCTGGTACATGCTTCCTCACTTGGTTTGCCCAGTTGATTTCATACAAGGGATGCTATTGGCAGATGGCTGAGAAGCTACCCAACCAGAGCGTGTATTACGTATTAAATAAAACTCCTCAAATATATTGTGAGCACGGGGGCTGTTCACACCCCTAGAGTACAGTGTCCATTTTAGGACATCCTCCTCCCTCCGAAAAAACTCCATCCTTCCTACTACCTTCGATAAAATATTCCTCCTCCCTGCGAGGAATCCCCAGTCACCCCTCCTCCCTCCTCCCTCCTCTCTCCTCCCTCCTCCCTCCTCCATCCGCTCTCAGTTCTCCGATGTCCGTTTTCCGCCATCCACCCTCCTATCTCCGTCATCCGCCTTCAGCTCTCCATCAAACCCCACACTCCCCCCGCCCCCTCATCGACATTTTCGTTAATGAAGTGACGTAATACTTCAGCTCCACCTTCTTCACAAGTTCATTAACCAAATTATTTGTCAATTATATTTCACAGTAAGAATTTACAGCACGACTCAAACGTGGGAACGAAAGTAAATGACGTTAATTGTTGAGTGTCTTTTAATATTGTTTAAGCATACATATTAACACATGTGCAATTAAACGTGTGCATTTACGGTGTGATTTTTCAGGCTTAAAAGCTCGCCTTTTATTAAAAAGGTAAATGCAAACTTTTTTCATTCTGAAGGGCACAAACCACGCAAAAAAGTCGGTACACCAGATAAATAAGCGCAACATATTATCAGTTGTATTGTATGCTTACAATACATATAGAAATGTGTTAATCGTTAACTAATAGTATGGGATGGTGTTTTTCAACTCAGTTACAGATGCAGATGGAAACCAGAACTGCTTTGAAAAATACGAACGCCTTAGGACCGATCTGGAATAAGGTAGCACAGCGCCTTGATTTAAACGATTCCATGTCTTGGTGGGTTTGCGTTGCTTGTTGTCAATATCTTTACACCTGTTTTTAAGGCTTATTGACTGAAAGGGGCTTTCGTGAAAAAAGTTAGGGCTTTGCTACAGGATACACCCTCCACAAGTTAAGGAAGTTAAAAATAAAGGTATATATTTCTGTTTTATTTAAACCTTTTAAGTTTGTATGCGGGCGTTATGGTTAATGAACTTGTGAAGAAGGTGGAGCTGAAGTATTATGTCACTTCATTAATGAAAATGTCGATGAGGGGGCGGGGGGAGTGTGGGGTTTGATGGAGAGCTGAAGGCGGATGACGGAGATAGGAGGGTGGATGGCGGAAAACGGACAGCGGAGAACTGAGAGCGGATGGAGGAGGGAGGAGGGAGGAGAGAGGAGGGAGGAGGGAGGAGGGGTGACTGGGGATTCCTCGCAGGGAGGAGGAATATTTTGTCGAAGGTAGTACGAAGGATGGAGTTTTTTCGGAGGGAGGAGGATGTCCTAAAATGGACACTGTACTAGAGGATACGGCCGCTCCTCAAAAAACGCTGAAAGATTACATTCACATTGCTCTCTTCCTTGCTGGGCTTACATGTGGCTGCTTTGTCAAGAGGCATGCTTCCTGCACGGTGCTTCGCATACATAAAAGATCAGACAGCACAGATTGATTTTTGATTTTTTGCTTTTCTCTCTCTCTCTCTCTCTTGCTCTGACATTCTCTGCTCCTGATGGAGGGGGTGTGAGCAGGGAGGCTGTTCGCACCCCTAGATGATACGGACGCTCGTCTAAAAATGCTGAAAGATTACCTTCACTTTGCTCCCTTCTGTGCAGATGCTTTGTCAAGCGACATGCTTCCCGCACGGTGCTTCGCATACTTAAAAGCTCGAAGGGCACGTATTGATTTTTGATTGTTTGTTTTTCTCGGTCTCTCTGTCTGACATTCTCTGCTCCTGATGGAGGGGGTGTGGGCAGAGGGGCTGTTCGCACACTGGTCTAGAGGATACGGACGCTCCTCTAAAAAATGCTGAAAGACTACCTTTATATTGCTCCCTTCCTTGCAGCTGCTTTGTCCGGCGGTGCTTCGCATACTTAAAAGCCAAATAGCAAGATTGATTTTTGATTTTTGTTTGCTTTTTTCTCTCTCTCTCTTTCTAACAAGAGGAAGATATGTTTGCATTCTTTTAATTGTGAGACGGAACTGTCATCCCTGTCTTGTCATGGAGCACAGTTTAAATTTTTGAAAAAGAGACAAATGTTTGTTTGTAGTATTTGAATAAAGTTCCTGTCTCTCTACAACCTCCTGTGTTTCTGTGCAAATCTATGACCCAAGCATGACAATATAAAAATAACCATATAAACATATGGTTTCTACTTCGCAGATTTTCACCTTTAGCGGGGGGTTCTGGAACGCAACCCCCATGATCGAGGAGGGATTACTGTATTAACATCAGCAGGAATAGAACTTGGTGATAACTTGAAGGCTGCCTATGTATCATATTTTAAATATGTATGGAATACAGTATACTTGGTGGTATGATGGCACACTAGCAGTACTGCTTCCACAGAATAAGGAGACAGCAGTTCACGTCCCGGTTGCTCCTTGCATGGATTTTGTATGTTCTCCTCATGTTTGTATGATTTTCCTCACGGTGTTCCAATTGCCTCCCACAGTCCAAGTGTATTTCAGGAAATTTACATTTATTAAAAACATTACTTATTTCATTGTGCCCCAACTGCAACACAATTGGGCAAGGATTATATACTTTATTCCACAAGACAGGGTTTTTCAGTTTCATTCCACATAATAAAATATGGTCCTATAATGTTTTCCTGGTAAAAAAGAAGAGGTTTAAGCATGAAGAGCAAAAGTCATAGGATGATTGGGTGAAATGGTACACCCAGATAGAGGTTAAGGGGATGAGGCTAAGAAGGAAGCTGAGAAGGACATGGTTGGAGGCAGTGTCAGATGATATGAAATGAATGGGTCTTATGACCAAGAACACCTGGGATTGTGAAGAGTGGAGGAAAAAGATTTGAAGGGATTCACAGTGATAGTGATGATGATGATGATAATGACGAATATTTTATTAGCAAATTCCACTAAATGTGTAAAACTCGTGTGCTTGCACACATCAGATTTTCTTGTTTGTTTTGTAATGACACTTGTGATTGTAACAGTTTGAGAAATGTGGTTCAGTTTATAAATAAACCTTGATTAATTACATAATAATTCAGTCAGTAATTCGCAGTATTGTAATTTAGAGGAGTTGATTATTCATCTTTAAATAAATAAAAGCAATGATAGTTTTACAAATATCAATAGACAGTTTCTAATCATTCACACCTTGAATGGTACAATACAATTCTTGATGGTTTCTTCATGTTGTAAACACTAGAGGACACTACTGTGACATACCTATACACAAAATAAAGTCAGTGAGTTGAAATGGCTTTTCATTAAAGGAAAATGAGCTACTAAAGAGCAGAAGAAAAGGATAAACAGAAGAAAAGGATAAAAATAGTCACGTAAGGCTGTTCCAAATCTCTGTAACTATAGGACTCTGATTCCTCACATGATCACCAATTCCCCTCACCAAACAAGTGCTTGCTCCCTGTCCTATCACCATTAGGCTCCATTTTTTAACATTTCGGAATGGGAGGGTTGGGTTCCTTATACTATATGTTTGCTTTTGTTTATATCCTGTCAATTTGTCTTTATTTAATAAAAAACATTGATCTCAAAAAACTCTGCCAAGTTCACTTGAAGATTAGCCTTGGAGTCACTTTCAGGTTCAGTCGTGTCTCTATAATTGAGACAATGACATTTAATAACTCTTAGTGTCCTTACTCCCCTCATCCTTCAAGGTACATTAAAGAATTAGATTTCTAAGACAATACTTTAGCTCCTTGTTGTTACAAAGTGGAATCACAATCCTGTGTGTCCACCTATGAAAATGGATTGTCCTCTTACAGCATTTGATTTGCTACCTGTCCTACTGCCATCTTATCAGGCCTTATCCTCTTTAATAGTTGAGGGTTAAACATTTTAGTTAAATAATGAATGGCTTGTATGTCTGGAAGGGGTTTTGTGCAGATGTCCATACTGCTCTCATGGACAGGTACATCTTTCTGCACTGCATAGGTGTGAGACAAGCCTGAAAAATGAGATTTCCTTTTATTTTAGATCACTAAAGAGCCTTATCACTGCCATGTATTGTACCTGCCTCCCTGGAATTTCCCCATTCACCTGCACGTACACCAAAAAAGTATTTATAAAATTACTGATCCTGTTCATATTATTTTAAAACACTGTTAAATTTTATCAAAATGAATGGCTAAACAAAAACAGACCTAATGTGGTGATACAACCAAGACTTGGAGTTTTGTTAAAAAAACTTGGATTGAAGGTATAATATTGTAAAGGTCAAGAGACATTTCAGCTATTGGACATAATAATTAAGCGATGTGCATAGGTTTGCTCAGATATTTTGTGGCAGATTCTTTACTTTTTTAGATAGATAGTTAACTTCATACTTATCAAAATGTAATTTCAACTTTTCTTTGTCATGTTGCTAGATTTCAAGCACAACTTTTTCAGAGGAAATAAACACCAATTTAAAATTCAAAACATGATTTTAATGAATACTAATGGCAGGCTACCAAAGAATGTTATTATGCCAAGAAAAGGACTTTAAAATAAGGGACTGGCAGAAAAAAAAAAACATGTAGCTCAAACTTTCATTCCACAGTTTTTACAACGTAGCATTAGTTATGCTATATTTTAAATACAACAAATTATCAAATTAAATTATAAATCACTATATTGTATGAGGAGTGTAATTTCAAATCAGATTCAAAAGATGCAGAAACATTTCATTACAATGTGAAAATTATTTGTGCAAAGCAATGATTTTTGCTATTGAAATTGTTTGCTCAGTTTCCAGCTTAACCCGCGTGGGATTTCTGATGTTCATTAGGCAAAATGGCGACTCGAAAACCGACCCTGCATGAACATTACAACAGTTTTGTTACCAAGATCATTCAGCTCCATCAAGCAAACCTAAGTGTGAACATGAGTACATTCAGGCAAAAGGATAGCTTGACTTCCCTGCCAAATCCTGCTGTATTTGATTTAAACTCCTTCCCTCTGACACAATGTAATGGAAGATATTGGGAGTAAAAATGGATGACTGTACAGATGGCCTTCTAAGCTATCTCAGTTTTTGTTGTTTTTTTAATACCGAGATGATGTTACTTTGACTTTACTTTACCCATTAGATTTTTCTTTGTATTCATTTCTGGTTTAAATAAAATAATGTAACACTTAGGTAAAAAAATGCAAAATAACAAAGCAAAACTGGATGCCAGAATTGCAAATATTTCTACAGCTACAGTGTACTTCCCTGGTGAGCTGATGTATGCAGGAATAAAAGTGATCCAAACAGCACAGAATATCAGAATGCTAAATGTGATAAATTTGGCTTCATTGAAGTTGTCTGGAAGCGTTCGAGCCAGAAATGCCAGAACAAAGCACAATGCAGCAAGAAAGCCTATATAACCTAAAACTGCGTAAAATGCTGTTACTGATCCAACATCACACTCTAAAATAAGTATTTCTGTAAAATGTGTATTTTTGTTGGGATAGGGAGGTGACACCATTAACCAAAGTGTACATATTATAACTTGTATAAATGTGAACATGCAAACACTTAATCGCTGCTGCATGGCTCCAAACCACTTCATGACATTATTACCTGGCAGTGTGGCTCTGAAGGCCATTAAAACCACAATAGTTTTTCCAAGGACACAAGATATGCACAAAACAAATGTGATGCCAAATGCTGTGTGGCGTAGCATACAAGACCACTCAGTGGGCTGACCAATGAAAGTAAGAGAACACAGGAAGCAAAGTGTTAATGAAAACAGGAGAAGGAAACTTAATTCTGAGTTATTTGCTTTAACAATTGGTGTGTCTCTCTTAAGGTAAAAGACAAATGCTATAGAAATTGTAAGAGAAGCTCCCAGCAGTGCTAATGAAACAAGCAATATCCCCATATTTTCTTCGAATGACAAGAATTCAATATCCTTTAAAATGCACTGGTCTTTTTGTTTATTCGCCTTGTACTCCAATGAACACTTCAAACAATCAGTAGAATCTGTAATAACAAAAAAGTCATACATTTCAGTTTAACAGCATATCAGCAACCTTGTTTTAAAATGCACAATTAATTGTTGGACACAGAAGTAGATGTTTGATTGAATCATGCAGAAAACAACATAGAAATTAAAATCTTCATTTATTTATTTTCTTAGTTGCTTTTACATTTCTGCTGACAGTGGAATGGAGAGTATGTTAGCTGTTGAAGCAAGTATAGTGAGTTTTATATACTACAAAAAGTGAACTTAGATTATTATTATTTTTTATATTTATTTCCCAAGTTTATTTTTCTTCCATAAGCAACACTGGTTTGGTTTAAACAGTTGTTAGATCAAGTGGCTTTATTGTCATGTCATCCATAGATAATGTTGCAGTACACAGTGCACTGTAAAAAATGTTTTGTTGGATCAACCTAAATAAATTACTTCACAAGGTAACAAGCAATTTAATTGATTTCTTTCAAATTTTAAAAAGTATTTGAGTAAACTTAATTCATTTGAGTTTGTTTTAACCTTTTCAAAAACTTGAATAAAAGCAAAAAATGTATTTAGCTCAAACCAAATTTCTTTAAAAACTCAAATTAACTGCGGTGGGCTGGCACCATGCCCGGGGTTTGTTTCCTGCCTTGTGCCCTGTGTTGGCTGGGATTGGCTCCAGCAGACCCCCATCATCCTGTAGTTAGGATATAGCGGGTTGGATAATGGATGGATGAACTCAAATTAAAATTTTGTCCATTATTGTATTCACTGTAATGCCAACTTAAATTTTATATATATACAGTGATCCCTCGCTATATCGTGCTTCGCCTTTCGCGGCTTCACTCTATCGCGGATTTTATATGTAAGCATATTTAAATATATATCACAGATTTTTTGCTGGTTCGCGGATTTCTGAGGACAATGGGTCTTTTAATTTCTGGTACATGCTTCCTCAGTTGGTTTGCCCAGTTGATTTCAAGGGACGCTATTGGCAGATGGCTGAGAAGCTACCCAACGTACTTTTCTCTCTCTCTTGCGCTGACTTTCTCTGATCCTGACGTAGGGGGATTGAGCAGGGGGGCTGTTCGCACACCTAGACGATACGGACGCTCGTCTAAAAATGCTGAAAGATTATCTTCACGTTGCTATCTTCTGTGCAGCTGCTTCCTGAAGCGACATGCTGCACGGTGCTTCGCATACTTAAAAGCTCAAAGGGCACGTATTGATTTTTGACTGTTTGTTTTTCTCTGTCTCTCTCTCTCTCTCTCTCTGCTCCTGACGGAGGTGGTGTGAGCTGCCGCCTTCAACAGCTTTGTACCGGCGGTGCTTTGCATACTTAAAAGCCAAACAGCCCTATTGATTTGTTTTCTTTCCTCTGTCTTTCTGACAGACTCTGCTCCTGTCGCGCACTCCTTTGAAGAGATAGATAGATAGAGGAAGATATGTTTGCATTCTTTTAATTGTGAGACAGAACTGTCATCTCTGTCTTGTCATGGAGCACATTTTAAACTTTTGAAAAAGAGACAAATGTTTGTTTGCAGTGTTTGAATAACGTTCCTGTCTCTCTACAACCTCCTGTGTTTCTGCGCAAATCTGTGACCCAAGCATGACAATATAAAAATAACCATATAAACATATGGTTTCTACTTCGCGGATTTTCTTATTTCGCGGGTGGCTCTGGAACGCAACCCCCGCGATGGAGGAGGGATTACTGTAGTCACAAACTCGAGGCAGAGTCATATAAAGGTTTGGGGCAGCCACCCGTATAATTTGGTTTCCTGGCTGCAAGGTTGCTTTTCAAAATAATACAGCACTGATGTGCACAAAACCGAGTCCAAACAGAACTGAGGGAACAGGGAAAAGGTGGAGGCTTTTAAAGGGGGAGACAGGAAGTGAAGTCAAAGGGGTCGGGCTCATGTAGGTCTTCTGCCATTGGTGCGAGCCCGGACATGACATCACAGGGGTCGGAGCCGGCAAGGTCTCCAAAGCGATTTTTTGCTTTAGACTAAATAGAAGAAGTTACATTAAGCAACAGCAAGGTTTTTCAATTTGAAGTAAAGCAAAAAATTACGTTAGGTGAACAAACATATTAATATAGTTCATTACAACTACTAAAATGACCTTAAATCAAAAAGAGCCCTTTTTCTCTTTTTAGAGTGTGGCACTAAATAAGAAGGACTGCAGTGCAGCATGTACACAAACAGAGCATATATAACATAACTCAGGACCAGTGTAAGTTAAATAGTAATAATAATTTAAGAAAACTGTTATACAATACTCTGCTAAATTGTATTATACTAACAGAGGTGGTGCAGTGGCAGGGCTGCTGTCTTGCAATAAGAAGACTGTCTGAGTGGGTTTCGTCAAGGTGATCTGGCTTCGTCCCACTGTCCAAAGACATGCAGGTTAGGCACATTGGCAACATTAAACTGGCCCTACTCTGTGTGTGTGTGTGTGTGTGTGTGTGTGTGTGTGTGTGTGTGTTCAGCTTGCGATAGACTAGAGCCTTGTCTAGGGACTTGTTCCTGCCTAGCAGCCTAGGCTAGGATAGGCTCCAGTCTACTGTGACCCTGCTCGGCATTAAGCGGTCATAGAAAGTGGTGTTGTATGGTATACTAATAGATAAGTGAATAAATAATAGGTAGAAGAATAGATAGTAAAAAATTAAAATAGACAGTAATAAATGAGATAACAAATAATAATGCAACTAATTGTAATAACAACTAATAATAGAGTAGTAACATATATCCTGACTATAGAAAGACTACTAGGAACAGATCTTGAACTGGGGGCTGGGACAGCACAGAGTTTGTACAGTTAAGGGGTAGATGCTTTTGCACGTCCTGGAAGAACTGGTTTGAATGCCTGATATCTTCTGCCAGATTGAAAATTGACACTTTTGAATAGGTTAATGTTATACTTATTCTCCAATTACAGTTATGCCCATTAAGTTCTTATTGATTCATCTAAATAAAAATGTGTACAGCAATGACATACCAGATTTGTTGCTAATTTCCCCTTCAGCACAAGGTATGCAATCAAAGCAGCAAATAGGTCTTCCTTTCTGCACAGCCTTACGAGTGCCTGGACGGCAGCTTTCACTGCACACAGACTTGGGCACCTAAAGAAAAAGTTTATTAAGTTGTACATCTACCCAGGAACAGAATCATAAATAAAGATAAAAGACGTGCTGTTCTAACAGGCTTGGATGTTCTCTTGCTTTTGAAGAACAAGTGTTCTACAAAAATCATGTGATGGAAAAAAAGACTAGCTCGTTTAAAAAGATTAAGCTTAGTGGTAGTTTGTTTTGATTTTTTAAAGATTGCATTAATAAACATACTAAAATATTATTTCTATTGCAAAATAATTATAGTTTTACCTCATTTCTTTTGAAACCAGCCCAGACAATGTTGTTATAATCTATCACAAATTTCCCCTCAGACAAAAATGCATAATATTCGCCAACTGTTACAAATTCAATCATGCCATCTCTGTTGAGCTGCCAGTTTATCAAATCATATGCTTTGCCTTTGGCTGCTGGATCTCCATTTGCATCAAAGTAAAAATTTTCTCCATAGCTGGTTGAAAAATTTACATATTTTAGGTAATTCAGAACCTGCAAGAACATAAATGCTTTGCTGAAAAGTAATTCTTTTATTTCTCTCATTAGGAAAAACAGCTTTATTTACCTGTGATGGGTCAATTGGCATTTTCACAGAGCATGTCCCATTGGGAGCAGGTCTTTTTTCATTCTGGCATGATAACAAATTATGCAGTGAATATGCTACCGCATAGACTGCCTTATATACATTAGCGGAATATTCATTGTTCATTAAATCATCATACTGATTTCTTATATTATTTAAACTTTCAGATCCTGTGCAAGCAGAAAGTTTTGCATTAGTCTGTTTAGACACAGAGCAGTTAAATAAAAATTCCCAGAAACTGTTCATGCCAGTGTTGCCAGGAGTCATAGATGGGTGAACATTCAGTAAAAATTCCTGCAGACCTGGGATCACTGAAGTACTAATGGCAGTCCCAATAGCTCCATTCAACAGTTTGTAGTATTTTACAATTGTGGGGTTTTTGGCTGAAATCCAAGACTGAGTTCCAATCCACTGATATCCAGTAACATTCTGATTAAATAATTCATTCAGAAGATATTCCAGATCACTGAAAGAAACAAAAGCTACAATCACTTTTGAAGTGGACTTTTTAATGATATCTGCAATCTTAATAAACTTTTCTTTTGGATATGTTCTGTAAATGGCCTCCGAATATTCAATGCAAACTCCCTCATTCTGGGCAATTTGCTCAAATGTGGCCATACCAGAGTTGCCATAATCAGTATCACTTCTTATTGCTCCAACCCACGTCCAACCAAAATGTTTTACTAATTGCACCAAAGCTCGGCTTTGATAATAATCAGTTGGTGTTGTCCTGAAAAACGTGGGATAGAGATTTTTATTGCTGAGGCAGGCACAGCTGGCAGCATGACTGACCTGCAGTGAAACGAACAAAAAACAAACAGAACATACTAGTATAATAACTCAATTAAGGCATTGGCAGGAAAGCATATATGATATAATATTATCTATTTTATTAATTGAAAATAAAGAAGACTTTCTCACCGCTGGAATGTTGAAAGGACCAATAGATGTTGTGAATCCTACTACCGGAGAGGAATTGGTCTGTCCAACAATCACAGGTGCTCTTGATTTTTCATTGCAGCCGTCCATCTGTCCATCTTCCTGACCATTCACTAAAGCCATTGCTGACTGAAGTGCTAAACGCACATCTCTGCAGGTATCATAAATCTTATAGCCCAGATTGATGCCAGGCAGGATATCAGTCCTATTATTTATCTCTTCGATTGCAAAAATAAACGTCTGAGTACACTGGAGTTCTCTGAAGTTCAAACTGTTTAAATCAAAAGTATTTTTAATTTTTTTGGAACCTTACCAATTAATATATATAACTGAAATTATGGAAACATTTGCAAGACAAGCAAAATAAACCCAGTGCATAATAATTTTAAAGTCACAAAAACAACCAATGCACAAAATAATGTAGAAATAGATTGATGTTGACAATGTCCTGGATATATCAAGTTTATGCGTTGTTACGTTTGGTATTATTTTGCTCAATGATCACAATCACAGCATTGTCACTTGAAACAAGAATACAACACAACAATTCAGTTTAAAGAATAAATATCAGCATTTTATTCTTAACTTGTCTTTCTTCAACACACACTGTATCATTGCTTCTATTTGTCTCTGCTGTTCTGGTTTACCATTTTATGCGACTTTGTTGTACTGCTTATATTGTATGCATGTTTTATACAATGTATACCAAATTGTTTCAACTATTTTGAGTTTTGCTAAAAAAAGTATATTTAAAGAATAATTTTTGTTTGAAGAGCAATATTATATATTAATGCCAGCAGAGTAGCAGAAATAAAGTTGTAGTAAACCAAATAACAAAAAAATTCTTTTCTAGATGGCAGGCCAACATCCCAAGTTGAGGAGAAGGGAAAATGACAACAGAATGAAGAGTGCCATTAAAGTCCATTATAGAGTGGAGGGAATGCAATGGAGGTAAACACTCAGAAAGTAACAGGCTGGAGGAGAGTGCATACACCATGCCTTCAGGCTGATGAGGGAATAATTTCTCAAAGTTACCTAAAGTTTTTCCAAAACTTACCTATTACAAATACTGAGTATTAATATTATTATTAATAATATTGTACATCACAAAACAAAACCTCCCCTATGATCAAAACTTTCAAAAGTTTTTTCTGAAAGAAATAAAATTTGATAATTCTGACCCATGCCTTTCACCATGCATCACCTCCTTTTAAGTTCTGAAACAATAAAAAAACACACTATCCGTGGCATTACTTTTAATTTTTTATGATGCTTTTAGAAAAGCATGCTTAAAGTGTATTCTCCTGCAATAAAAAAGACAAAAGGAAAGAATAACTTACACTTTGCACACTGATTCTTCTGGTATGTTTTTAAATGTTAAGGTGACATCTATGGGGCTGTCATGTAGAGAAAACATGCCACCAATTATTATATCTCCTGGTTTTGAAAAAACTGGAAGTTCTGTTTTTCTCCACAGCTTACAAGTAGACATTTCTCCCTTTACTGAGACAGTCATGAACAGTACTAACAAGCAGACCATTTTAACCCGACTCTTCAAAGTCTCAAGTGTAGGATTTATATAGTGTTTTTCACAACTTGTTTATATTGTATTATAATTGGACAAAGAGTGTTTTTTTAACTTAGTAATTCCCAAACTTAATTCCATATAGAATTTGCCTCAAGAGGGACAGATGCCTCAGATTTTCCATCTCAAAAATCATTACAATATAATGCAATTAGTTTCCTTCAAAATTAATTTTCTGTTAGTACAGATTTTATTATCACATTTTTATGAAGAAAAAAACTGTATCATAGTATCTGTGCAATACTACTTATAGGATAATACTATTTATTTGTGATATATTTTTCTTATACTTAAAAGACATGCTATTCTGGTGAGCTTTCAGCAGTAAAAAGAACTACCCATAAATCTTCTCATTTTCAAAGGCATTTCTGTAATATAGTTTTATTTGTCTGCAAGAAAAAAAAGGCTATAAAAATTGTATGTAAAATTTTGTCACACTAATGTTTTTCTGCTATTGAAGTTACATTTTGTACCAGCCTCAAACTATTTCATTAGATCATTTCCAGTTACTGTGACTGTGAGTGACTGTAAAAGACATTAAAATATTAAGTTAACTAAAAGCACAAGAAATGCACAAAACAAATGCAATTCCATCAGTGTCGGCCAAAGCTCATGTAAAGCTCAAGAAAAAAAACAACAAACCACCATGCAAAAACAACTGCACAAAGACTATATGTAAAAAACAAAGACCCATTCATTTAGTAGGAAAGACCGATAGATGGCAAACTAAACATGTGCAAAGTGCACGAGAGGTTATAATGTAATAATAATAATCATAAACAGGTCCTTTCAGGCAAATGCATAATTACAAATATGTGAATGTAAGAATAAAGAGCATGATTATCTCTGGAACTATGTACATTATACATTATTTCATTTAAACATAGCCTTGCAGTAAAGAGACCAGGAATTGTGTCCCCTGTCCTCCCTGTATGCAGTTTGCATGTCCTCCCTGTGCTGTATAGGTCTCCTTCTTTTTCTTCCCACTGTCCAAAGACATTCAAGTTTGGCAAATTTCCAACACTAAATTGGCCCAGGTGTGTGGTTGGGTTGTGAGTGTGTTTGCCCCACAATGGACTGGCGCCCTGTCCAATATTTGTTCCTGCCTTGAGCTGTGTGCTAACTGGGATAGGCTCTGGCACCACTTGCAACCGTGGTTTGGATTAAGCAGGTTAGAAAATGACATGACATGATATTTACACGTAACACAGTAAGTGCAGAGCTTTCACAATAGACATTTAATAAAATTTAAGGACTAACATGACAATGAAATCTTTTAACAGTTTTACCATCCTGGACTTATTTGCTGCAAAGTCCTTCATTACGTTGTTGCATGAAATTTGACCAGGATACTCATGGTGGATTAATTAGATAATCTGCTGGGCAGAATACTCTAAAAAATTGTTTAGATACTGAATACTGAATATATTGAACTGAATATATTGAGATTTGTATTCTAATTGAATACTCGGAATGTGTACCTTATTCTGAATACTTTATGAATACTTTTCTTATATTTTCAAGAAATGATATATAGCCTAAATAATAAAAATGGTATAACAAGTTAAACAAATTTAAATTAAATTGTGACCTAAAAATGCACTTCAATCTATGTCAGTTCAAACCCATTTTGAGCCTTAGCCAGGGTGGACAGACCCTTGTTGTCCAAAGCACCCAGCAGGTAACAGAACCCTCTCAGTATCATCAAAGTTTGACTCATGCCGCCCTAAGTGTCTGGAGCACATGCCCTTTAACTTTCATAAATGGTGCCCCTCAAATGACAGCATCCTAAGCGTCCCCCTATGTCACCTAATGGATTGACTTGTTCTGACTTAAGCTTCACATTAAACTCTATTTTTAATCAAAAAAAGGGGAAACCAACTTTTTCAAGAAAATGTTATTAATAAAAGTTAAAAAAAATGACTCCATCTCAGATTATGCCTTAGCCAGTTCACATTTATGAGTTGTTCTTCTTTTAAGAAACCAATTTAAACAAAATTATCATAAAAAGCCAAAATCAGGTTATGGTTTTTTGACATGGCAAACTTATACATAACCAACCTGACAACTAAATAATTCATTTTCATAATTCCATCCATTAATTTTTTTAATCCATTTTAAGATTTATTTTATCATACACAGTGAAATGTCAAAAATGGAAAAAACATTCTTACAAGGAATGTACAGTTTGTCAGCCAAGTATACAGAATCGAAATTTAAAAGGAATGCTCACTCCATTTTCCAGAGCCTTTTTTATAAATAGAAAAATGTCACAGTCAAATGCGTTTTGTCTGCATACTCACACACAATTCATTTAGCATTAACTGTTTTGTGTTTGTGTGTGAGTGTGTTCACTCTGCAATTGATCGGCCTCCTATCTTGGGGTTGTTCCTTGCCTTGCTCAGGAAAATGAATTGGAAGATAGCTGGGTGGATGTATGTTTTTTAGAAATGATGTCTGTGATGTATGCATTATGCCTACACCACATAAATTACAGATTAGATTGTAATGTAGCTCAACAATGTAGCTCAAATTGCTTTACAGAATGACAAAAAAAAGTTACAAGAAGAGAAAACTATTAAGATTAAGCAATAATATTAAAGAAATAAATAACAACAAAACAAGATAAGGTCAGATGGCCAGAAGGACAGAAAAAACAAGAAAAACTCCAGTTAGGCTGGAGAAAGACACAAAATCTGCAGGGGTAACAAGGCCAAAGGTCCACCCAGCCCCAACTGGGCATTCTACCTAACATAAGTGTTCCTAAATCAATCCTCTTAGTTTTCATGCTTCACATGATAGGATTTGATGAAGTTGGTCTTGTGAACAGCTGGGACAATCACCTTCATTCCATCATCTCAGGGAGCTGCATGGTGCTTTGATCAGATGGTGGTAGCGTGGACCACCAACAAAGAAGAACCAGAAAAAAACAGCAGAGAATAGTGATGATTAATACAAATTGCATACCTCTGAAGAATATGATAATTGTATGCCCATACAGTATAGTCTATTAGGAATACAACTGAAAAGTAACTATGAAAAAGCCAAATTAAAATAATGGGTTTTTAGAAGTTTTTTAAAATGTTATAAAATGAAGAATTTCTGTAGGAAACGTATTGCATATTTGAGATGCATAACAGCAAAAGGCTGCCTCACCACTTCTTTTAAGTTTGGCTTTTGGAATTATAAGCAGATTTCCAATCGAAGATCTAAGGTTACGACTTGAAGTGTAGGGGGGCAGGCATTTCAAAATAAAGGACAGTGCAAGATTAACTAAAGCTTTGTAAACCATTAGTAGTAGTATTTTAAAGTCAAATCTGAACAACACCGGTAATCAATGTAACGACCTTAAACTGGTGAGATGTGCTCAAATTTCCTTTTTCTAGTTAAGATTCTGGCTGCTGTATTCTGCACTACTTGCAGTTGATTGATTATTTGTTAGTCCTGAGAGACGTGCATTACAATAATCTAGTCGACTAAAAACAAAAACGTGAACTAAGTTATAAAAGGTCTAACTTTTCCTATATTCTTTAAGTGAAAAAATGCAGTCCTAGTAATTTGGTTAATGTATGATTTAAAGGTTAGCTGAGAGTTGATGACTACCCCCAAATTTTTTACATCAAGAAATCAAGTTTATTTCTAATATGCTCGCTATATCTGTGTTTGACAATCACTAAGATTTCTGTTTCATCCTTATTTAGTTTGAAATTATTGTAATGAGACTGAGAGTTTCAGTTACAAACAAATTTACAAATTTTAGGCATTTCTAGAAACAATGTCACTACTTTCAGAGTTATACCTGTTTGCAGGACAAGATGAGTGTATGGACATAATAACTCAAAAATCAGTCACTCAATAAACATAAAAAGTGACACAGTTATTAGCACTGCAAATATATTTCAACAGATTTACATGTAAATAATAATTATGTTATTGTGCCCCAACTGTAGAACAACATTGCAAGGACAATATTTGTTTTCCACAAAAGAATATTCTTTCCTTTTATTTCACATATGGTCCTGTAATATTTTACTGTTACAGGTTTAGTCATTAGGGGCAAAAGGCAAAGGATAATGGGGTGGAAAAGTCCAGAATGATGGAAGTGAAGGGGATGATATGAAATTAATTGGTCTCACCAGAAACAATGCCCAGGACCAAGTAGAGTGAATAATAAGACTGGAGAGGTTAAACTGGTGATGATTATAATGATGAATATTTTATTGTTATATTCACAACTAAATTTGTAAAATTCATGTGCTGCACACATCAAATTTTCTTATTTATGTGAACAGCTCTCTTGTGTATTTTGTAAAGACACTTGTGATCATGACAGTTTGAGAAAGCTTGACTAATTGACTGAATGATGCAGTGGGCAATATGTTGTATTAGAGAGGGGTTGATTATACAATACAATACAATTTATTTTTTGTATAGCCCAAAATCACACAAGAAGTGCCACAATGGGCTTTAACAGGCCCTGCCTCTTGAAAGCCCCCCAGTCTTGACTCTCTAAGAAGACAAGAAAAAACTCCCAAAAAAACCCTTGTAGGGAAAAAATGGAAGAAACCTTGGGAAAGGCAGTTCAAAGAGAGACCCCTTTCCAAGTAGGCTGGGCGTGCAGTGGGTGTCAAAAAGAAGGGGGTCATTACAATACAGTACAATACACAGAATAGAACAAACCCTCAATACAGTATAAAAATTTTAGAAGTACGGAGTATGATTTAACAGTAGATAATATCACATAATATGATTTGGATTTGTTTAGAGTCTTGGAGACTTCATTCATCAAGCTGCCTCCCCCGTTTGGCCATTCCACAGCTGAAATAGCGCTAATCTGATGAAAGGACCCCTCTTTCCCATGATTCCTGTGATCCTCCATCAGGGATGACTTTACCTTAGGCAGGCAAAACAACTTGGCAGGTGGGCCATGGCACCAAGTGCCACATTTGGGTACTGAGAAGAGAAACAGAATAGGTGAGGGTTAGTATCCAGTTATAACTATCATGTTACTTATGTTTTAGTGCTAATGATTAACAACAGAGATTCAGTATGTACAGTTAATCAGCAGCTCTAGTCAGGATATGCTAAACTGAAGTAATGGATTTAAAACCTGAGACCGAAGGGGCATCTCTTATAGTAGCAGGCATACCATTCCACAGTTTAGGGGCACTGTAATTAAAAGATCGACCTCCCACCATTATTTAATTAATTCTTGGAATCATAAGAAGACCAGCATCTTGAGATCTTAATGTGCGCTCTGGTGTGTAAGTCATGATAAGTTCAGATAAGTAAGTCGGACCTTGGCAATTAATGCTTTATATGTTAAAAGGAGGATTTTGAAATTTGCCCTAAACTTAACCGGGAGCCAGTGTAAGGATTTAAGAACTGGAGTTATGTGTTCGTATTTTCTTGTTCTTGTAATAATTCTTGCAGCAGCATTTTGGATTAACTGGAGGCTGTATAAAAAACAGTTTGAACATCCAATGAACACCGCATTGCAGTAGTCAATCCTACTAGAAATAAATGCATGAATTAATTTCTCAGACTCCTGTTTATTTAGAAAGCGCCTTAATTTCCCAACATTTTTAAGATGGAAGAAATATGATTTGGACAACTTTGTAATGTGCACTTTAAATAACATGCTAGAGTCAAAGATAACTCCTAGATTGCGGGCTGATTCAGTAAAATTAATGGTGATTCCAACTGAGTTAAATGATGACAGAATATTGTTGTGATCAGCGTCATTCCCTCCAACAATTAACATCTCTGTTTTATCTGTGTTTAAAGACAAGTAGTTCTCATCCATCCACTCCTTTAATTCACTAACACTACTAATTAAAGACATCGGAGAAACTTCATTTGATCTAAATGAAATGTATAACTGGGTGTCATCTGCCTACGAGTGAAAATTAACATTATGTTTCCTAATTATAGATCCCAGTGGAAGCATGTAAATTGAGAATAGATTATACATATCTTATTGAATAAAACAGCCTTAGTTCGTCTTGCTTCAATATTCACACCATAAAGCAATAATGGTTCTTTTATCTATATGCAGGTTGTGAACACTAGAGGGCACTACTGTGGCTTACCTATGCACACAATAAAGATAGGGATTCCAGAAAAGGGTTTTTATTAAAGGGGAAAAATGCAAATAAAGTGCAAAAAAACAGGATAAAAATAGTCAAATAAGGATTGTCCATTTGGTTGTAATGTAGGACTCCTATACCTCTTTTGATGACCAATTCATCTCATCAGACAAGTACTTCCTCCCTACCCTCCCATTGTCCAGCTCCATTTTTTTAAACTCCTTTTGATGACTTGAGGATCCGGTGTCACTTCTAGGCTCAATGGTGACTTTATACTTTTAACAATGATCCCTCACCCTGTTTATTAGCTGAGGGTCAATCATTTCAATTAAATAATGAGTAGCCTGTATATCGGGGAGAAGTTTTTTGCAGATGTCCCTGCCAATTGCCTGCCTATAGATTTCCCTTTTTAGGTCATTTCAGAGCCTTGTTACTACCATGTATTGTATTAAAAAGGCAAAACAGAAACATACTTAACATGGTATTACAACCAAAACATGGGGTTTTATTAAAAGAATATAGGGTTGCATCATTAAAAGATAAAGTGACATTTCAGCTATTTGATATAATAAGCAATGTGCAAAGATTTGCTCTGGTAACCTATAGTAGATTATTTACTTTTTAAGACTTGTATTTAACATGATACTACTCAGAATGTAATGTTAGCTTTTTCAGAGGAAAAAAAAGTCAAACAAAGTATCATTTTAATCAATACTATTCAAAAGATAGCAAAGAATGGTTTTATTTAAAAAAAAAAAGACTTTGAAATAAGGGATTGACAGAAATAAAAAAAAAATCAAACCTCTACATCAAACTTTCTTTCCAAACTTTGTACAATATAGCATTGCTTGTTCTTATTTTAAATATAATTTAAAAAATCAAATGAAATTCTATGCTTCTATATTGTATAAAGAGTGTATTTTCAAAACAGATTAAAAAGACCATGAAAGGCTGCATTATAATTTGAAAAATTATTTTTGCAAAATGAAGTTTTTTGTCCTGGAAACTGTTTGCTCAGTTTACATTTCCCACTTGTCCGTGTGAGATTTCCCAAGTACAGGCTAAATGGCACCTCTAAATCAGCCTTGTATGAACATTAGAATAGTTTTATTGATCAGACCATTCAGCACCATGAAGCTCACCAAGTAAACCTAAGTGTGAATGTGAGTACATTCAGGCCAATGATAGGCTGACTGTCTTGCCAGATCCTGCTGCATTTAATGTAAACTTCAGCTCCCTGACATAATGTAATGGAAAATATTGGAAAACAATGGATTGATGTACAATTGGACTTTTAATTTATCTCTGTGCATGTTATTATTTTAACTGTGAGATCATGTCACTTTGGCTTCATTTTACCCATTAGATTTTTCTTTGTATTCTTCTCTGGTTTTAATAATATAATGTAACACTTAGGTAAAAAAATGCAAAATAACAAACCAAAACTGGAAGCCAGAATTGCAAATATTTCGACAGCTACAGTGTACTTCCCTGGTGAGCTGATGTATGCAGGAATAAAAGTGATCCAAACAGCACAGAATATCAGAATGCTAAATGTGATAAATTTTGCTTCATTGAAGTTGTCTGGAAGTTTTCGGGCCAGAAATGCCAGAACAAAGCACAATGCAGCAAGAAAGCCTATATAACCTAAAACTGCATAAAATGCTGTTTTGGATCCAAGGTCACACTCTAAAATAATGATTTCTGTAAAATGTGCCATGTTTTTGTTGGGGAAGGGAGGTGACACCATTAACCAAAGTGTACATATAATAACTTGTACCAAAGTGAACATGCACACACTTAATCGCTGCTGCGTGGCTCCAAACCACTTCATGACATTATTACCTGGCAGCGTGGCTCTAAATGCCATTAAAACCACAATAGTTTTTCCAAGAACACACGATATACACAAAACAAATGTGATGCCAAAAGCTGTATGGCGCAGCATACAAGACCACTCAGTGGGCTGACCAATGAAAGTAAGAGAACACAGGAAGCAAAGTGTTAATGAAAACAGGAGAAGGAAACTTAATTCTGAGTTGTTTGCTTTAACAATTGGTGTGTCTCTCTTACGGTAAAAGACAACTCCTATTGCAATTGTAAGTGAAGCTCCCAGCAACGCTAAAGTAACAAGCAATATCCCCATATTTTCTTCAAATGACAAGAATTCAATTTCCTTTAAAATGCACTGGTCTTTTTGTTTATTTGCCTTGTACTCCAATGGGCACTTCACACATTCAGTAGAGTCTGCAATAACAAAAACATTTCGGATTAACAGCATATCCATAATCTTTTTTTTAACGTGCACAATTAAATTTTGGACACAGGATTAGACACTTGATTAAAAACTGCAGAAAACAACATAAAAATTAATATCTTCATTTATGATTTTTATGGCAGTTTTTCTCAGTTTTGCTGACATACTGTATATGGAGTACAATGTACTACACTAAGCACACCAAGATTCAACCCTAATTTTATTTCATCAGGTTTGAGAAGGTTAATGTTATACTTATTCTCCAGTTCTACATAAGACATTGATCCCATTGATTCCCCTCAAAAACAAATCCAAATTAATTACAAATTCTAATCATGCTTCAAGCATTTCTGAAACTCTGAACTAGACAAGCTAGTTAGAAAATGGATGCAAAGAGGTGTAAATATGACTTGTTCACACTCATTCGATCAATCTGTTTTTAAAATTGTTTGAATCAGTTCAGGCATTTTAGGGCTGGCCCCATCCTGGAAACATTAAGTGGAAAACTTCACAGCTTAATTAGTTGTTTATAAATTTACTAGTGCATTGGATTGGCGATTCTAAATTGACCCTTGTGTGTGCTTGGTGTGTGGGTGAGTTTGTGTGTGTCCTGCGGTGGGTTGGCACCCTGCACGGGATTGATTCCTGCCTTGTGCCCTGTGTTGGCTGGGATTGGCTCCAGCAGACCCCCGTGACCCTGTGTTTGGATTCAGTGGGTTGGAAAATTAATGGATAAATGGATGGATGGATTTTATCACATGGCGCTGGAGCCAATTTGGGTAGCAACACAAACAAGCCAAGTGTAATTTCTGTACTGAATGTCATCAGATCACAGGGTACCCACCACACACTCACTCACATTTGGAATATCTTCTCTTCAGTAGAGTCACGTTCTTGTCTTTGGCATGGAATGCTGTTCAAGATGGGCACAACCGTGAAGTCTGAACCTACTTCACGTAGCAGGTGAAGTGCTCACTCACTCACTCACTCACTCACTCATTCACTCATACAAGGTCAGTTTAGAGATTTTAGCATTGAACTACTGATCCATTTAAATAAAAATGTGTACAGCAATGACATACCAGATTTGTTGCTGATTTCCCCTTCAGCACAAGGTATGCAGTCAAAGCAGCAAATAGGTCTTCCTTTCTGCACAGCCTTACGAGTGCCTGGACGGCAGCTCTCACTGCACACAGACTTGGGCACCTGAAGAGAAAGCTCATTACGTAGTACATCTACCCAGCATTAGAATCATAAATAAAGTTGGCAAAAATTATGAGATGAAAAAAAAATTAGCTTGTTTAAAAAGATTAGACTCATAAATAAAGATGAAAGATAGGTTGTTCTAAGAGGTTTAACTGTTAATTTTGCTTTAAGTTTTCTCTAAAAATCATGAGATGGAAAAGTACAATACCTTGTTTATAAAGATAAAGCTTTGTGGTAGTTTATTTGGCTTTCTTTTAAGATAACACAAATAAATTGATCAAAATATTCTTTGTGTGAGAAAAATAAATATAGTTTTACCTCATTTCTTTTGGAACCAGCCCAGACAATGTTGTTATAATCTATCACAAATTTCCCCTCAGACAAAAATGCATAGTATTCACCAACTGTTACAAATTCAATCATGCCATCTGCATTGAGCTGCCAGTTTACCAAATCGTATGTTTTGCCTTTTGCTGCTGGATCTCCATTTCCATCAAAGTAAAAATTTTCTGCATAGCTGGTTGAAAAATTTATAGATTTCAGGTAATTCAGCACCTGCAAGAACAGAAATGATTTGCTGAACAGAAATTATATTTTATCTCTTGTCTCTCTTTGTTGGAAAACATCTTTATTTACCTGTGATGGGTCAATCGGCATTTTGATAGAGCATGTCCCATTGGCAGTGGGTCTTTTTTCATTCTGGCATGATAACAGATTATGTAGTGCATAGGCTACCGCGTAGGTGGCCTTATATACATCACTAGAATATCCATTGTTTGATAAATCTGTATATTGATTATTTATATTACTTAAACTCTCAGATGCTGTGCAAGGAGGAAGGTCTGCATTGTTTTGCTTAGACAGAGAACAGTTAAATAAGAATTCCCAGAAACTATTCAGGCCAGTGTTGCCATGATTGTTAGATGGACGAACATTCAGTAAAAATTCCTGCAGACCTGGAATCACTGCACTGCTAACAGCAGTCCCAATAGCTCCACTCAACAGTTTGTAGTATTTTATAAATGTAGGGTTTCTGGCTGAAATCCAAGATTCAGTACCAATCCACTGATATCCTGTAACATTCTGATTGAATAACTCATTGAGAAGATATTCCAGATCACTGAAAGAAACAAAAGCTACAATCACTTTTGAAGTGGACTTTTTAATGATATCTACAATTTTAATAAATTTTTCTTTTGGATATGTTCTGTAAATGGGCTCTGAATACTCAATGCAAACTCCCTCCTTCTGGGCAATTTGCACAAATGTGGCCATACCATAGTTGCCATAATCAGTATCACTTCTTATTGCTCCAACCCACGTCCAACCAAAATGTTTTACTAATTGCACCAAAGCTCTGCTTTGATAATAATCACTTGCTATTGTCCTGAAAAACGTGGGATAGAGATTTTTATTACTGAGGCATGAACAGCTGGCACCATGACTGATCTGTAGGAAAGAAAGAAACAAGAAAAAATTTCCATCAATTATTTTAGGAAGGTATTGTAAGAAAAAATATATAATATTAATATTATCTGTTGTATTAAATATCATTTTAACTGAAAAATAAAGAAGACTTTTAACACTTTCTCACCGCTGGAATGTTAAAAGGACTAAGAGCTGTTGTGAATCCTATTACTGGGGAGGAATTGGTTTGTCCTACAATCACGGGTGCTCTTGATTGTTCATTACAGCCGTCCATCTGTCCATCTTCCTGACCATTCACTAAAGCCATTGCTGCTTGAAGAGCCAAACGCACATCTCTGCAGGAATCATAAATCTTATAGCCCAGATTGATGCCAGGCAGGATATCAGTCCTATTATTTATCTCTTCAATTGCAAAAATCATAGTTTGCGTACACTGGAGCTCTCTGAAGTTCAAACTGTTTAAATCAAAAGTGGGTTCTTTTTTAACTCTTCGGTACTTTTACAAAGAAAATTATAAAATCAAATGCAAGATAAATTCAAAATCAACCAAATACAAAATCATATTAAAACTACAGAAAACAACCAATGCAAAAAATAATTTAAAAATAGATTGATATTGATAAGATTCTTGGTGATTAAATAAATTAATATGTTTATGTATTATTATTTTTTATTGTATTTTAGGCAATGAGTACAATCACAACATTGTCACTTAAAACAAGAATAAAATGCATTACAACAATTTGTTTTATCTTGCTTCAACACATATTGCATCACTGCTTTCTATCTGTGTCTGCTGTTCGGACTGACTATTTCATATGACATTTTATGATGTTTATAGAAAAGCTTGCTTAAAGTATATTTATCTGCAAAAAAGAAAAAAGGAACAATAACTTACACTTTGCATACAGATTCTTGTGGCATGTCTTTAAATGTTAAGATAACATCTATAGGGCTGTCATGTACAGAAAACATGCCACCAATTATTATATCTCCAGGTTTTGAAAAAATTGGAAGTTCTGTTTTTCTCCACAGCTTACAAGTTGATGCTTCTCCCCTTACTGAGGCAGTCATGAACAGTACTAAGAAGCAGACCATTTTAACCAAACTCTTCAAAATCTCAAGCATTGGATTTATATAGTGTTTTTCAGACTTGTTTATACTGTATTATAATTAAACAAAGAGTCTTTTTCATTATGTAGTAATTCCCAAGCTTAATTCCATGTAGAATTTGTCTCAAAAGAGGGAGCTGCCTCAGATTTGTCATCTCAAAAATAATCATAATGCAATGTGAACCGTTATTCAAAATTCATTTTCTGTTAGTAATTTGTGATTTTTTCTCATAACTAAATGACATGCTAATCAGCTTTCAGCAGGAAAAGGGACTACACATAAAATTTTAACCTTCAAAGGCAATGTGTTTTATTTCTCTAATATAGTTTTCTTTGTGTGCAAGAAAAAAGGCTATACATTGATGCGCTGGAACAGGGGAGCCTGGCTGGCTATCATGTCCCCGTTTTTAACTGGGGAGGCCCTACAGGTTGTGCGAAACCTCCCTCCCAAAAGGCATGATGATTATGACTTCCTGAGGCAACAGATTCTCCTCCACACGGCTGTGAGCCCGGTGGCCAAGGGGCACCAGTTTCGTCTGTAAAATATTGATCCGGACCGCCCTATATGAAGACAGATCCAGGGCATAGTGGACCTGATTCAAAGCTGGATCCATGGAGACATTTTCGAATGCATTGTGGAGAAGCTTGCTATTGATGCAGTGCTGTTAGGGATAGGCAAGATCCTTTGTGATGAAATTCTATGTAACAACATCCACTTGCTGCTAGATCTGACCTGCAGACTGGAGGGTGCACAAGCCACCTGGAAACAACAGGGCTACCCTAGCTCAACTCAGACTTTGATCCAGCCAGAACCACAGGTAGAAGTTGCTATCTTGGGAACACTTTAGTCCGGACTGAACACAGCTGCTTTTGCTGTGATCATCCAGGACATCTGGCTCGAGAGTGCCATCTCCCATCTGCACAAACCATGGTTATGGGTATGCCCCAGGTATGCGGCTTACAAGTTTCCCACAAGATGTTAAAGGAGGACAATTTTAAGGTCTCTATTACGTTGGCTGGGCAGAAAGTCTTGGCACTGTTAGACTCTGATAGTGAACTCTGCGTAATCTGCCGTGACTCACTCCGGAAGACACCTTATAAGACCACAGAGCAAGTGCACACCCACTGCGTCCATGGGGACATTTAAATGTACAAGATTATATTACTCCCTCTGAAATTTAAAGGGAAGAACTTTAAGGTTTTAGCTGCCGTATCAGACACCTCACCCTGGCCACTCTTAATAGGAAAAAGGAATGCCCTCTTTTGACGGGTCGCCGCAGACAATGTCAGTCATGGAACAGGGTTTGAAATTGAACTGGAGTTGTCCAGTGAGGTGGGGGATGAATCTTCAAGTGAAGACCCTGGACATCTGGCAGACTTTTCCAACAGTGTGAAGCTGCAGACCGCAATACCTCTGATGTTATACACGGAACGCCCTCCATATCACAGAACGCCCAGTGTCAATAATGACGTGATTATTGTAACACCCTTTCCCAGCGTCACTCGCATCATGCCCTCTGCGAGACAGTATTGAATCCTTGTTGCACAGTATGCTGCAGTTGTGCAAATTATAACAGTTTGTCTTTGGACAAACATAAATGACTTCCAGTCTCATACTTACGCTATACAAACCATTCTAAGCACTTTGGCAATATAAAGTTGTTTTTTTTTTTACTATTTTGAATGGTTGTTCATTACGTTTTCTCCTGAAATCATTACTTTATAGTAAAAGTAACAAATCTTATTACCATTTAGTGTTTCAAACAGAATGTACCTCATGAAACTCATACCTAGAGATTTTCAATCTATAAATGTATTTCATATTCCCACTAGCAAATTATAATCATGTGAAACAATATTAAGCTTAATTAATTTTTAAAAGGTTTGCAAAAACAGCGCTACATATAAAATTGGTTTTAAAATTGACTGGGAGACATTTTAGGAAACAGTCATTTATTTATTGATTTGATCCATCAACTTCATTAATAAAAGCTGTATGTGTAAAATACTGTATGTCATCAAGTGAACGGTATGTGACAGCCAAGAAATTTTACATTTTTGAATAACTTTTGAGTTTGAGACAATCGTGATTGTTCTTAAACCTTTCTCATGCAACATTTAAGTAGATCGCAAAGAACTAACTTAGATCGGCATAAAAACAAACTGTCTTTGAGTCGTCATCTTTTTTATCTTTGATAACTTTCAAATACTATTACCACTACTACTACTAATAATAATAAATAGTGTCAATTGCAGTGGGCATTCAGCAGGGAATCATCCCGAGGTGATCTCATCATTAAACATACAGTATTTATTATCTTGTGCATACAGTAGAATTATATTGTTACTTACATATCTCTCCAGAACAGTGATAATATAATAAAACACAAAAAATACATAGAATACAATATACAGGATAGATATATATTCAGTTATATTTCAAATATTTATACATAGTCTTTTTCTTACAATGTTTGTTATTAGGATTGGCTCTTCAGTACTGTAACTCCACAACTAAAACACTTTCTCTGAAGCCATACTGAGGGCCACTGTTTCTTTACTATTTGCAAGAAGGCAGGAACAAGAAAAACAGCTGTGCAGAATGGCTGAGTGTGTAATAATCGTAGCAGAATGTGAAGGAGAGATAGGCTGCTTATGCTTCAGTAATGGAAAAGAAGGAGCAGAGAGGGAAAGGTCCTTGCTGTTTCCTATCTTGTCTGGAATTACTGGAAGCAGAAATAATTGCCATTTAATAAATCAGTTAGGGCACGCTTCAGTGATGCACAAAGAAATGCAGCAGATGCTCCAGTTAGGCATGATTTGTCCAAGCAAAAGCAAGTTTGATGCAAACCCGATATTATGTGTGGATGAGCTGTTAGAGAAGCTCGGGCAAGCCTCATATATTTTCACCCAAGACCTAACGAAAGGATATTGGCAAGTCCCCCTGGAGGAGTCCAGTTGCGCTCCCTTTTAGTCTCCATGGCGCACCATTGACCTTTCAGTGGATAATGGACTAAATCCTGCAATCCCAATCTGCCTATCTTAACTATGTTGTCATTTTCAGTAATGACTGGGAATCTTATCTCATCTGCCTTTGGGCGGTGCTTGACAGTTTGAGGCTGGTGGGTTTGACGGATAGCCCTAAAAAGTGCAAGCTGGGTATGTCGGAAACCCATTATCTGTGATATTCCATGGGGAAGGGTTTGCTCGAGCCTCAAATGGACAAGGTGGGGGAGTTGCTTGTGTGTCCACTTTCTGAAACACAGAGGCAGATTTGTACCTTCCTCAGGCTCGTGGGGTACTACAGGTGGTTCATTCCCAATTTTGCGCATCAGGCTGCCCCCCTCACTGACTTGACAAAGAATCGTAGTGTTGTCAGGCCCTCAGGCCACCCCCATGAAGTCTGTTTCTGATTGTTTGGTCAGAGACATTCACACCAGTGGCTTGCTGGAGGTCATTTTGTAGGACTCTGGCAGTGCTCATCCTATTCCTCCTTGCCCAAAGGAGCAGATAGCGGTCCTGCTGATGGGTTAAGGACCTTCTACGGCCCTGTCTAGCTCTCCTAGAGTAACTGCCTGTTTCCTGGAATCTCCTACATGCCCTTGAGACTGTGCTAGGAGACACAGCAAACCTTCTGGCAATGGCACATATTGATGTGTCATCCTGGAGATGCTGGATTACCTGTGCAACCTCTGTAGGGTCCAGGTATCGCTTCATGTTACCAGTAGTGACACTGACCATAGCCAAATGCAAAACTAGTGAAAAAAAACAGTCAGAAAAGATGAGGAGGGAAAAATGTCAGCGGCCTTCAGCTGTTAACCCATTCCTGCTTTGGGGGTTATCTCGTAATTTCATTAACACCAAAGCAGTTGAAACTGATTAACAACCCCCTATGCTACCTAACTGAACAGAACTTTCACTGACTTGATGGTATACTCTGAGTAAAAAATGTTCCTTTAATTGTTTTGAGCAACTACATCAGTATCAGTAGGATCAGTATCAGTTCGGATAGCTATTTCTGTACTCATAAGACTCTGTGTATCTGTCACCTTTGTAGCAAACTGGGCCAATGGAACCAGTATTGTTCAGTTGCAGGAAATGAAAACATTCTAGTAGACTGTTTTAGGGTAGAGCAACTCCTTCTGCCTCCACCACCAGCTGCCTTCTAGAAATTAACTGGTTCATCTCTGGACTTTCTGCCTCCTGCTTTTGCTGCCTAAACCCTATGGTGAATGTTAAAGTGATTGGGAAGCCTTTCCTTTTTCTAGATGACACAGAAGCCACTATTTCCACTGTTAGAATCTCAGAGCTGCCTGATCCTCCACTGAAGGGTAAGCAATTGATTGTTATTATGGTGGAAGGACAACCACGTACCACAACTCAAATTCAGAATATGAGAGTTGTTTTAGGGCTTTTTTTCAGCAGAGCATGTGTTCCTCATCTTCAAGAATTCATCTGTCAGTTTCTTACATAAGGAGATTTTGTGTGCTCTCCCCTTATACTTTTTGGGCCATATGATGAAGCTTTACTGATAACAACTAGAGAGACACTGTACCTAACAACTGCAAGACTCACAAAATATAAGCTCACACTTTTAAATCCAGAGGATGCCCTCCTGGAGTCCAGATCAGTAAATGCACATTCTTTTAAACTGGAGATTGGCCACTTGTCACATTATTCAAGCATCAGTATTACTTGACTCTTCATTGGCATGGCTCATAGAAGTTTTTTCTTTCTCTACTACCTCAGCCTTTAGGTTGGAAGTGAGACCTACATGGGTCCATGCTTAACACTGTAAGAAGGTGCCTAATCCAGCAGATGTGACAAAAGCCCCAGAACACCTTCTGGAAAAGAGCTCCAAAAGGAGGCCTATTCATCCAGAAAATGGATCAAATGGTCTACAAAAGTGGTATTTGGAACACATATCGCTGGTCAGAAAGAGAAATTACCAAACAGTTCATTCAGCCTCATTAATTAAAATACATATTATTTAAAACCAAGAGTACCTATAAAAGCACTCAATTATACTGTATAATGTCATACTGTTTCATAACAGACCTAAAATTATTAATTGTTTAGTCCATATTATATACTAACAACGGCACTGAACCAACAAAGCGAGATGAGGGGACATTAATGATAATTATATACTGTGAAATAACCAGCCCGGACACAGACAGACACTGAGACAGCCAAGTCCAAAACACACACGTTTATTTTTCTTCTTCTTCCCTACAGCACACATCGTGCACAAAATGGCAAAATAGACTGACAGTCCTCTCTTTCTCTTCCACCCGACTCTGGCCTCTTGAATGGAGTGAGGTGGCTCCTTTTATACTGCACCCGGATGTGCTCCAGGTGCTCCCTGATGGCCTTCCTGCAGCACTTCCTGGTGTGGCGGAAGTGCTGCATGGGTACCCGGAAGCACTCCAGGTGTACCTGGTTCTGTTCCGGCAGCACTTCCTGGTGTGGCAGAAGTGCTGCAGTCCATGGCTCTGGAACCATCCAGGCACCCCCTGGCGGTGGCCACAGTACCCCACAGGGTTGAGCTTCCAAGCTCCATGGCCCCCATACAATCCAGGGCAGGTGCCTTCTTGCGTCCCAGAGAAGATACTGCCCCTCTCCGGTCCTTCCCTTCTCCAGGTGTCCCAGTGGGGCAAATTTCCTGGTCATCTATTACAATACTAAAACCAATCTATCTTAAACATGAAAACAGCAAACATAGTATAAATAGTTAAATAGTTTTGTTCCAATGTTATGCAAATCATTCTAATGCTAGTCCTAACAAATCAGCATGTTGGGTTTGTGTGGCCTTAGCACAAGTCTTGTGTACAGGGGTCTCTCTGTTCACAGATTCCCTGAAAGAAAACAGATGCTGGTCCTAATGTTAACCTACAACTGGGTTAATGGAAAACAGAGCAGGGTATTGGAAACTTTCTAAGGTGACAGGTATAAATTTTACAGAAAACACAGATTTCACCTTTTTTCCACCTGTTAGACCAAGAGCAAATAAACCAACACCCCTTTCTGAATTTATCTCTGGGAATCTAATTGACTTTGCTCCACTATGTATAAATGTAAGAACATTGTAGTCAAAACAAAACTCAATTCAAGAAATATAATTGTACACAGATACAATTTCCAGTTCAACATAACAGGTTCCCAACAGTATAATAACTCAGGAACACTCAGTTATACTTACATACTATTCACCACCCTTTTGTATGTTGAAAAAAAGCTTATCACTGGTTGTCCAAAGAGTGGCATGGTACTTGCTATTTAACATATATAGTTCCTTACATAACAATCCATCAGAACCTGTCAGAGCCACCCAGTTACAGAAGGAAAGGGAATCTCTTGGAAATGCAGCACCTAACATCAGACCTACAGTATTTTGAAATAGCTAAATAGTGTGGGAATAGGTTCCCTGTTGCAGTTGCCACCATCTATTGGACAATAATGAATGAACTGGCATAAATGCTGTAGATTGTAGCTTATCTAGAGCAGAACTGGGTTGCATTGGATATGCTCTTAGCCAGTCAAGGTGGTACCTGTGCTGTAATAAGTGTAACATGCTGTACCTATATTCTGCATTTCGTCCAATCTCTGTTCTCTGACTGATCATTTCAACTAGCTTTAGATGAATTAAAGAAACCTACCTTTGATGTAAATGACATTAATTACTGGTAAAACACAATACCAATCTTGATGCACAAGATCTTTACTCTAATAATATATGTATTTCTTCTCTTCGTGATTATAATATTTACTGTTAAATGCGTACTTGCAGTGGTAGCGCTGCTGCGTGGAGTTTGCATGTTCTCCCTGTGTCTACATGGGTTTCCTCTGGGCGCTCCGGTTTCCTCCCACAGTCCAATGACATGCAGGTTAGGTGCATTGGCGATTCTAAATTGGTCCTAGTGTGTGCTTGGTATGTGGGTGTGTTTGTGTGTGTCCTGCGGTGGGTTGGCACCCTGCCCGGGATAGGTTCCTGCCTTGTGCCCTGTGTTGGCTGGGATTGGCTCCAGCAGACCCCCGTGACCCTGTGTTCAAATTCAGTGGGTTGGAAGATGGATGGATGGATGCCTAATGAAAGAAAAAGTAGTTAATAATACAGTTGATGTAAGGATTACCATCTAAGCCTCAGATGACCCTTCACCCACTGAATCAGAATATTCTAGAATGAATCCGTTGCCTTGTGCAAATACTGATATGTTTTGTTACATTAAAAAAAATTTTACTTTAAGTTAAAGACTGTTTACTTCAAAGGTCATACTCTGTTATTCTTTTTGCACTGCAAAGACATGTGACAAGCCTGAAAAATCAGATTTCAGGTCACCGCAGAGTACCACTACCACCGTTTTATGATGTGCCTGCAATTCCCCTGTTCACCTGCATGTACCCCAAAAAAGTATTTGTAAAATGACTGGACCAATAAAAATGTATTTTGAAACACTGTTAAATTTTAGGCTAAGATAAACAGGATAGGATTATGTAATTTAAAAGGTCAAGTGACATATCAGCTAATAGTTAAATGATACACATTGATATGCTCTGGTATTCTGTGGTAGGTTATTTTCTTTTTTAGACTTGTAGTTGACTTCAAGGCAATCAGAATGTAATATTTTTTTAATTGTCATGTTACTAGTCTTCAAGGATGACTTTTTCAGAGGAACTTAAAAGTTCAAGTAAAGCAAATATGATTTTAATGATTACTGTAGTGTTAACAGGTTACTAAGGTAAGGTATTATGCCAAAAAAAGGACTTGTGTGAGGGATGGCCGGCCATTCATCCCGGCCAATACCCCCAGGCCGGTAGATGGAGCTCTCCTTGCAACGTGGAGATGCCCCGAATTCCAGCAGGGCATCATGGACTATGGAGTTTTAATACACAGCCCTGCTGGATAACGTCGGGGCCACCAGGAGTCGCTGCAGGGAGGCTCAAGGACTTATACGTGCCCTATATCCCGGAAGCACGTCATAATCATATGACCAGAGGGAACGACGTGTTTCCGGGTTGAAAAGAAGGACTTTTTTAATCTGACCCAGAACTGATAAGAAATCACATGGACTGTAAGATGGGAAACACTTCCGGGTCATGGAATATAAAAGGACGATGGGAAATCCCAGACGTTGAGCTGAGCTGGGTGGAAGGGTGGCAACGCGTCTGGGAGTGAGGAGGATTATTGTTATTATTGATTTATTGAGTATTGTGGAGTGGAGGGTGCTTTGTGCACTTTATTAATATAATAAATATTATTATTGGACTTTTATCTGGTGTCTGACGTCTAGTCTGAGGGTTCAAGGGGTCACGGAGACCTTACACTGTCACAGTTGGCGTAGCTTCAGCAGGATTCTCTGGCCATCGGTTTGGCAGAGGACCTGAATTTAAATTTTTTTTACTGTGGACAGAACCCTAAGAAGGCAGTGTCACGACAGGCAGTAAAAAAAAAAAATTCGCCAAACCTCACCTTTACCAAGGACGTCATGGGGAAGAAGAAGGCAAAGCAAAGTGACAGCACCCGCGGAGGATCCGAGCTCGTCATGGCCGAAGTTCGGGATGAGCTATGGAGCGGCCACACGAGTCAAAAGGGGCATCCAGAGAAGGACGATCATCACGAGGTACGTGCCGGGGATTTAAGGAACAATCCATTTAAAATAACTCACTTTGTCCTGTGCATGTACCTCGGAGAAGATAATCTGGAAGCTCAGCGGGAGACAGAAGACATTCCCGAAGACAGTGGTGCACTCCTGTTCGAGCCGACGAGCACAAAAGAGGACTTCCGCATGTCGGCTGCCGGCGACGGACACGTGACCCACCCCGAAGGATTGTGGGAAGGAGAAGGTCCGTGTCCAGCTGCTTGTGGCTTCACCCAGGAAAAGACGGACTTGGGCTTTTCAAAAGGGAAGGGGGAGGCGAGCGAAGCACCACTCTCCCTACAAAAAGGTAAGGAGGTCCGGGAAATGACTGATCGGTCCGTCGATAAATTGAGACAGAAGGATCGCAGTCAGCCAAAAGTGGCACCGCGGACCTCCGAAAACTCCAAATCCCAGGCTCCCTTGCGGAACCCGTCAGAGCACGTGCCAGGAGCGGGCGTGCTCATTGGCTTCCAGCCGAAGGGTAAGGCTAGTGATCTACTGAGCATACCTCCGGCTGAATTAAATAACTTTTTGGAAGTGCGCGAGCTGGAGAAGTTGCTTCAGCCCGTGCACAATTTCTTACAGGTTGTGACGACGATAAAGAAGATCGTTGGGTATCTGGGAGCAGCGGCCAAAGCGCCTTTTAGAAAGGTGGAGGAATACCTGCGGCGACTAGGTCGGGAGCGTCCCGTGTTATATGATTTGGCGGTACCGGTAGGAAGTGCCGGTACCGTATATAATGAAATAGGGACGCAGTGTAAAATGGGCCCACGTTTGATAAGTAGCGGGTGCCAAACCTCTGCGAACCCTACAAGAGAGTGTGGAATGGTAACCGAGTGGTCGGGGGAAGGACCGATCGAGCCGGGGCAGCTATACGAGACGGCTTCCCGGAGCCAGGCGGACTTCAAGACCCCGATCCACGCTATAAGAGAGGTGTTCTTGGTAACAGAAGGGGCGGGGGAAGCGCCAATCAAACCGGAGCAGTTGGAAGGTACTGTCTCTCGGGGCGATGTGGTGCTGAAGACGCCGCCTCGGAATAAAATAAGGTCCAAGGGCGTACAAACAGGAAAGGGGCTCTCTTCTTCCAATAGAGAGACCCAAACTGTGTACAAGCCCCAGAGTAAGCAGGAGATTCCCAAAATAAAACGCGGGTCTCCTGACAAATCAGAGAAAAGGGCTGAGAGCATTGAGACGGCCGTAGAACCTCCCTCGGTGGAGAAAAGGGCGGAGTTGACGGAGTTCCCGAGGTGTTTCCAGTCTCGCAGAGGAAGACAATCAGGAGGGCGACGACTTTGCTACGACTGTCGTCAACCGGGCCACATATGGCGAAGTTGTCATCGGAGGATGGGGGATCGGAGGGACAGCCGATACACCGTTCCCCCTAGGTTCTCTGGGGGGGTCTAGACAGCGCAGCCAGGGCCCGACGGAATGGTCCTCCTGGAGGAAGATGTCCCTCACGGGGCTGGCCGCTCCGCCCCAGTGGTCTTCGCTTAGGGGAGGGAACTGTGAGGGATGGCCGGCCATTCATCCCAGCCAATACCCCCAGGCCAGTAGATGGAGCTCTCCTTGCAACGTGGAGATGCCTCGAATTCCAGCAGAGCATCATGGACTATGGAGTTTTAATACACAGTCCTGCTGGATAACGTCGGGGCCGCCAGGAGTCGCTGCAGGGAGGCTCAAGGACTTATACGTGCCCTATAACCCGGAAACACGTCATAATCATATGACCAGAGGGAACGACGTGTTTCCGGGTTGAAAAAAAGGACTTTTTTAATCTGACCCGGAAGTGTTTCCCATCTTACAGTAAATGTGATTTCTTATCACTTCCGGGTCAGGGAATATAAAAGGACGATGGGAAATCCCAGACATTGAGCTGAGCTGGGTGGAAGGGTGGCAACGCGTCTGGGAGTGAGGAGGATTATTGTTATTGATTTATTGAGTATTGTGGAGTGGAGGGTGCTTTGTGCACTTTATTAATATAATAAATATTATTATTGGACTTTTATCTGGTGTCTGACGTCTAGTCTGAGGGTTCAAGGGGTCACGGAGACCTTACACTGTCACACTTGTAAATAAGGGACTTGCAGAAAGAAGAAAAAAAAAATGTTTTACCTCAGACTTTCATTTCAGACTTTTTAAAATGTCACTTTATTTATGCTGATCTCAGATAATAAAATTGTACATATTTTTAATGATATCTTGTTATATTGTTAAGAGTGCATTTTCATATCAATTTAAAAAGATGTTGAAATGCTGTATTACAATGTGAACATTATTTTTGCAAAACAAAAGTTTTTGTTCTTAAAATTGTTTGCTCCGTTTATGTTTCCTGCTTGTCCATGTGAGATTTCTCATGTACACTAGGTGAAATGGAGCCACTAAAGTGGCCCTGTATGAACATTGATACAATTTTGTTGATCAGACCATTTAGCCCCATAAAACTCACTAAGTAAACGTAACTGTGAATATGAATGGCAAACTTATATGGCCTCATATAAAGCTGCATGACCCAATGTAATGGAAAATATTGGAAAAAAAAATTAAATGATGTATTATTGGACTTTTAATGTTTTTTACGATTGAGATAATGTTACTTTGACTTCATCTTACCCATTAGATTTTTCTTTGTATTCTTCTCTGGTTTTAATAAAATAATGTAACACTTAGGCAAAAAAATGCAAGATAACAAACCAAAACTGGAAGCCAGAATTGCAAATATTTCAACAGCTACAGTGTACTTGCCTGGTGAGCTGATGTATGCAGGAATAAAAGTGATCCAAACAGCACAGAATATCAGAATGCTAAATGTGATAAATTTTGCTTCATTGAAGTTGTCTGGAAGTTTTCGAGCCAGAAATGCCAGAATAAAGCACAATGCGGCAAGAAAGCCTATATAACCTAAAACTGCATAAAATGCTGTTTTGGATCCGAGGTCACACTCTAAAATAATGATTTCTGCAATATGTGCCATGTTTTTGTTGGGGAATGGGGGTGATACCAATAACCAAAGTGTACATATAATAACTTGTATCAATGTGAACATGCAAACACTTAATCGCTGTTGAGTGACTCCAAACCACTTCATAACATTACTACCTGGCAGTGTGGCTCTGAAGGCCATTAAAACCACAATAGTTTTCCCAAGAACACACGATATGCATAAAACAAATGTGATGCCAAAAGCTGTATGGCGCAGCATACAAGACCACTCAGTGGGCTGACCAATGAAAGTAAGAGAACACAGGAAGCAAAGTGTTAATGAAAACAGGAGAAGGAAACTTAATTCTGAGTTATTTGCTTTAACAATTGGTGTGTCTCTCTTAAGGTAAAAGACAAATCCTATAGCAATTGTAAGAGAAGCTCCCAGCAATGCTAATGTAACAAGCAATATCCCCATGTTTTCTTCAAATGACAAGAACTCAATATCCTTTAAAATGCACTGGTCTTTTTGTTTATTTGCCTTGTACTCCAATGGGCACTTCAAACAGTCAGTAGAATCTGTATAAAAATAAGGACATTCATTTCAAATTAACAGCATATCAGCAACCTTGTTTTAAAGTGCACAATTATATTGGACACAGAAATTACACTTGATCAGAAAATACAGAAGACAACATGAAATTGAAATATTTTTTATTACTTTTTAAGAAGATTTTCTTATGTACTTTTCTGTCAGCAGTGAAGTGAAGAGCATGCTAACTGCTGAAGGCAGTGAATATGGTGTACTACAGTAAGGGCAGCAAAATTCTTATTTTTTTAATTTTCAGGTTTATTTACTTCGTTTATTTTTGCCCCATAAGCCACTGTCATTTGAGAAGCTTGACATTGCACTTCTTCTCCAATTGTTCATAAGAGACTGAACCCTCAAAAAGAAATCTAAATTATTTTTAAATTAATTAAGATATTAATAAACCTTAAGTACTTTAAATATTTCTGAAACTCTGAACTACATAAGCCAGTTATAAAATGAATGCAGAAATGTCTAATCATGACTTGTTCATTCTCACTCTGTCAATCTGTTATTAAAGATGCTTAACCAAGTTCATGACTGTTTGAGCTGAACTTATCCTGACCACACTGGGTGCAAACTGTCGCATTTAGTTACACATATTTTTAAAATTGTAACTCATTTTATCCCATGGAGCCAATTTGGGCAGCAACGGTAACAAGCCAAATGTCATTTCTGCTCTGAATATCATTGGAACTCAAGGTATGCTCCACACTGACATTTAAAATTTCTTCTTTTAAGTAGAGTCAGATCTATAAATCTGGATATTGGTCCTTGGCCTGAAATCCTAGTCAAGGTGGGCGCAGCCATTAAATCTCAAGCTGGTTCACACAATGTAAAAGTAAAAGTATATGATTTACCCAAAATAATTGAGGCAGCAATTTGCATGCACAATATTTGGGTAAATTTAGTCTCATGTTTTAATAAGTAAAAAAAATTCAAATTTAGTCCAATAACCTCATCCAAATACATCAGGAAAAGTCTACCTAATATTGCAAATCTTCCATGTCAAAGTCTCAAATATAATTCAGGTAAAGACATGCTGAATTATATTTAAGTACTGTTTAACGTTTGCATCATATGCTACATTACATAAGATATATTCACTTCTAACTATCTTCATTTCATAGGTAATTACTTCATCTTTATTTAAGAGCTTACATGTTCATGGTAGAATGATCCATCCATTTTCTAAATCTGCTTATTCATAGCAGGGTTGTAGGGCAGCAGGAGCACAATCTTTGAGCACATGGCAGGAACAACACCTGGATGAGGTGCCATCCCATCACTGGGTGAACATACACACATCTACACATCTGACTAATTTAGCATCACCAATCCATGTAACCTGCATGTCTTTGAACTGTAGGAGAAAATTGAATCACCTGGAGAAAATGCAAACTCCATGCAGGGAGCCACCAGGATGCAAATCCTAGTTTCCTTATTGCAAAGCAACAGTACTTCAATTGCATCAGTATGCTGCCCCATCTGTTATTATGCTTACCTAAATATTTCATCTAAACATTACAAACAAAATCTATTATTTTTTAATGCCTTTGAAGAAAAGTATAATATATCCTGTGGCACTCTGTGTGGAGTTTGCACAATCTCCTTATGTCCACATGGACTTTCCCTAGGTGCTCCAAAGACATTCAGGTGGGTAGGTGAGTCTGTAAGTATGAGTGTATTCACCCTGTGATGGGCTGGCACCCTGTTCAGGTATTGTTCCTGGCATGTGTCCAAAAATTGGTGGGATAGGCTCCAGCTGCACCTCGGCCCTGTATAAGTGAGTTTAGAAAATGAATGGTTCTACCATAAAATGTTACACTCTTAAATAAAGCTAAAATAATTACCTTCAAAATAAAGATTGTTAGAACTAAGTACTACCTACCTTCTTAGAGTAATTTAACTTATGATGCAAAAGTAAAATATACTAAATATAATTTGGTAGTCTTTATCTGATTTATGTTTGTGACTTTGGCATGCCCAGTTTGTAATATTAGATAGACTTTACCTGATTTATTTGAATGTTTTTAATTAATTAAATTTAAGTTTTCATTACTCACTAAAACATGGGGCTAAATTTACCCAAATAAAGTGGGTGTAAGTTGCTGTCTTTTCCTTATTTTTTGAAGTTCATCACTTGTGAAGGACACAAGTGCTCAATCACACACACAACACAACATTACTCTCAACAGGTTGGTTTAGTGAGATTAACTCTGATGTACTAAAATGTGAACAGCAATGACATACTGTACCTGATATGTTGCTAATTTCCCCTTCAGCACAAGGTATGCAATCAAAGCAGCAAATAGGTCTTCCTTTCTGCACAGCCTTACGAGTGCCTGGACGGCAGCTCTCACTGCACACAGATTTGGGCACCTAAAGAGAAAACTTACTAAGTTTTACTTCTACCCAGAATTAGAATCATAAATCAAGACTGGTTGTTCTAATAGGTTTGAATGTTCTCTAGCTTTAGCTAGTGTTACATGAAAATCATGAGATGGACAAGAAGTAGGCTGCTTCAAAACATAAAGCTTGGTGATACTTTGCTTTTCTATTTCTTTTCAGGTAACACAAATAAGCTGACCATAATATTATTTATTACTTTGTGACAAAAAAAAGTACAGCTTTACCTCATTCTTTTTGGGACCAGCCCAGACAATATGGTTATAATTGATCACAAACTTCCCCTCAGACAAAAATGCATAATATTCGCCAACTGTTACAAATTCAATCATGCCATCTCTGTTGAGCTGCCAGTTTATCAAATCATATGTTTTGCCTTTTGCTGCTGGATCTCCATTTGCATCAAAGTAAAAATTTTCACCATATCTGGTTGAAAAATTTACAGATTTCAAGAACTGCATCAGCTGCAAGAACATAAATGATTTATTCAAAATTATTATTATTTCTTTTTCTGCAATAAGTAGTGTTAAGTCTTTGTAAGAAAAAAAGAAAGCATTTCGTTACCTGTGATGGGTTAATTGGCATTTTGACAGAGCATGTCCCATTGGCAGCAGGTCTTTTTTCATTCTGGCACGATAACAGATTATGTAGTGCATAGGCTACTACATAGGTAGCCTTATATACATTACTGGAATATCCATTGTTTGATAAATCTGTATACTGATTGCTTATTTTACTTAAACTCTCAGATCCTGTGCAAGCAGGAAGGTCTGTATTATTTTGCTTAGAAAGAGAACAGTTAAATAAGAATTCCCAGAAACTATTCAAGCCAGTGTTTCCAGGAATGGTAGAAGGGTGAACATTCAGTAAAAATTCCTGCTGACCCGGGATTTCTGTGGTAATAATGGAAGTCCCAATAGCTCCACTCAACAGTTTGTAGTATTTTACAAATGTAGGGTTTCTGGCTGAAATCCAAGATTCAGTACCAATCCACTGGTATCCAGTAACATTCTGATTAAATAACTCATTCAGAAGATATTCCAGATCACTGAAAGAAACAAAAGCTACAATCACTTTTGAAGAGGACTTTTTAATGATATCTACAATTTTAATAAATTTTTCTTTTGGATATGTTCTGTAAACGGCCTCTGAATATTCAATGCAAACTCCCTCATTCTGGGCAATTTGCACAAATGTGGCCATACCATAGTTGCCATAATCAGTATCACTTCTTATTGCTCCAACCCACGTCCAACCAAAATGTTTTACTAATTGCACCAAAGCTCTGCTTTGATAATAATCACTTGGTGTTGTTCGGAAAAATGTGGGATAGCGAATTTTATTGCTGAGGCAGGCACAGCTGGCAGCATGACTGATCTGTAGTGAAAAAAAAACAAAAAAAAAATAATTAACTCAATAATTTCAAAAAGTGATTGCAAGAAAAACCTATACAATATGAATATTATCTATTTTATTAAATATTGTTTTCATTTAAAAGCAAAGAGGACTTTTAACACTTTCTCACCACTGGAATGTTAAAAGGACTAAGAGCTGTTGTGAATCCTGTTACTGGGGAGGAACTGGTTTGGCCCACAATCACAGGTACCCTTGATTGTTCATTGCAGCCATCCATTTGTCCATCTTCCTGACCATTCACTAAAGCCATTGCTGTTTTCAGAGCCAAACGCACATCTCTGCAAGAATCATAAATCTTATAGCCCAAGTTGATGCCAGGCAGAATATCAGTCCTATTATTTATCTCTTCAATTGCAAAAATCATAGTTTGCGCACACTGGAGCTCTCTGAAGTTCAAACTGTTTAAATCAAAAGTATTTTTTACTTATTGGTACTTTACCAAGTATATAACTGAATTTTTGAAAACAAATGCAAGGTAAACACAAAATCATCCAAATACAAAATAATTTTAAAACCATAAACAATAACCAATGCAGAACATAATTTGAAAATAGATTGAAATAGATAATGTCCCCAGTGATTCAGTCAATTAATCAGTTTAGTTATCCTTATTTTAGGTTGTATTTTTGCACAATAAGCACAATTACAAGGTTGTCACCTAAAACAAGAATATAATTCTTCACAATAATTTAGTTCATTTCGACCCTAACCAGGATGAGAAGATCAGTTAAAGGAATGAACATCAGCATTTTACTCTTAACTTGGCTTGCTTGAATATCTTTGCATTATATTTGTCTCTGTTCCCTGCTGTACAGACTCACCATTTTATGTAACTTTGTTTGTACTGCCTGTATTGTATGTGCATGTTTCATTAATTACTCTATTCAGTTTATACTGGAATATATTTTTAACCATTTTAGGTTTACCTGAAAGTGAGTATATAAGAAGATTGGCTGTTTGTTTGAAAGGCTGTATCATATTAGTATTTTAATCCCAGCAGGTTTGAAAAAGTTCAGTTCTGTTTTTGTGCATAATCCAAATCCTATGAGCAGCAATAATAATAATAATAACAATAATAACAATAATAATAATAATATTGGGTATCAGAAACATAAAGCTGTTCCTAAAATCCAAACATTTTTTGAAAGGAAAAACATGTGAAAACTCTGACCTATGCTTATTAAATTACCTACTTTTTAATTTCTGTAATTATAAAAAAATAACACCATACATTGCAACTTTTGAATTATATTTTGAAATATACTTACAATACATTTTCCTGCAAAAAAATGGAGAAAAGGAAGGATAAACTTACACTTTGCATACCAAATCTTCTTGTATTTCTTTAAATGTTAGGGCAACATCTATAGGGATGTCATTTACATTAAACATGCCACCAATTATAATATCTCCAGTTTTTGAGAAAATTGGAAGTTCTGTTTTTCTCCACAGCTTACAAGTAGATGTGTCTCCCCTTACTGAGGCAGTAATGAACAGTACTAAAAAGCAGACCATTTTAACCTGACTCTCTAAAGTCTTTAGCATTGGATTTATATAGGTTTTTTCAGCACATGTTTACATTGTATTATAATTAAACAACCAGCCTTTTTATTTTGTAGCAATTCCCAAACTTAATTCCATGCAGAATTTACCTCAAGAGAGTTACAGCTGCCACAGACTTTCCATCTCAAAAATCACTGTAACATAATGTGATTAGTTTCTTTCAAAATTAATTTTCTATTTCAATAGACTTTAAAACCAGTAAGGATTCTGTTTTACTTTAAGACTGCCCTAATGTACATCTTAATATTGTAAAAGAATAGACTCGACACACATAAAAAGATTTGGGGCAGCCACCCGTATATTATTCTTGGCTACAAAAGATTCTTTCAATAGTATAGAGATGTTCTCAATACCGAGTCCAAAACAGAACTGTCGATGGTGTGTCAAGATGGCGGTTTTATGGGACTGGACAGGAAGTGACATAAGGGAACTGGAAGTGATGTTCTTCAGATGTCAGAGTAGGAGCCGGAAGTGATATTCTTCTGGGCGATGGAACTGGAAGTGATATTCTTCTGAGCGATGGAACTGGAAGTGATGTCATCTGGTCTAAATCAGACAGGTTTTCCCGCGGCTGGTCTGTAGAGATATCAGGAGAAGGTTTAGTGCACCCTGCCACCCCCTGGCCTGGCGAGGAATTACCTTTGCTTGGTCCATACAACGTCTTCCTAGTCACACGTGTGTGACAATATGTTAGTTGTAAAATACATTCCAAAATCTAATAATTTTAACTGCATTTAATATATTATTCTCTGTGAAATTATTTGACTTTGAGTATTTATTTCAATGAGCAAGGCCACTCAAATGGCTAATTTGTAGCCCTATTCCAGTAAATAACACCATCTTTGTTAATTACTGCCATTCCAGTAAAGAAGGATCTATTCTGGACAGTGCTGGACATAATGCCAGTCTATCGAATCACACAACTGCCCACACACACACCTACTGTTATTCATAGTAGACCTATTTAGAATTACTAGTTAAATTAAAATGTTCATATTAAAGGCATAGCTAGATTATGTAAATTGCTTATAGTTATGGACCAAGTGTGGTGCTGCTATCACCAATGCAATTTTTAACATTGTCATCACAAGAAATATTTCTTTTTTACTTTCTAGCATCTGTCTTACAATAATTATGGAATAATGTTTTTTACTAATTGGTGATATTTTTTCTGTAATTAAAAGACTTGCTATGCAGTTAAAGGAACTACCCATATTGTTTACCTTCAAAAGCAATTTGCTTTATTGTCTAATGTAGTTTTACTTGTCTGCAAGAAAAAAGAGCATTTACACTTCTTATATAAAAGTTTTTAACACTGGTGTTTTTTGTGCCTTTGAAGGTGTGACTGTACCTGTTTGATATTGCTTTTTAAAACTGATAATGCAATACTTTTTAAATTTAACTTTCTGTCTGCTATTTTCTGGCATTATCCAAATTTTCAAAATGTTTCAGTATGACACATTAATTGATTGATTTATCTTATGTTGCATATGTCTGCTTTTTATAATATATTTTAAATTGTAACGTAATCTCATTCACTGGTGGTAGGTAATTTTGAAGTTTCACAGTGGTCATACTTTGACTCCATTACAGATTGGTTTGACTGTATTTGGTTTTTCACTGTTTTGTGTGAGTTTCTGCTAAGGACTCTTGTTTGGTTAGAAGGTCTAAACTGACTAAACTTAAGTCACTGCAGGTCTGTCTGCGAATGTGCCTTGAAATCATCCAGGGTTAGGTTCTGCTTTACCTCCTCTCCATGACTTATGTCGTAAAAAGCACATAAAGAAAATTAGCAGATGCATATATTTCTGATCACATTTATTAATCAAATAAAAAACTTTTTCCAGGTTTTCTATAAAAATATAATAATGTAGAAGGTGCCCTTCCTTTTCAGCTTGTATATGATTATGTTCTTTTTCCAGACAATCCACTTAATTTTGGTCCAGTCTGAAAAAGATTGAAGGCAATGGAAAATATATGTGAATTATAATCAAATGAAAAAGAATTAAAGTAACCAATAGTAAATTATATAGTGTATGAGGTACAATATTAAGCAAATAAGATTAAAAAAAACCTTTACAAAGCTGATAACATTTTATAATGCATTTCTATGGTGGAATGAAAACAATAAAACCAATTAAGGAAAAAAGTAACTGTAAGTACAACTTAGGGTTGTGAAGGTAACTTCCAATACTTCCATCCAGACACCTGGTTACCAGAGAGATCTGAAGAATGGAGTCAAAGCAGTATAGCAGCAGATAGCCTGTAGCATTATTTAATAACTGTATACCTCATAGCCATCTGGCATTAACATTTTATATTATTCTTTTTATTTTTTCTGAGATGTACCACAAACAATTACGTATAAGGGATAGGTAATTAAGGGTGAAATAATCTAGTAACAGTGTAGCAAACTTCTACCATCTGAAGGTGTTTATACAATAAGAATTTATTCCCTGAAGTGAACAATACAATGGTGCATTAGTTAGCATTGTTGTTTAACACCTCGAGCTATCTAAGTGTCTTTTCTGTGTCTGGATCCTGCTTTGTACCCAGTGCTGTCTGGATGGGCTCCAGAACTGGGCGAATTTTGTAGGTATCAAAAAGGTACATACACAGTCAGTATTGGTTTCCCTGTTGTTTATTGTTACTAAAAAGTATGCATGTGTTATATTTTAAAATCCTTAAATAAGTGTGCAGTTATCAACCTTGATTTCTCATATGAAATTGAATTGGAATTGAAGTAAATTTAAATTGCTCACAGTTTGTTTTCTTAAATACAGAATGAACCTTTAATACATGTATTATTTATTATTTATTTAGTATGCAAATATAATATTGGTTTGCCATGTTTACAAGATTATTCATTGACCATATATTTTTTTAACTAACACGAGTCAATTAAAACAGTGCTAGAACAATCCACATTACATTTTTTGGTATGTTTAATATATCTTCCATCAATTTTTCTTTCTTGCAACCAGGAAAAGACAGTAAATTTGTTATTTTAATGTTTACACAAATCAAAAGGATAAAAATGTTTTAGTAATCATTAAGCTAATGTTGCACACTCTCCTCACCACATTTTTCAAATGAAAAAAATAAAATGTGTGAAATCCAGACATCATCCTTACTGTAGTTTTAAATATTATTTTGTGTTGAATCACATACAATAGTATTCAATATGTGATACAAACAGAAGTGATCAGTGCTCTAGAGATTTGGACATATTGTTAGTCATTCATTTTGAAGGTATTTTACCCATGATATGTTTCTTGGTGTTTTGCTCTGGTTTTAAAATTATAATATAACATTTTGGAATGAAAATGCAAAAAAGTAAACCAAAGCTGGATGCCAAAATTGCAAATATTTCTACGGCTACAGTGTACTTGCCAGGTGAACTAATGTAAGCTGGAATAAAAGTAACCCAAACCGCACAGAATATTAACATGCTAAATGTGATGTATTTCGCTTCATTGAAATTGTCTGGAAGTTTACGAGCTAGAAATGCAAGGATAAAGCATAATAAAGCAAGAAAACCTATATAGCCTAAAACTGCAGAAAATGCTGTTTGTGATCCAAGTGCACACTCAATGATTATTATTTCTGTGAAGTGTTTTAGGTTTCTGTTTGGAAAAGGTGGTGAAATTAATAACCATAGTAGGCATATAAGTACCTGCACAAGAGTAAAAGTGCAAACACTCAATCTTTGTTGTATTGGCCCAAACCATTTCATTATATCATTTCCAGGCAGTGTGGCCCTAAAAGCCATTAACACAACAATAGTTTTCCCAAGAACACATGAAATGCACAAAACAAAAGTAATTCCAAAAATAGTGTGTCGTAGCATGCAGGACCAGTAGGATGGCTCACCAATGAATGTAAGGGAACACAGGAAGCACAGTGTTAATGAAAAGAGAAGAAGAAAGCTTAGCTCAGAATTATTAGCTTTAACAATAGGTGTGTCTCTGTTCATGTAGAAAATCAAAGCAACGGACATTGTGAGAGAAGCTCCTAGAACTGACAATGTGACCATCAGTATGCCCATTTTCTCTTCAAATGATAAAAATTCAATGTCTTTGAGGATGCATTGATCTTTTTGTTTATTTGATTTGTATTCTTCATAACACATCAGACAGTTTGGTGAATCTATATATATATAAAAGAAGAATAGTTATAAATCACCTTTTAAACATACAGCATATTTTTTCTAATGTGATTATGTTTATTTAATTCAAATACAGAAACATAAAAAGAAACTATAATACAATGAAAATTATTTCAGTTTGACCAAAGCTGGTAAAATAAAAGTTAAATATTCAACTAATTTGCTCCAATTTTTATGAAAAAACTTGATTTTTGTTATCATTACTTACTGAATTCTTATAGTTATACTATTAACAAGACACATTTCATTTCACAGACTTGCAGAGGAGACAGCCTACACGTATTGGATACAGTTCTTTAGTTTAAAGCCCAGTAACAAAATTAAAGAAAATGAACGTTCTTAAACCATGCCTAGGAACATCCTAAGGCACAAATGAAATAGAAAACCCTCCTATTGGATAGATTGTTAATCTTAGTAAACTGAATAATCACCGTTATTCTGATCAACATTGTATTTACTTCAATATAACTGCCTGAACATTTCACAATCATTTTTTTGGTTAAATATGTAAAATAAGTCAAATATGTCTGCACTTAAGTTAAATAATGTAAAAAGTAAGAACATGCGCAATCTAATTGAAAATGGCATGTAAACACAAAATCCAGGTGAAGTGAGCAGGCATACTCTACAGGTATATTACCATGTTGTCAATGACTTTGCACATCATTTCATGTCCTCTATTAGCCTGTTACTCCTGGTTATCATTATACATTTCTTTATTGGTGTCATGAGTTGCTTTAGAGATTTACTGCTAATGTAAAGTGCCCCTATAAATGAAATGCATTATTATTATTATAACCTAGAATGGTGTTTGATATTGTATAACAAACAAAACAATTTGTTTCTTGATTTGAATAAGGGTAAAATGAAGGTCAGAAGAAGCATATAAAGGTAGAAAACATTGACATTCTAAGCAACAAACACATATTTCAAATTCTTTACAGTTATGAGATCCATTTAGTATGTCTTCAAATTTCCTCTCAGGCTTGTGGAGGGTAATATAAAAGTCTATTTTTAAGCTGAAAATCATAAATCCAATGCTTATCCTATTTAAGCAAATATGGATAAGGGATTTTCAAAGAGGACAAGTTTTATAAGTATATCACTAACAAGACATGAGTGTACTGCATACGTTTGCGGCATCACAAGATCTTGTCACTAGTCAGATATGCCTGGAACATATTTGGAAGGTGCCTGCCCTCATACTCAATGTTTCGACTCCCAGTGGAGATGTGCTGAAATAACAATTGTCATCTCGTTGGTAGAAAGAGCTCCCCTTACATTCATATAGATTGAATAATTGATGAGAGGCATTCATCTACTCAAAGCAACCATCAAATATCAGTTTTATTGGAGAGAAAACTCAGCCTTGGGGAATTAAGCCCAGCTGTGCTCTGTCATGCCCAGTCAGATCTGCAAGCCAAACTGGCCATGCAAATAGGAATGACAGTATTCAGTATATTAGAAGCCATGACATAGCCAGATCAAAATCAAGAAATAGGTGAAAATAAAATATTTTAAATATTTTGAATTTAAAACAAAGAGGTGGTCAAAACACATCAAAGGAAACCTAAATCAAGGATATAACAGAGATGCTAGGCAAAATGCAAAATTTGTAACAGAGGGGCAAAAACAGAAAAGAGTTCTAATGAAAAGCACTAGGGCATCTAAGGGCTTGTAATGAAGCATAGTGTAAGAGAAATTGAACAGAAAATTGCATTGTGTTTTTGTTCTTGTCCCTCTCATCATGTAATTGCTGTATGATAGGCACTGCTTCACAGTCAAAATGGCTGGGATTATGAGAAAAAAGAATGTGAACCAAAAAGTTAAATGGAAACCAGTCCTTTGACCAATATCAGCAGATTGGGTAAGTACAGTATGTTATTGTGCCCAAGTATTTTAATTTCCAAAATTTAAGTATTTTACATTGATATTTCAAACAAATTTTACTGCTATCACTTAAAAGTATACATTATCAAAATAAACAGAATACACTGAAATATAGCAGAACTACTAATCCTCTTATTGAGGTAGTTCTCAGTCAATGAGGGTGTAGGACTAGATATAAAATTGCCAGCATTTAAGGTCCACAGACTGGCAAGTAATTTCTTCTTGTTTTACATTTATTGGTGTTTTTCAGTATTGAAAGCACAACAAAATACTCTGAGGAAGTGTAGAGGGTCCATTCTTCAATATATAAATTTGAAATTGATTATTTGTGCAAAGAATTTTATGAAATTTGTGAAAATAGCCCAAAAATTTTAAAATGCATATGGATCCTAACAAGCACTTTTAAAGTGTTACTATCTTTAATCAAAATCACTTTTTTGATCACTTTTTCAAGTAGTTCTTTTTTCGTTAATATTCTGTCTCTTGTTCTCTTTTTAGTATAATGCTTTACTGTATGCAAAAAATAAAATAAAATATAGCAAATCAAGTTTCAGAAGAAAGCTACTGATTAGCAACAAAACAATTTCATTCAATTAAACAGAAAATGTCCTCTACAAGAATTTCATGTTTTAAACAACTGCATATCTCAAAGCATATATTTGGTCCCTACTTTTTGTAATTAAATGTTGCATGTAAAAGCCTGTCCTGGTAGAAATATAAAGATAAGCAGTATTTTTAGAAATCACAATTATTTTTTCATAATTGTGACAAACATTTATTTGCTTCTGATTCAGTGAAGCTGTATTTATAAATAAAAAAAATATTTTTCTTCATCAGCACTTCAGCATAAAGAGTACAGGTAGAAATATGAAACAAAAGCCTTAAACATTTGAAGCTGCAAACCTTCCAATTTCAGAAACCCTCCCTCCTTTTATGTTTCTTACAACAGAAGAAATGGAAATACTTTTTTACATTTTTAACACAAATTTAGTGGTGCTCTCTCTAAAGGAACACACACACACATATACACATATATATTTATGGAACCAATGTTCTGCTATCCAATTTGCATATTTGTAGCTTGTAATCCACAAAGGGATATAATGAATCACGTATCTTAAAATAGTTTTTTATTCCTAAGGTTTTGACAACATGCAGGTGTCATCATCAGAGGAAAATATTTAGACATACAAGAAACAAAGGCAATAGCAAATGAGAGGGGTGGAGGTGCAAGTGAAGGGGCGGATCAAAAAGGTGGGGTTCGGAGGGTGTTGGTTATAAAATCTTTTTTATTATTTAGGTGTTCTTCTTTTTAAGCCTGCATATGCTAGATTCAGATCCAAGAGTCTGCTAATGGCATTTTCTTTTGAGTGGCATGATTCAGCCAGCTCTCTGGCACTTTTAGTATTAGCCCAGAATTTTACTTGCACCGCGTCCCAGTTAAACGTGTGTCCAGTGATCCTAAATTGTCCTTAGTGTGTGCTTGGCGTTTGTGTGTGTGTGTGTGCGCCCTGCGGTGGGCTGGCACCCTGCCCAGGGTTTGTTTCCTGCCTTGCGCCCTGTGTTGGCTGGGATTGGTTCCAGCAGACCCCCGTGACCCTGTAGTTAGGATATAGTGGGTTGGATGATGGATGATATATATATACCTACATGGGTGAAGTTTTTATGCAAACAAGAACTGTGTTAAGGATGCTATGGAGCCAGTTGGAAATGCTCTGCATTTTTAACTAAGATAGCTTATAACTGTGCATACCTAGCATGGTGAAAATACATTTTTAAAAATTGTGTCTGATGCAGTACAGTACAGTAATCTTGGAACTTTGAAGCAGTTGCTTGTAACGTCTTAAATCCCCAACCATAACACAAATGCCAGCTTCATATTGGACTTGCCTCATATCTCCACAATGATGGCCATTAAGTACCACTCTGTGCAGCAAAGGCATTTCTCCCATACAGTCATTTTTTTACATTCTCTGCATAAATCCACCAGATATCCAAAGACTCTTCCTCAGTTTGCTTCCCCAATTTTGCCTTTCATTTTTTTTCTTTTGTGTTGCAGCTCACTGTAAGTGTACTCTCTCTTATAGATGTAAAGTTCAATGAGGCTTAAAGTTTCATCAAATTTGTAGTCACACATTTAGATTGTATATAATGAGAACTGGTTTGTCTCAGTGCATAGAAAATTTAAATTTTCATTTTTCATATCACCATAATAGTGTACAATGGCTCACCCTAAGGCCATGACTCCCAAAGGTCATGCAAAAAGACAATTTCCTTCAACTGAGGCATTTGGGAATGTAGCTATCAATAACCATGACTTTGGGACTAAAAGGTTGCCATGTAAGTAAAGAGGGAAAAAACAGAGAAAAGAAACCATATTTTCATTAGAAATTCTTGGAAGTTCACAAGAAAACTACATCTTTGCAAATATTAAATGCCGGACACATCTAAGATAAGTGCTCACTATCCAGATGTGAATCAATACGCAGGACTCTTCTTGTCTTTGAAGTGTATGTATTCAGATAGTGTTCACATTTTTGTTTGTTTTTTTTTTTTCTGGTGCCTCATTGACTACAGTTGTAAGCTTCTGGAGGAAACATGTAATTAGAGCTTCACTTAATAACACAACTTTACGGATAATATAAATATATGCCACAATTGTGAAAAAATAACTTTAAAAGTATCAAACTTATCTTTTAATGCTAAGCAGACCTGGACAGAGTGAGAACTGAATAATAAGCAAATATCAACACAATAAATATTAGACTTTAATGTTGTCATTTTATAGAGATGTTTTTTCAATGCAAGTTATGGTTGGTACCTACCATATTAAAAGCTTTCTTTAGAAAACAACATCTATATAGAATGTAAAGATCTTTTTTTCTGAAGTAACCTTTTTGTGCCTTTTAGACATGCAAAAGCATTTTAGATACAACACAAACAAGCCATTCATCTTATTTATTCCTGTATAAGAACTGTACGGTTGATTTTAGCTCAAGTTAGCCTGAACATTTGCATTATTTTTTTTTTCTTTGGCTGATACCTTCATCCAAGGAAGCTTACAACATTTGACACAAAATTGGTCACATTTCTTTTTGTTTCTTCCAGCACAGGCAGGTGAAGTGACTTGCTCATGGTCACACAGTGTTAGTAGCAGGACTTTAACCCACAACTTCAGGACTTGAAGTCCAAAGCATTCACCACTATGCCACACTGCCTAGAATCTTTTTTTACTTATCATTGTCTGTTTAATCCTTTGGCATTAGTGCATTAACTGCCAATGACGTAAAACAAACATCACTGCAGAAATATTTCTTTTTATTGCATTTATGAGTGCCTGAGTTAGTTCAACTATAAAAAGTATTTTTTGTTAAATTAGGATGTGTTTTTTTCCTCTAGTATGATTTAAACTTTTCCTCAGTGAAAGGGAATTCAAAATGAATTATCTGATTTGATATGTAAAAAGGTTTTTATATTCAATAATATAACTTCTTGTTGAAATACATATGTTTAACATTGCTAAGTAATGTTAGTCTTAAATCATAAAACAAGAAATCATTAGAATTAATGCCATCCACTGCACCAGTGGTTTTGGTTTCATCCGTTTATAGGAGATGGACGTCTGAAGCAGAGCTCCGCTAGCAGCGGCTTTATTTTCCCACGTATTTCATATTATTTAGAGGTATCCTGTATTTAACCCGACCAAGGAACTTCCACTACAATATACAAGCATGAGTAACAAGAAGAAAAGTCAGAAGGAACTGGAAAAGAAACTTAAAGCTGCATCAAAGTCCGGACAGACTTCCGGCCTGAGTGCAAGTGTAAGGTATGGCCTCACGGAGACTGACCTGGAACAGGCAGAAGAGTGCGCAGAATTCCTGGGACCCCGCTCCATTGTATCGTCTCCAGTCGAGAGTGAAAATGGGAGCGAAGGCGCAAGTGATACAGGTCGCGAGGGATCGCCGATTTCTGAGGATCATTCGAGACTAGAAAGGGCTCTGCAGGACGTGCTCTCATCTACTCATCGCGAGCCTGTAACAGGAGCTGCATTTTCACTTGCGGAGCACGAAAGCCGAAGCGAACTGTCTGAACTGAAAGAGATGATCGCTACACAGAAAGAGATGATCGCTACACAGTCAACTGCCATGGTTACGGCCATGAAGGAGCTTAAGAATGAGCTTAAGAAAGATAACACAAATGATCTTAAGAAGGTGGCCATTGAGCTCAAGAAGGATAACAAAGATAAGGAAACGCGTCTATTTAAACGTTTCGACGTGAACTTTAAAGGCATGTTGGAGAAATTAGTGGAACACATTGAAGAAACTAATTCCAAACTGAAAAGGCTTGATGATCATATTAATGACGTTTCAGATCAGCTGGAAGACGTTAAGCAGGGACTCACGGCTCGAGTGGAAACAGCGGAACAAATGGCATCTAACGCCGATGAAAAAGCCACAGCTGCGAACTCGGAATGCGAAAAACTTGGAGACAGACTTGCAGCCCTGGAGGATGGGTGCAGAAGAAATAATATAAGAATTGAGGGTATACCTGAGAAACGAGAAAGCTCAAGCCCAGTGAAATTTGCAGTAGAATTACTGTCTAAAATAATTGGAGATGACTTTAAACTCGACAATGAGATAGCCACGGCTTATTACACAAAGATACCAAGCGCCTTTAAACCTAGGTCTTTTATTGTCCGCTTCGAGCGACTAAGATGTAAGCTTGATGTGATGGCACTTCTCAGACACAAGCAAGAGATTATATTCGAAAATAATCTTATTCGTATTTTTCCCGACTTCTCACCATCAACAGCTGCAAAACGCAGATCCTACATCGACATTAAAAGGATTCTACGGGAAGCCGATATCAAATACAGCCTCTTGTATCCTGCCAAACTGAAAGTGGAAGTTCAAGATCAACATTATATTTTCTTCAGCAAAGAAGAAGCTGAAAAAGAATTAAAGAAGCTGTTTCCGACACTTTTTTGAAAGTTAATTAAAATTAAAGAGCCGTATTCTATCAAGGCACGGGAAGGACCTATGATCTGATCGCTGGATCCATGTTTAAAGAGACTGGTATTATAATTATACATCCCTTATTTTCTTTTTTTTTTTTTTATCTGGACTTTATATGTTACATGTTTATGTTTTAATCAGAGTTATAGAGTTATAGACGTGAGTGTGAAAATGTGGAAGTGATTAAAGTAGGATTCGTTTTATTTATTATTTTTTTTATTTATTTATTTATTTTTATTTTACTATACCTTAAAGTAGACTGTTTAACTTCATACCCTTGGTTTATTGCTTGTTCTACTATTTATATAATTACCATTATACTATTACAGTAGGAATTACCAGGTTTATCCTAGACTAGTTTTTAAAATCATTCCCAGGGTTGTTTTTTTTTTTTTTGTTTTTTTTTTAAATCTTAATATCTTAACTTAAAAGCGCTGAAGATTATTTCAAGCTTAAATATTGTTAATGAGAACATTTTCGGCAGATAGTATTAAGGATTTAACTGTAAAAGATATCTCTGTTTTAATTCTGTAACGCCGCTGCAGGGTGGGGTTTGTTTTGTTTTGGACGTGCTCTGTCTCTTCGTATGTCAGAGGACTGGAACATCGTGAAGTGGGATCTAGCCTCATGTGGGGAGGCAAAATGGGGGGGTGGGGGGATAAAGGGGGGAGAGAAGGAGAGCAGGTTATATCTAATCTATTCTTGTAATCCTTATAATTATAAATATCAATGCAACAACAGGCTAAAATGCAACAACTCATGGGGAATCTTGAAACTAAGATTAAAACTGCCATATTACCAATTAAAACTATAAATGACATTAAAAACTCAGAATCAATGTCTCCATGATGGGACAGTTAACTTTGTGAGCTGGAATGTTAAAGGCCTGAATCACGAATTAAAGAGAAAGAAAAGTATGCTCTCACCTAACAGGCTTAAACGCTAAAATAGTATTTCTATAGGAGACCCACTTACTAACCAAGGATCAGTTCAGATTACAAAAAGACTGGACTGGCCAAATGTTCCATTCTAGCTTTATAAAGAAAACTAGAGGGGTGGGAATTCTCATACATAGAACAGTTCCATTTGTAGCATCAGAGGTAGTGTCGGACCCTGAAGGGAGATATGTGATGGTCATGGGCAACTTATATAACAGTAAAATGATTTTGATAAATGTTTATGCACCCAATGTTGATAAGGAATTCATGCAAAATCTATTTGCATCCATTCCCAATGTGAACACTCATAAAATTATAATGGCTGGGGACTTTAATTGTGTTTTAAATCCACTCTTAGATAGGACTCCTGTGACAGGGGGGACGACATCTAATACTGCAAAGATAATTACAGAGTTTTTAAATGATCACAACTTATCAGACCCCTGGAGGTTTCTTAACCCAAACTCAAGAACATATTCGTTCTACTCACCAGTGCATTATAGCTACTCAAGAATTGATTATTTTTTTATAGATAATAATTTTCTGCCTACAATTAAATCATGCAAATATGACACAATTGTTATCTCTGACCATGCCCCTCTAGTCTTGGAGCTAAAATCAATAAGCCCCTCATACTCACCTCGCAGATGGCGTCTTAACCCTCTTTTATTGGCAGACGAGAACTGCACAGAATTTATATCCAAACAAATCAGCTTCTTCCTAGAGACAAACACGTCCACAGAGGTTTCTGCAGGAACACTCTGGGAAACTCTAAAGGCCTTCTTAAGAGGCCAGATTATTTCATATCTTTCCCATAGAAATAAATTAGAAACCAAGAAAGTGTCAGAGCTAAGAAATGAAATTACTAGAATAGATGAAGAACAAGCCAGGCGTCCAAGTGAAGCTCTTCACAGGAAAAGGCAGGCCCTGCATACAGAACTTAACATCTTAACAACTAAAGAAACTGAACAACTTATTTATAAGTCTAGACAGCATTACTATGAACACGGAGAAAAAGCTAATAAGCTTTTAGCTCAACAAATTCATAAACAAGAAGTTCACAATGCAATACCAGTAATCACCAACAAGAATGGAGAAGAAATCATCGACCATAATAAAATAATGCACACATTTAGAGATTACTATAAGTCTTTATATTCCACTGAGCCCAAAGAAGACAACACGCAATCTAATGCATTTCTGGATAATTCACAAATACCACAAATAGATGCTTTAAGTGCTGAGGAACTGGATAAATCTCTAACGCTAACAGAATTACTAGACGCTATAAAGTCACTACAAAGCGGGAAATCATCAGGCCCTGATGGTTACCCCGTAGAGTTTTATAAGAAATTCTCCACTCAGCTAGCTCCACTCTTATTGGTAACATTTACAGAAGTTAAAGACCACCAAATACTACCTCAAACATTTCGACAAGCATTAATCACCGTCTTTCCTAAACAAAATAAGGACTTGTTACAATGTGCATCATATAGACCAATTTCACTCCTGAATAATGATGTTAAGATACTCTCAAAAATCCTAGCTAGAAGGATGGAGAAAGTGCTGCCCTCGGTAATATCACAAGATCAAACTGGATTTATTAAAGGCCGACATCTATCTTCAAATCTCCGACGCTTGTTTAATGTTATATATTCACCAGCAAAATCCAACACCCCAGAGATATTACTATCATTAGACGCAGAAAAGGCATTTGACATGATTGAATGGAATTACCTTTTCACTGCACTGGAGAAATTTGGGTTTGGCCCGAATATTTGTGCTTGGATCAAGCTACTGTATACCAGTCCAGAAGCTTCAGTTTGTATTAATAAAATTTGCTCAGACTACTTTAAACTAGAACGTGGTACCAGACAAGGATGTCCCTTGTCGCCACTGTTGTTTGCAATCGCTATTGAACCACTGGCGGTTCACTGCCGAAATTCTTATCAGATAAAGGGGATTGTCAGAGAAGGACTGGAACAGAAAATTTCTCTATATGCAGATGATATGGTCTTATATATATTGGACCCAGAAAACACTGTCCCTGCTGTTTTAACAGCACTAACAGAATTTCAAAAGATATCTGGTCTTAGAATTAATCTGAATAAAAGTATACTCTTTCCAGTGAACTCACAAGCATATAATATTAGATTAGGCACCCTACCTTTTACCATAGCAGATCAGTTTAAATACCTAGGGGTAAATATCACAAGTAAACATAAAGCTCTTTATCAACAAAATTTTGGCGTCTGTATGGAAAAAATTAAGCAAGACTTGCATAGATGGTCAACCCTTCATCTCACTCTAGCCGGAAGAATTAACATTGTTAAGATGAATATCCTTCCTAAACTTCTCTTTTTATTTCAAAACATTTCAATATACATCAATACATCATTTTTTAAACAGTTAGATTCAATAATAACCTCATTCATTTGGAACTCAAAACACCCACGTATCCGAAGAGCGACCCTACAAAGACCTCAGGCAGAAGGTGGCATGGCTTTACCTAATTTTCAGTTTTATTACTGGGCAGCAAACATACAAGCCATAAAAACCTGGACACAAATAAATGCACATACCCAGGCTTGGTCTGCAATAGAAGTAAAATCCTGTAGTACTTCGTTATATTCCCTGCTCTGCTCTCCAATAAATGAAAGTTATCGCAAATATACTAATAACCCAATTGTGCTTTACTCACTCAAAATATGGAACCAAATTAGGAAGCATTTTAAGATGGAAAATCTTTTATCAGTGGCACCTCTGCAAGGGAACCACCTCTTTCAACCTTCGCAAGTATATCCAGTTTTTAATACCTGGAAAAGTTTTGGGATTAAAATGCTCAGAGATCTTTATATAGACAACATATTTACATCTTTTGAACAATTACGTTCAAAATTTAACCTCCCAGCTACACATTTCTTTTACTATCTTCAAATTAGAAATTTTGTTAAACAGAAATTGCCCGATTTCCCCCACCTTGCACCCTCCACAATGCTGGAAAAAATGCTGCTCAATTCCGAGGAAACAAACACTATTTCCGCAATATATAAAATCTTATTAGAGTCCCTACCTTTCAAAGACCCAAGAGGACATTGGGAAGAAGATCTCTTAATCAATATATCAGAAAAGGAGTGGAAGGTAGCAAAGCAGAGAATTCACTCGAGTTCTATATGCGCAAAGCATAGAATTATTCAACTAAAAATTATATATCGAGCTCATCTGTCTCGCTTAAAACTGTCCAAAATGTTTCCAGGCCAGGATCCAACCTGCGAGCGCTGCAACCAAGCTCCTGCCTCACTGGGTCACATGTTCTGGGCCTGCACCAAACTAACATCATTTTGGACAAAAATTTTTAAGTGCCTCTCAGACAGCCTTAGTATCACAATCCCTCCTAACCCATTAACAGCTGTGTTTGGTGTCCTTCCAGATGGATTGGAATTGGAGAAGGACAAGCAAATGGTGATTGCATTCACTACACTCTTGGCACGCAGACTTATTTTGTTAAATTGGAAGAATCCTAAGTCTCCTCTTATAAGTCAGTGGGAAATCGATGTTTTATATTATTTGAAATTGGAAAAAATCAAATTTTCAGTTAGAGGATCTGTACAAAATTTTTTCAAAACATGGCAGGATTTAATCAATATTATTTTAGAATAAGAGAATTAACTATTATTGCATTTAACTCCCTTCTCCATCTCTTATTTATATAGATATTTACTTCTCCCCTTCTTTTGTCTAATGTTGCCTTATTAAAAAGCTTAAAGAAATTTTCCTTTAGCTAAGCTCTCCTTCTCAGGGGTGGGGTTTGATTTGTTTTCAAATTTGTTGGGTTATAAATTGATCTGTTTGTATGGAATGATTATAATGAAAATTAATAAAATAAAAATATTAAAAAAAAAAAGAATTAATGCCATCCATCCATTTTCCAACCCGCTGAATCTGAACACAGGGTCACGGGGGTCTGCTGGAGCCAATCCCAGCCAACACAGGGCACAAACCAATCCCGGGCAGGGTGCCAACCCACCGCAGTAGAATTAATGTTTATGTTCAAATAAGAAAAAAACAAGTTTATAAATGAAGAGTTCAATTATTTTAGCTGTTTTACTTATTCCCATATCCTCACTTTTTTGTTTGCATTTGCTCATCTGGATTTGTGTGTCTATATCACTGGTAAAAAAACAGTAAAATATAAACTTGGTGCTCTCCTTTAATTTTTGTTTTATGTGCATATCAGTGAAAACAAGCAAAAACAAAAATATTTATACTTTACAGGATCATTTATTTCATTGTAAATTGACATAAATTACAGATGGACTTACCTGTGGTGTTGCTAATTTCTCCTTCGGCACAAGGTATGCAGTCATAGCAACATATAGGTCTTCCTTTTTGAGCAGCTTTTCGAGTGCCAGGGTGACAACTGTCGCTACATACAGACTTGGGCACCTGAAATATAAAACATACCTGGTTTTCTTTCTAAACTGAAAAAAAAAAAATTACATATATTTATATATATGAAATCTTTGCATGTGTTATTTATGTAGTGATTTGTTGATCATGATAACATGAATAAGGTAATATGAAACAGTATAGGCGGTTACTAAAATAAACTGAGAACTTCACTTTGTTGTCTGCTCCAGTCCAAACAATGCTATCATAATTGATCACAAATTGTTGTCCTTCTGATAAGAATGCATAATATGCTCCAAATGTTACAAATTCCACCATGCCATCTTTACTAAGTTGCCAGTTAATTAAGTCATATGTTTTGACTCTAGCAGCAGGATCTCCGTTTTCATCAAAATAGAAGTTTTCTCCGTTGCCGGTGGTGAAATTTACAGTCTTCAGGTACTGAAGAAGCTGGAAGAAATCAATTCATTAATTCTTTTCAGTCTGCTTGTTTTAAAGACTCAAACAGATTTGTTTTTTAATTTTATATTTGCAACAGCATATTACTAGGCATAAGAGATTAAAATATTAGTCATAAGATAGTAAATGATTCAGTTTGCATCTTTTAGTCTAGTATGTTTGAAAATGAAAGAGCAGCATGACAAGCTACTGTACCTGTAGTGGTTCAATTTTAAAGTTTTTGGAGCATGTCTTATTCAGATCTTTTGTGTTACATGCCAGTAGATTGTGAAGTGAATATGCAACAGCATATGTGGCTTTATATACATTATTTGCCTTGCCTATGTTTGAGAGGTCAGTATACTGATTATCCAGTCCGCTTAAATTCTCAGATCCTGTGCATGGAGGCAAACGTGTTGTCTGGTTCTGTTTAGTTGTAGAACAACTAAACAGAAATTCCCAGTACTCTGTCATACCAGTGTTGGCGGGGGTGTCAGATGGACGGACATTCAGCAAAAAATTCTTGAGACCAGGTATGAAGGCATTGCTTACTGTTGTTCCAATTGCTCCACTCATTATCTTATAATATTCAAGAATACTTGGATTTTTAGCCGAAATCCAGGAATCTGTGCCAATCCATTGAAATCCTGTTACGTTTTGTAGAAACATTTCTCTTAGCAGAATTTCCAAGTCATTAAATGACACAAATGCAATAATAACTTTGGAGGTGGATTTTTTTATTATGTCTACAACTTTAAGATACCTTTCTCTTGGGTAACTTTTGTAAATGGCTTCTGAATATTCAATACAAACGCCCTCTTGCTGTGCAATTTCCTCAAATGTGGACATTCCATAGTTTCCATAGTCATTGTCACTTCTTATGGCACCAACCCAAGTCCAACCAAAGTGCTTCACGAGCTGCACCAGGACTCTGCTTTGATAGTAATCACTAGGGATTGTTCTAAAGAAAGTTGGAAACAGTTTCTTATTGCTGAGGCATGCACAACTAGCACCATGACTGATCTGTACAAAGAAAGAAATCGTGAAGTAGAACACAAATGTCTAGAAATGTGGAAAGGATTATGCTTTTCAATTCAACTCAAACTTCTGTTGGTTATTTTTTAACAAATGTTTGTTGTCTTTCATTTTAATTCTCATATGCAGTGCAAGAACAACAATGCAAAGCGTATGATAATCAAACTTTATTTCATAAAGTGTCTTTTTTGTATTACAGTTTAAGCATTGATAATTTACACAGTGTATCAGTGGTGGAATTTATATTAGCCACTCCTTTGTTTAAACCTGATCAAACTAATAAATTAATATTTGGTAACATCACAGCACATATTTAAGAATATATAATTATTTTTCAAAACAAAATATTACATTTTCGAATGCATTTAAAACATTAAAAACTACAGCATCTCACCACTGGCAGATTAAAAGGTCCAAGGGATGTTGCAATTCCAATTAATGGCGATGAGCTTGATTGTCCAATAATTGCCGGAACAGTAAGTGGCTTGATACAAGAATCATCATTGATAAGTCTACCATCTGGCCCACTTACTAAAGCCATTGCAGATTTAATAGCCAACCTGACATCCCTGCAAGAATCATAAATCTTAAAGCCCAAAGTTACTCCAGGGAGGATATCTGTCCTGTTATTTATTTCTTCAATTGCAAAAATCATAGTTTGAGCATTCTGAAGTTCTCTAAAATTCAAACTAAGAAAATGTATTAAAACATATAATAATTATCATGTTATTAGTAGATTTAGTTACCTAAGTAATTTAATAAAATTGTTATATAAACAGTGCAAAATGTACAGGAAAATAAACATAAAATCAGGGTAAGTGTAGTGTTACAGTTAGTGATAGGACTAGAAAGCAAACAGGGAGCCAAGTAATAATAGCACTATAAATTGACTCCATAATTAACTCCAAAAATCAATTTTGTTAAAATAATTTACCATAGGCTCTTTTTTAAAATATCTTCAATTAAAATAATAACCTTTTAGTATCTGTTCTTGATTAATTTTAATCTGTGATTAAATAAATTGAATTAATCTTAAAATTTCTATAAAATGAACAGGATTTAAAATGATTTTTGAAAAAAAAAATACATACAAATGTGTAATTGTTAAGCATAGTACAGTGTTGAGTTTATATTATATAACAGATCAAAGATATAACAATTTATAGGGTTTCTTCCCTATTAGATCAATTCTGCAGAAGAAAAAAAAAATCTGAAAATACTCCGAAATGTTTATATTTTCTATTCTATTTTTATACTGGCATAAACCTTTTTAATTTCTTTAAGGTTTATGAAAATAATTTGTCTTTTCAAGAAAAAATGTAAATGGCAAATTGTTACTTACATTTTGCATTTTGTTTCTTCAGGCAATGATTTAAATGGATGATTGACATCAATGGGGTTATCATGGAAAGCAAATATCCCTCCAATAGTAATATCCCCATCTTTTGAAAACATTGGCAATTCACTTCTTCGCCAAAGTCTGCATACTAGCTCTGCTCTGACTGTTGTCAGAGACACTATCAAAAGAAATGTGAACATATTTATTTAGCAGACTCTTTAGCTGACAAAGAGATACTTCACACTGCCTCCCTGGCTTTTTATACTGTAGCTACTTTTACTGTCATTCTGATTAGTAAAATTTCTTGTCACTCAACCATTAATTCCTACAGGTATGTTCAGTATTAAATGTGCCTCAGGAGAAATGGCAACTTTAGCATGAAATTTTGTTGTAGAAATTACAAAATTCCACTGTGATATTAGGAAATTAATTTAACTCATCCATTTCATAATACTTGTTTATGTAGTCTGTGATCACAAAGCCATGATTAAATTAATTTTTATTTACTTGTTTCATTGTCAAGCAAGTGTTTTTGAAATTAATATCATAAAATGATAACCATTATATCATTTGCAGTAGATTATCACAAGAACAGTAAAATCAATTTATGATTTCCTACAGCAATTGTTAGGTACAGCTGATTTACTGTTATTTGATTAAGAAGAAAAAGTTTCAGTTCTTGCCTCATTTAGTTTTCCTGTTTTCTTTTTTAAAAAAGACAATAAAATTCATATAGTACATACCTAAACATAGTAGCTGCACTAATTCTATTTGATGATCGAAAGAAAGATGTACTGCAATTGCATATATTGGATATGCATGATATCCCAGCACATGTTAGAGTATAGTATCTTTGTTGGTTTTGAAATTATTTTTTTTTATAATGTTTGAAGTGTTTGCCACAACGACAGGCACAAAAAAACCCACAGTTTTACTACTTTGGTATAAAAGGGATGATATTTGACCCACCATGTGATATCTTGCTTTGCAGCACATACAGTGCATCCGGAAAGTATTCACAGCGCATCACTTTTTCCACATTTTGTTATGTTACAGCCTTATTCCAAAATCGATTAAACTCATTTTTTTCCTCAGGATTCTACACATAACACCCCATAATGACAACGTGAAAAAAGTTTACTTGAGGTTTTTGCAAATTTATTAAAAATAAAAAAATTGAGAAATCACATGTACATAAGTATTCAAAATCAAAATCATGATGTAAGTCCAAACACGGAATCAAAATTCATTGTGATATTGACGAAAAGTTAATTAAAAAAATGTACAGTAAAAGTGGAAGTTTAAAAACCATTTGTGTGTTAATTTCAAAGCCAAACTGAGTGAAAATGTATAACGCAACGAATACCTCTAACGCAACATGAAACAATTTTTTTCAATTTATTACATTTTACTATTTTTTACTATGGTTAATTATTCGCTGTAATGTAATATAGTTAGCTCTATTATGCATATGTAACAATTCCCATGAAAATAACAGTCTGTTTAAATTGTACATCCGCTTCCCCATACGTGAGCAGCAGATCCGCGAAGTGACTAGCACGTAGCTCCTGCCTGGGGGTTGGTGAGCGAAGTGAGCAGGGGGCAGAGCCCCCTAGTATTATATATGTATATATGTATTGTCACAGACGGCTGGGGTTCTGACCCGGTCGGGGCGCCTAAAGGGACCGGAAGGAGACCTTTATGTCTTCCGGGTCATGAGGGAGCAACTGCCCTGGACTAGGAAAGGACCACGGGAGAGAAGGAGAGATTTTCCAACTCATTGGGACCCATGGCCACTGCCAGGGGGCGACTTAAACCTCATAGGACCCGGAGAACTGTCACTTCCGCCACACCAGGCAAAATTAACCTGCCAGGGACGCCTGGAGTGCTTCCGGTGCAAAGGGCAGCACTTCCGCCACACCAGGAAGTGCTGCCAGAAGGTCGTCAACAGCCACCTGGCGCTGCCTTCCTACAGTTGGGGAGCCAGAGTTGGGAGTGGGAGTAGGACAAAGCTCCAAGGAGGAGACAAGTGGCCATGGACATTGAGAGAAGCCCGAAACAGGAGTGATTAGTGTTGAGTACACTGTGTGTGTTTGGGATTGTATTTATTTATGATTAATAAACATGTGACTTTTATAAAGATGTGGTTTCTAACTGGTGGTGTCCGGGCAAATCTCACAGTATGCATTTTAAATAGTACAGAACAGTAAAAACCAGTAAGTAACTGTTGGAGATTTGCTTCAGTTATGCCTCTTTTACACTTGAAACAATCCACTTTGGTGTATGTGTGGCTGTCATCAGTCAGAACACACATTAGTTCAACACCTGTGCATGGGGCGTTAAGTCTAGCAGAAGCTTACAGGACAGCTACCGTGTATTCTGACAGTTTTCTTCCAGGTGACTGTTGCAGTACAATGAGCCCTAGGCTTTTCTCTTTTTAGGGCATGTAGCATGCCATTAACAGTATGGCGTTCGTTCTGAAATAAAGGACTGAGATTTGAGATGATATGCAGCAGGTCTCTCTGCTAATAGAGAAAAGGATCCCTCTGAAATGATCCTCTTCCAAAAACTTCAGCTGGTCAAATTGAAAGAGGAGAACCTCATAAGATGTTCCAAGGTCTTCACGCTGCATGTGAGGAATCCAAGGGGTCAACACCTGTTTGGTTTTTGTCTCTAGCAAAGTAGCAATGTCTACTGGTTCTCTTGGTGTTTTTTCTGAGTACTGGTAACATTAGTCCTCTATAAGGATATTGTCTTTGATGGCCTGAAGGATTGCCAAGTTTAGGTAGTGTGTCACAAAGTGCATGCTAATAACACATTCTAGTTTTTTCTTTGGTTTAAGTAGTCCCACTGTTTTTCTTTTGCTCTAAATTTACAACAGCTCATAAGCTCATAAGCTTTTCCCTGAAGCTTGTCCTTGTACTCATCAATTCTGTGATTGACAAAATACTGCTGTATAGCTTCATAAATTCCTTGAGCATGTGCTTGTTTGACAAGTTGGAGGCTGAAGAACACCACTTGGGTTCCCCTACACTGACATATCTTAAATATACAAATCTCTGCCTCCTGGAAACTCTTGTCTGTTGTTCCATCAAATATTGCCAACAAGGTTGGTGTATTTCTTAACCAACCCAGGTCTCCCTGTTTACTTATAAGTTCAAACAAAAACAAAAATCAGTGGTGTATGTTGTATCAAATACCTGGGAAGAACTTGGAGGGTGATCTTCTGACACATATTCGTGACAACCTCCAGCTAACCTGATCATACCTGTAGCTTGGCAGTTGTGTCAGATCAGATCCATTCTTCATTTGAAGATCCAGTAGAAGAAGTAAGGACATTAAGGGTTTCTTATTTTTAAGAACATAATATACAGTGTTAAAAAGTTTTATAAGGACTGCTCATTTGTCAAAATTTGCCTTGCGAATGGCAGTAGTCATTGGGTCATTTATGCATGTTTCCACTCTTTGCTTTGAGTTGCTTGTCTAGCCCCATGGTCCTATAAAATGTGGTTCCTTGACCTACTGAACTTGATTTGTCACTTATTGAGGTGTATGCTGTACATGCTTTGAACTATTATTTTCCTCCAAAAGATGCCAAGATACTATGCCTCTCACAACTTCACAGATTTTCTTTTTATTTTCTTCTTCAGGTCCATCTGCAGGTCCTCCCTGCGTGGAGTTTGCATATTCTCCCTGTGTCTGCGTGGGTTTTCTCCGGGTGCTCTGGTTTCCTCCCACAGTCCAAAGACATGCAGGTTAGGTGCATTGGTGATCCTAAATTGTCCCTAGTGTGTGCTTGGTGTGAGGGTGTGTGTGTGTGTGCCTTGTGGTGGGCTGGCGCCCTGCCCGGGGTTTGTTTCCTGCCTTTTGGCTGGGATTGGCTTCAGCAGACCCCTGTGACCCTGTAGTTAGGATATAGCGGGTTGGATAATGGATGGATGGAGGTTCATCTGATTCCTTGTTTGTTCCTTAAACAAATTCATTAAACAAATATACACATTTTGTATAGCAAACACTATGCTACCAAAAACGTGTAACAATACTCCTCATATTTTAATGTAAAAGAGCTATAGAATGAAGCTGAATGATGTCGACTGAACTTGGATTACTGGCAGGTTCTTTATGACAACAAGAGGCATTTCAAGTACATCATCTCTTCCACCTTAACTAAAGTATAGGTGTCTATGTGTCTGGCTATAGGTGTCTGTGTGTCTGGCTGTGTGTCCACCCGGTTGCTATGTCTCTGTCTTTCCAATATATGGTGCATCACAAACATTAACACTGCTTTTACTAATCACATATCAAATGGCATAAAACAGTGACATATGCAAAAGCATGGTGCACTACAAACATTAACACTGAGGTTTATATTAATTTCTTACATTTCAGATCGGTAGCACAGGTAGTTCTTTTCTAATCAAGTAAATGAAAAGCTGCACTAAATAATGTTATGGTCTCTATAACCTTACATGTTGCAGGAACAAACTGTATGTCCCTTGCGAGTGTTATCAGTATGCAAGGGGTTGTTCACCTCTAGGCAAATGTGGTTCTGACATCTAAGTTTGCAGTTGCAATGCTACAGAACTGCGCTGGAGTGAACTGCTGAGGAGTTAGAGGCATTTACTCTGAAGGCACTTGAGCATTTCATGTATGACCTATAGCTTGTCATGTTTTTTATTTTTTCTAAAATATTCAGGGCCATTTCTTTTAATTGTTCCTTTATTTGGTTTCTAAAATATTGATCCTTGTGTATTTTATTCAAATAAAAAGAAAGATAATTATTACTAGTAAAATATAAAATTAATTTTTTTAACATTTCAGAACTTTGAAAAACAATCAAAAAGAACAGAACAAATGTGCCAAAAGATTTTTTCTGGTGTTTAATGAAAATTGTCAACAATCAGCGTTTTAAGCTCTGTGATATAATCTTAAATGGCTTATGAAATTTGTAGCACCAAACACCTTCGCTTCAGTTTCACCATGGCTGACTTTTTCCTGGCACATGTTACAGTACCATTTCATCTTCACACACTTTATTGGACATGCTGACATACTGTAATGGCCGCAGATTTTTCAGCCCTTCGTGTTCGTCTCCTAGCTGGTTTCAAAGGGCTTGTTCTACAAGACAGGGATGTAACCACAGAGCTACATGAAACAACATTTCTGTATCTCCTGCATATGCAACTCCACACACTTGCATGGTGGCTGATTGTTTCACTATTTATTAAATTTCTTTGTCTGCATAAAGGGAAGCCAGGAAGTGCAGACACATGAGTGCAGCTTTCATTTTATCTTAATTATAAACCTTAGCTAGTAGCTGGCACAGATCTGGCAATTACTCATAATGAGCAAGAACTGGACAGTTTTGATCCACTGCTGAAAAACCAGTGCATCACTAAAGGAGTTGCCATTGATGGTTGTGCACTAATTGCTAGGTGTCTCAACCTGGGTGCCAATAGGCCACCTGGCAACTGTTAATATTGAGCCCTGTTCTGTCTCTCTCTTTTTGACAGTCTGTTCATTATGCCAAAATCTCATGTGGGGTTCTGTACTTTGAGATGTTTCGTTAATTATTCTTATCAAGGACCGTTTGTCCTAGAAGTTTTGATCAAAAAAGTATGCACAAAGCACTTTGTCCTGCTAATCCATCTGACACTGAGTCATCTTTTTAAGATAATTGTGAGTTATACTCCGAAATAATAGCTTTTCTGAACAAAATTTGCAGAAAAAAGCAGTCCACTGTGGTTTTCTAAGCAAAATGATAACAGTCACCAAATGGCACCAAAAGCAGTCGGGATTACATTTTTACTGTAATCATTAACCACAGAACAGGTACAAAAGAACTTAACATGTACTTAACTCCTATACAACCACACACTTTGGTCAGCACTATCAATGACCAAGGATATGTCCATTATCATCACATGTCATTATCATCTTTTTTTTTATTGTTAAGTAACATTCCATACAATAAAGTCAAACTTAGGAAAACTAAATTCAATTCTTTTCTAATTTGAAAATAGTGTAAAAATTGTGTTGATGGGAAGATAAATTTTGGGTGTAATTGTTCATAGGATGCAAAGACATCTATATACAAATCTCTAAATGATTTATTCTTGTACGTTTTCCAAACATTAAAAGCTGTGCAAGTTTGAGAGGATGGAAAAAGTTGGTTATCATGTAGAGGTGCCGTAGATAAAATTGGGTTGTTAGTATATTGATGATAACTTGTATTTACTGGGGTACAAAGCAAGAAACATAAAGAAGTACTGCAGGATTGTATTTCTTTTGTGAACCAAGCTTGTGTGTGTTCATTTATTTGTTTCAATGTCTAGATTTTTGTAGTTTGCATATTTGCCTTCCAGTAATAAAACAAAAGTTAAGTAGATCCATGCCACAATCTGCTTTAGGTCATTGTAGGGTCGCCCTTTGGATGCGTGGATGTTTTGAATTCCAAATAAAGGAGGTTATGATTGAACTTTTTTTTTTTTAATTATTTGTTAATGTATATGAGGATGTTTTGAAATAGAAACAGAAGCTTTGGAATAATATTCATCTTGACAGTGTTAATTCTCCCTGCTAAAGTGAGGATGGAGGGTACACCACCTATGTGCATCTTGTTTACATTTTTCCATGCAGTCATCAAAATTTTGTTGAAAAAGAGCTTTATATTTACTTGTAATGTTTATCCCTAGGTATTTAAAATGATCTGCGATGATATAAGGGAAGCTGTGCAATCTAATGTTGTGTGCTTAAGAATTCAAAATTAATTTTATTCTGCTAGTGCTGTTAGGGGTACAGGCACAGAATTTTGTGGGTCTGAAATATATAATACGATATTACCTGCATATAGTGATATTTTCTGTTCAAGTCCTTCCCTATTAATCCCCTTTATATCAGATGCATTTTGAAAGTGAACAGCCAATGGCTCAATGGTGAATGCAAATAGCAATGGTGACAGGGGACATCTTTGTCTAGTACCACGTTCTAGTCTGAAGTAGTCTGAAATAATATTGTTAATACAAACTGAAGTTTCTGGACTGGTATACAGTAGTATGATCCATGCACATATGTTTGGGCCAAGCCCAAATTTTTGCAATATGGTGAATAGGTATCCCATTCAACCATATCAAATGCTTTTTCTGCACCCAAAGATGATAGGATCTCCGGAGCGTTAGACATTATGGGTGAATATATTACATTAAACTGGCATTGAAGATTAGAAGCTAAGTGTCTAACTTTAATAAATCTGGTTTGGTCTTGTGATATTACCGAAGGACACATTTTCTCAATCCTACCAGCTAGAAGTTTGGAGAGTATCTTAACATCATTATTCAAAAGTGAGATTGGTCTGTATGATGCACATTGTAATAAATCCTTATTTTCTTAGAAAAGATGGTAATTAATGCTTAGGGAAAAGTTTGAGGTAGAATTTTATTGTCTCTGATTTCTAAAAATGTTGCTAATTAATGTTGCTAATTAATGGGGAGCTAATTTAAATTAAGTTCCTCTGTACTTAAGAGTATCTAGCTGTGGTATCTGTAAAGAATCAAAAACACATTAGATTATGTCTTGTCTTCTTTAAAGTGAGAAGAATATAAGGACTTATAGTTAGACTCTAAATGTGTGCATCTGTGTTGGTAATTACTGATACTGCATTACAAACTTCCTACTTGTGCATTTGTTGAGCTAGGATATTATTAGCCTTCTCTCTGCGTTCATAGTAATGATGTTACAATTTAAAAATGAGGTGTTCCATTTCTTTTCTTGTGAAGAGGTTGAGTTCTGATTGCAAAGCCTGTCTTTTCCCATAAAGTGCGTCAATTGGAGACCTAGTGTGTTCTTGATCTATTCTTGTAATTTCACTGATTAACTGTAATGCCTTCTTGTTTTCTGATTTATTTTTGTGGGAGAGATTTGAAATGATCTGTTCTCTTAAAAATGCCTTCAGAGTTTCCCAGAGTATTCCTGCAGAGACCTCTGAGGATGCATTTGTCTCTAAAAAAATCAATTTGCTTGGATATAAATTCTGTACAGTTCCAGTCAGCTAATAACAGGGGGTTAAGATGCCAGCTGTGCAATAAGCATATGGGGTATAGTGATTTGACCTCAATGATCAGAGGAGCATGGTCGGAGGTATCAATGGTGTTGTACTTGCATGATTTGATCATGGGCAAAAAATTGTTGTCTATAAAGAAATAATCAATTCTTGAGTAACAATAATGTACTGGTGAGAAGAAAGAATATGCTCTTAGGTAGGATTTAGAAATCTCCATGGATCTGATAAGTTATGATGAATTACAAACTGTGTAATTATTTTGTTGTTGTTGATGTTATCACCCCTGTAGCTGAAGACCTATCCTTGGGGGTATTTTTCGTACGTCGCTTAAATCATCCGAGATCAGGTGCCTCATCTTGGATAAGTTAATGCCGGTGACACTCATCTGGGATAGGTCAGTTTTTCAAATGCAGCCGTAAATTTGATTAGTCTAGCTGGATCTAATCATACAAAATGAATGCGCGGGTTGTTGGGTCAGTTGCAGGGAATATCATATCCCTTGAACCTATGTCTGACCAACGAGATATTGACGAAGGTCAAATATTTGATGGAGACACTGTGTCTGATTATTCATCAGGAGGAGAGGTACATTTTCCAAATAATGTTTGATCAAACTCCACTCTGATCAGTCCCATGTGCCCCAATCACATTTGGAAATCCTTTTAATGAGAATGTTAGGCTGATTGAGACTCTTCATGGAACTGTGGGTGTTTTAGCCTGTGTATTACCTATCTGCAATGGCATGAAACGCCTCCTTTATTGTCTGCACACACAGGTGTCCAGGAAACACTATGAAAACCCGAAGGAAATATTTCAGAGCCAAACAGACTTTATGAATTGCCTGGCAAACTGCACTTTTAGTTAGATTTCCACATCGCCTGCAGTATATAAAAAAGTGCTGCTTGTAAAAAAACCTCAAAGCAATGCATACTGTCTGTGTGGTTGTGAGAGCCCGACTTCACCTAGTTTGACTTCGAATATAAGGTGCTAATAAATCTTTGAGGTACAATATTCCCCCTCGGCTAAAGCGGTATCTTTCGAAAAGAATTTCCTCCAGGAGCAATAAAGGATCTTGCCGATCGCGCAAAACCCTCTATATGAAATTCTCTTCGTATAATTTGCGCACCAATATCAATTGGTCGCTCATTCATGAACGGCGAAGCCATGACTAGATGACTTCCACGCACCGTCACTGATTACGTGTGTAAACTAATCCTTGTTTACGTAGAACAAACCTGCTCCCAGCAGGTTTGAGGATCAGGATGTGTTGCTATGACAACACTTCCAGCAAGAGTTTCGAAAAACTGACAGATCCAGGATCAGGCCAAATCGTCAACAATTACATCCGGCTAAACGAGTAATCCACGTACAAAAAATATCCCCCTGGTCTGGATTTAAAACACAATTGAAGTCTCCGGCCAGTATGGTTTTATGAGTGCACATATTAGGAATGTATGCAAATATGTTTTGGATGAAGTCTCTATTATCCACATTGTATGTGTAGAAATTTATCAAAATCACTTTATAATTAAATAAATTATCCATCACATATCACCCTTCAGGGTCAAATACTACATTTGATAATACAAATGAAATTGTTCTATGAATTAAGATTCCCACACCTCTACTTTTCTTTGTAAAGCTGGACTAGAATGTTTGGCCTGTCCATTCTCTCCTTGCAACATTAAATGAGCCTCCTGTTAAAATATTATCTTGGTGTTTAGAACTGTGAGAGGCGACAGAATACTTTATTTCTCTTTAATTCATGATTGAAACCTTTGACATTCCAACTCTCAAAGTTCACTGCTTGGTCATAGAGGCATTGCTTCTGAACTTTTGTTTTCATTTTATAGTTTTAAGTTTAGGTAGTACATTATAGTCAGTCAGTTAGTCATTGTCCAACCCACTATATCCTAACACAAGGTCACAGGGGTCTGCTGGAGCCAATCCCAGCCAACACAGGGTGCAAGGGAGGAACAAATCCCGGGCAGGGCGCCAGCCCACCGCAGTACATACCATAGTTTTAACCTGAATTTCCAATTTTGCCAGGAGTTATGGCTCTGAAACCTGTTGTCATATTGGCACTTACAATTGCAGAGTAAACAGTACAGATTAGAAATAGATTTTTCTCTCCTCCTCCAGGCCTCCCATTTTGCCTCCCCAAGTGAGGCTAAACCGCACTTCACAAAGTCCCAGTCCTATGACATCCCTAGAGACAGAGCACGTCCAGAATAAAACAATCCCCCTAGCAGCAGTATAGGAAGATTAAAGTAGAGATATCTGTTGGCAATACAGTCCAAATGCTAGAAACCTAGAATATGATCTTAAGCAGCCCCGAAAGAATAAACACAGGGAATAATGTTAAACAGTGCCCGTGGAGAAGCAGATTACATATGACAGTACAATCCTAACATAATAAACGAAGGATGTGATGTTTGACAGTACATTTTGGGGGAAAAAAAATAACAAAAATAAAATTACACAAAAGATACACAATTACATTGTGTAAAATTACATAAAAGATACACATATCATTATAGTTGTAATTAAAACATAACAGTATTTCAAAAAGTGTTTGCATCAATTTTCGTAGCCTTTTTTCTGCTTCATCCAGAGAATTAAAAATATAGAAGTTGCCTTGAATATCAACTCTCATCAGGATACACAAGGCTGTATCTGATTTCAGCTTTGTGTAAGCGCTGTTTTATGCTGTAAAATGCGGTAGTCATTGAACTTGAGAAATCAGGGAAAGTACAACTTTGATTATTTTCAAATATAATCTCTTGTTTCAGTCTGAAAAGTGATACCAAATTTTAAGTTTTGAGGAGTTCGATCCACATATGTTGCAAGCTACTTATATCTAGGTGTCTGATTTAAAGTCCTCTCCAATTATTTTAGAAAATAGTTCATCTATGAATTTCATTGGGTTCAGACTTTCACAGTTTTCAGGGAGACCTTCAATTCTGATATTATTTCTTCTATATCCATGTTCCAGTGAAGCTAGTCTGTCTCCAAACACTTTGCAATCGGATTTTGTAGCCTTTGCTTTTTCATCAATGGCAGCTGCCAGTTGTTCAGCTATTTCAATACAATTTGTGAACATTTGCTTAACGTCTTCAAGCTGAGCACCAAGTGCTCTAAATGTATTCTCAAATTTACTTGAATTTTCCTGTATTTTTTTCCTCTATTTTTTCTAACATAACTTTAAAGGTTTTCTCAAACGATTACTTAAACATTCCTCCAGAGGCCTCACGTATGTATAAACAGTGCATACGCACAAAAATGTTTCCATGCTCACATCGCGATTTATAAACACTAAGCTTGCCGTAAAGCGACACAAATTTTCACCCCAGCTCAATCCCTGCCGTACACACAAGTTCTCCACTCAGTTTTGCAAACTGGCGGCACCCGGCATCAAAGCAGTACTTTTGTTCCAGTGTGATTTCCTTTTCTGTTTTAGATCAACATCCCTGACACAGTTTTATCAAATACACTGAAATTGTAAATGCATATTGTTTATTAGTTTAAGGCATCTGATTGTAATTAACCTGTAACAATATAATGGTCCACGGAATGGCCAAACTATTCCAAATACCATTGCATCTGAGTGTGGAATCACAGCTTTACAGCAGCTGTTTGGAAAAAGAATTATCGGTATACAGCATCAAACACATGCTGCCTCAGCCATGCGCACAGTCTATTGAACTGCTCTCATATGACAAACGCTTCAGAGCCTTTCCTGTAGGGACATCACGGTTCAAAAACAGTTTCATCCCAAGAACTATAAATGCACTCAATCAGTCCATCAAGTGCTCATTGTAGAACTGTTTAAACTTATAAGTACAATTACCTCATTGTAAACGTGCGATAGTTATAATATTGCACAACATGAGCCACTTTATAAAGTGCGTATTTACATATGATGACGATATCATTTTTAAGGTGAAATTCAACAAATGTTTATTACATTATACAAATAAAATGTTAACATAATTTAAATAATCTATATTGTTAATAATTAAACATGTGAGGACATTGTGTTGCAGCACTAGCAATGAGCTGGCGCCACATTCAAAGATTGTTCCTGCCTCGCGCTGTATTCTTGCTGGGACTGGCGTGACACTTGATGGATAGATGGATAGAATAATTAAACATGTACTATGAAGATATTTCAATGTTCCTTAAAAGTTTTGAAGAATTGCCATTCTGAGCTTACAGATGGCTTGACATCTATTATAGAGCTGATTGTGTGGCGATTGGGTACTTGGAGAAAGAAAAGGAAGGACAGGAATTGGGGGTAAGTACATTTGAAAAAGACAGTACTTCTGCAATAAATTATTTAATCGATGGTTGCGTACAGCACAGCAAGAATCTTGTGGGAGGCAGAAACAATCTCTGGATGGGGCGCCAGCTCATCACTATCACTGCGCCACCGTGTTCCCATGTTTAATAACACGCTTTAATTCCTATCGTCATGAAAATATCAAGTATACATCTCAGTATTTAAATTATTCAGAGACCTCTAATATCACGAATGTAATGGATTCTGTGTCCTGTCAGAGGAAGAGAAAGCCCATTTAAGAATCACATAGTGATTCACACACATAGAGCACATAGAAGAACACATACAATATAAAGCATTTACCGTTCTACTTTAGTTACGATGGTATTTGATCCATCCATCCTTATCCTTAGTAACTAGTAACATAAAAATTTTAAGATGAAGTTTATGATATTCAATTTCAATGACAAAATAAACTACATGATTAAAGTGGAAATTTCAAGATTAAAGTTCTGTGTTTTTTTCCCACTGTGTGCCTATTTTTTTTTCTTTTCTCTATAACTTAATAAGCTTCCATATGATTCTCAGACGGTGAGCTATGACTCGCCTTTTAACGGCGACTTTGATATCTGACAAATTCTTTTTTATTTTGGGCACTGTGCGACTTTCTGAACTTTAGCTTTCGAGTTTCTCTGACACTCTATGTCACTCGATAAACTTCCTTTTGTTGTTTATACCACTGCTTAAACCAACAAGTAGTATGTTTTTCCACTTGGTATTCACTGAAATTCTTCTATATTCCCAGGTGCTTTTGCCATTGTCTTTTCACAGAACGCTGACCTTAAGAGCATGCTGACTGGGATTTATGTAGTAGAGGAATGTGGAAGTTGGCATACGCACAGATTTATGCATCTGGATTTTTTTGTGTGTACGCACATTTCCGCTTTTGTCCGTATGCCATATGTGTGAATTCTACGCACAGTGTTATGCATGAGGCCCCAGGTCTTTAATATCCTGAAACAGCTTCTTATTTGTCATGTTTGTGTCCTTTACATCTTTCCTTATATCCTGTGTAACCTTCTGTATATTACTCTTCATCTCCCTTATGTCCCCCTGAGAGCGGTAGTTATTGTGGAAATCTTTGCAGTGATTGCTACCTTCAGCTCAGACTGTTCCCTTCAGTCTTCTCCACGCTCCAACAGAATTTCAAAAGTAGTAAGACCAGTTGGAGTCGGTGCCACTGACATCGTTATAATCTTAATTAGAACAAAAAAAACACAATTTACTGCTTCTGGTAAATTATTTATTTAGCATCTCTAATGAACTCATACATTCAGTTTAAAATAATATAAGTACAGGTAAAGAGAAAATCATGACAAATCAGAAATGTACTGTAAGAATAAAATCACACCCCAGTATGTAATGAAGTAATAATAATAATAATAATAATAGTAATAAGAATATATTTGATCTATATAGCACCTTTTCCATGGTCAAAGAGATTCTCAAAAGTTTGGAATGAACAATAGGATAAAAAAATACTGCAAAAATATCAGATACACAATACTGAACACAAAGTAACACAAAATACTAATTGAAAAATAAATACAGGAAACACAAAGCCCTGAATTACAATAAAAAACAATAAACCTAAGTAAAATGCAAAATACTAGAAGAAAACCATAAATAACATAATTTGTGATATAAATGCATATCATCATGAGCACCTGAACAAAGTGATATTATAAATGCATTGAGAAGGTTCCCAGTATCATAAAAGTAGAGGAAGCACAAACATGGACTATGTTGCAGAGATAAGTAAGAAAGATTGTTATTTTGATTTACATGGGTTGAGTAAGAATGGGAGGAACCAAAAATGACACCAACATTCCTTGCATTAGAAGAAGGTATGATGAAGGGAGCTAGTTTTATTTAAATAACCTTCAGTGCCAATTAACATGACCTTTGTTTTGTTGCATTTTAATTTTAAACAGTTATGCTCCATTCAGCAAAGAACCGAGGGCAGAGCCTTGAGGAACTACTTGTATGATTAGTGCTAAGCACAACTTGCTGTTTCCAAGACAAACTCTTGCCTGTTAGTCAGGTAGGACTTTAACTACTGGAGGACAATCCCAGAAATACACAGAATGTTCTCCATTTGGGACAGTAGAATGTCATGATTGACAGTAGCAAATAATGTAGTAGAGTACGACTGGTTAGCACAGCCCCTTTAAAGCCACAGCACATGCTGTACTACAATTGTCAGAGCAAAACAAATTAAGCAAATGCAAGTTTAAAAAAGACAGTATGCAGATATATTCATTATTTATATTTAATTAACTCCTTGGCTCTTTTGAGAAAAAAAGTTCAAAATACATTTAAAATTTTTTTTTTACTCATATAGAAGCAAAATATGCTCACAATGTAAACACTCAGTGAGCAACTGTTTCATTCCATGAATAAATATATATTCCCCTTATTGTTTTGTAATTGTACAGAAAATATTACAGCAGAAAAATCATTATCAATCGATCATCTATTCAACTTGCCAGATTTTTGCAGATATCCCATATCCGTAATGAAAAAATAATGCTCATATGTTCTTCATTGCCCATAAGAAAGGATGTTTTATCTTTAAATAAAAGGAACATAGTAGTTTCTGTTTCAAAGTATAATGAGAATTGAAATATTAAAAATTTACCATACTATCAGTGATCATTCAGAGTTTAAATCTGGATTTCCAGTGTTCAAAAAGGGTTCTATCCTCCGCTGTTACTGATTACTTCATCTTGACAAGTGGTTATAATAATAAAAAAAAAAATATTGCACAGTCTGTTTTTTACCTGAAATGGATTATCAGAGCTTAAACTTTTGGCCATATAATAAGTGAAGCCAACAGTGTCAGTGGAAGCCACATAGGGACAAACCTGTCATGGCTAAGTTGTGGAGCCTTACATATTCAGTTTCTTTTTAATTATTTGTTCTGTTTATTTGCTAATTATATTTTTATTTTCTTAAATATCAAACCCATGGGACCAAGGCCTCCAATTATTGTCAAGTCCTCAGGTGTAGTGCCAATTATAGCAGGCACCTGAGATTCTACAGTATATAAAGCTTTTGCCAAAGGAGTACTTTGTTGAGGCATTGATTGAAAAAAATCCTTCTCTGTAGTGGTTTATCTCTAATGCTAATCATTTCTTTGTTTAGTTTTGTATGTTTAATTTTGCAACTCTTACTTTTTTGGCAGTCTTATGTGGTTTTGGTTTTATTGATTATCTTTTGGTTTTGATCTTTGAATAGAGAGTAGGATTAAGGTTTCTGGGTAGTAGCATCTTTTTTCTCCACTTTTTTAGCTGTTGTTCCATTTTTGTTGTATTTAGTACATTTTGTTTATTTCTATTATTCATTTCATTATCCTCTTTTCTTTATGTCTCTCTCCTCTTCTGGTTTTAATTGTAATTCTACTTCTTATTTTTTCTTTTCTAACCAATTTTAATTATTTCTATTTGACTCCATAGCATTTAACAATTATGCAATCAACCTAAATTTAGACATGTAGTTAATTAGATTTTAGGGTGGCGGAGATTGTTCTCTTTGTGGTCTGGGATTATGTTTAAATTTTGATGTATCCAAAAAGAAGAACCAACAAAAGCTGTGGTTTATAGTTTTTTTCCACAAGCAATTAGACTCCTGAACAATGCTAAAAGTTAAAGTCAATCCAAACCATAACTCATAGCCTCATAAATGTACTGACTGCTGTGGTATGTCATCAGGCATAGTGTACTTTATTTTGTAATCTTATCATTTTAAATGCTATTTATTTTTATACTTCTTTTGTCTTTTCTGTCTTTGTATATGAACGTGAGCAAGAAAAGTAAGAATTTAATTTCAAGGTTTTAACATGTGTTTTTACTGTGAGTATGACAATAATCATCTTGTATCTTGTATCATGTTACAATGTAACAAGACAGCATTGTGTGAAGAGTGAAAATTTTCCTTACTTATTTTTTTCATAAGTGATAAGGCATTTTGATCACATGCATATATGGACTGTCACCGAATGAGAGGATGAATGCTGAGTTAAGAAAAAGTCTTGATGTGGAGAGATACACTAAGGTGGCTTGGGCATGTTGAGCAATAGATCAAGGGTAACTGGATGAAGAAATACACTGAGATGGAGGTAGAGGGGATGAGGCCAAGAGAGCAAAACCAGACTTTGCTGGAGGTGGTTGTTAGGTGTAATTAAAAGAATGGGTCACACCCCAAAGGATGTCCAGAACCATGAAGGAAACTAATTTGGAGCAAATGGCTATTCTGACTACACCAGAAAATATGGCTATTAATCCTGTGGTGTGATGGTGATGATTGTTCCAGTTTCAAAGAAGGCAGGCACCTCTTCATCTAATAACTACAGAAAAGAGGCACTTATGTTTCACATCATGAAGATTTTTGAGAGGCTGGACTTTTAGTATACAAGTCATGGATCCATTGCAGTTTGCCTTTTAGACAAATATTGGAGTAGAAGATGCAATTATCTATCTGATCCTCGAGGCTTACCTCCACATAGACAAAACTGACAGCACTGTAAGGAATTTCTTCAGTGTCTTCAGTACCATTCAGCCATTCATGTTAAGGAGTAAGCTGAGGGATATGCATGTGGATGAACCCATGGTGTCTTGGACAATAGACTATTGGTTGGGCAGAGTGATTATTGGCAGTTTGTAAAGCTGAAGGACTGTGTCTCTTATATGAATGTGAGCAAGACTGGAGCACCACAAGGAACAGTCCTGTCTACTTTTCATCCTGTACACCAGACTGTAAAAACAACAGCTGGTTATGTACCTTGCAGAACTTCTGTGATAATTCAGCACTAATGGGGTGTGTATTGACAAGGGAGGTGAGATGGAGCATAGGAGTTACGTGAAGAATTTTGCTTCCTGGTGCAGAAAAAATTGTTTGCAACTTAACATGAGCAAAACTATAAAACTGATTATTGACTTTTGCTGCACCAAAGAACCTCTATGTTTTGTCACTATTCATGGAGTGAATTTGTGCACTGCTACAAGTACTAGGGGTCTTAGGAGGCTGAGCTCCTTTAACATGGGGTAGTGACCAGGGGCCTCATGTATAAACGGTGCGTACGCACAGAAATGTTGCGTACGAACCTTTCCATGCTCAAATCGCGATGTATAAAACCTAAACTTGGCGTAAAGCCACGCACATTTCCACGGTAACTCATACCTTGGCGTACGCAATTTCTCCGATCGGTTTTGTAGACTGGCGGCACCCAGCGTCAAAGCAGTGCTACTGTTCCTGTGTGATCACCTTTCTTTCTTAGATCCACATTCCTGACGCTGCTTTATAAATACATTGAAACTAACTGCATATTGTTTATTAGTGTAATGCATCTGATTGTAATTAACCTGCAGCATTATAATGGTCCAGGGAATAGCCATAGTATTCCAAATACCATAACTGCTTTAGCGTTGTAACTCTCACTGCATCTTCTTCTTCTTTCAGCTGCTCCCGTTAAGGGTTGCCACAGCAGATCATCTTTTTCCATATTACTCTCGCTGCACCACTCGGAGTATTTATATCACTGTATCTGAGTGGGGAATCACAGCAGCAGCTGAAATATCGGTATACAGCATGAAGCAGACGCTGCCTGAGCCATGGCAAAACGCTTTATAGAGACTTCCCAGTACGGACTTCGCGGTTTAGAAAAGGTTTCATCCCAAGAACTCTAAACGCACTCAATCAGTCCATCAAGTGCTCCTTATATAACTGTTTACTTATAAGTACAATTACCTCACTGTAAACTTGCACTACAGTTATAATATTGCACAACCTGCGCCACTTTATAAAGTGCGTATTTACATATGATGACGGTATTCATTTTTAAGATGAAATGCAGCAAAATATGTTGATTATGTTATACAGCTAAAACTTTAACTTCATTTAAATAATCTGTATTGTTAATAATTAAACATGTGAGGACACGGTGCCGCAGCGCTAGCTAGCTCAGGGATTGTTCCTGCATTGCGTTGTATTCTTGCGCTGACGCGACACTGGAAAGATAGACGGATAGAATAATTAAACATGTACTACGAAGATATTTCGATGTTCCTTAAAAGTTTTGAAGAATCGGCGTTCTAAGCTTACAGATGGCTTAACGTCTACAGAGCTGATTGTGTGGCGATTGGGTATTTGGAGAAAGAAAAGTAAGGACAGGAATTGGAGGTTAGTACGTTTGAAAGAGACAGTACTTCTGTAATAAATTATTTCATCGAAGGTCGCACATGGCGCAGCAAGCCTCTTGCGTGAGATATGAACAATCACTGCGCCACCGTGTTCCCATGTTTAATAACAAGCTTTCATTCCTATCATCATGAAAATGATATCACGTATACATGTCAGTATTTTAATTATTCAGAGAGCTGTAATATCACGAATGTAATGGATTCTGTGTCGGAGAAAGAGAAAGAACGGAAGCACGTAGTGATTCACATACATAGAGCACATAGAAGATCAAATACAGAACAAAGCATTTAACGTGCTACTTGAGAAACTAGTAAAATAAACGATTTTAAGATGAAGTTTATGATGTTCTACTTTAATGGCAAAATAAACTACGTGAAATTTCGAGATTAAAGTTGACATTTCGTGCTTTTTTCCAACTGTGTGCCTATTTTTTTTTCTGTACCCCGATAAGCTTTCATATGACACTCAGACGGTGGGCTACGACTCGCCTTTTCACGGCGACTTTGATATGTGATTTTTTTTATTTCGGGCACTGTGCGACTTTGTGAAGTTGAGCCTTCGAGTTTCTCCGACACTCTGTCACTCGATCAACTTCCTTTTGTTGATTATACCACTGCTTAAACCAACAAATAGTACGTTTTTCCTTTTCCTCCACTTGGTATTCGCTGAAATTCTTATATTTCCCCCGTGCTTTTCCCATTGTCTTTTCACAGAAGGCTATTTATATTGATTTGCATATTGAAAGAGGCGTAATTCTGGGAGGGGTTGGGGCGGGACAGAAGGCGCGTGCACGTGCGTTACTTTTCACGCCGATTGGGATTTATGTAGTGGAAGAACGTGAAAGTATGTGTGCGCACAGATTCCTGCATCTGGATTTTTCTGTGCGTACGCACAATCCCGCTTTTGTGCTTACGCCATGTTATAGTGTGAGTTCTACGCACGGCGTTATACATGAGGCCCCAGGGCTGGTGCTACCATTAAGGCAAATTAGGCATTTGCCTAGGGCACAGATCACAAGGGGGGAAAAACCTAGCTGCACAGGTTGGCTAGCGAACAGTCAGTTCACACATTAATAAGCTTGACCTAGGGTGCAAAATAAACTAGCACCAGCACTGGTAGTGACATCGTTTACATCTATCTATCTATCTATCTATCTATCTATCTATCTATCTATCTATCTATCTATCTATCTATCTATCTATCTATCTATCTATCTATCCATTTTTGGTAGATCTCTGAGAATGCACAAGAAAAGAATAATCACCCACTTAACTGCAAAACTGATGGTAATTGCTCAATTTTAATACATTGTTTCATAATACTATAGCACATTTCCAACATGGATTTTTTCATTACATTGTTTGAGAAATCACAATAAAATTATAAAAAATGGTTTGAACTAAATAATGTGTATTGTTATATATTTCATTTTTGTAATAGCAGGAATAACTTTTTCTATCATGTTATGGCGCATTTCATTTTTGTTTGAATAACTGATTATATTTTGATTTTGCAATTTAACAGAATGTTATTTTTTCATTATTTAACAGAGGAGGTTTTTCACCTTGTTTCTAGCAACAAATCAATTGCTTCAGTCTGGCTATACTTACAGTAAACATCATAAAAAAATTAAGAGAAAAGAAAACAGTAGTACAAAAATATTTCAAGGTACCATAATAAAACTTTCCTTTGCTTATTTTAAATAGGTCACAGTAATATAATTGCTTAGATTAACAGCTAATGGGTTTAAAACATTTCTGTGTGGGTGATCAACTGCATGAAGTGCAGACCCTGCTATGGGTGTTCCTACATAGAGATAATAAATTGAACGCCACATTGGCTGCAGGTTTTCATTCTAGTCACTTTATTAATTAGCAACAAAAATATAATTTGATTTAAAAGGATTTTAAATGTTTATTTTTTACTTAACCAGCTCCCAGCCTATAATGAGAGGCAAAGAGACCTCTTAACAAAAAATTTAGATGTCTCATAAAAACCATTGAAGAAGTGCATTTTCCAAAGCAGCAGGTAATATGAGCTCATAATACATTGGGCGTATAAATGAAAAAAAGTGGTTAGGAAAGATTCAAAATATTTCTAGCAGAACTCTAGATAAAGTGTTTTTCTTCATGTAACAAATGGTGTTATTTGTGTTATAAGAGCACCTGCTTAAAAATCTACTAATGTAATTTTACCATGTATCAATTTGTGAACAAAGCTCAGATTTACCCAGTGGGCCACCTTACAGCATGTTGTGAGGTCTGCTGAAAAAATAATTGGCTGTGCTCTTCCATCTGTTGCAGACCTGTATACATCTCGTGTCACTAACCATGTCATAAGCATCACCTCGGACTCGACTCACTTAGTATTTCTTATACTTACATTTATTAGGCATTATTATAGCATTAATTAATGACTAGTTAATTAATTAGTTTAAGCCTTTGTTAAGTTAGATTGGAAGGTTTGGGTCTCATCTGAGTCTGCTTTTCAGGGCAACTGCAAAAATATATTTAGGAAGCACATCATGTGCTTCATGTGCAGGATGAATTTATTATCGTTATTGTTCCATGAGTAATGGCTCAAATTTTGAACTCTGCCAATAATTGACAGTCTAGAATTTTGGACACTAAAGACATACTGAACACTAAATCAGTGAGAAATCTTTTCACAGTTCACCTCTGCTTTGTGTTATTTTGTCATTATCCAGAGGATTTCCACCTTCCAAATGTTTAAAGCTCCTTTGCCAAGTAAATGATTCCTGCAAGTTTCTCAACAAAACCACATATGCTGTTTATCTCTTTTCCTTCTAAAATGGCTATAAATGTATAGTCCTTTCCTCAGCCTTCATAAACTACAAACTTCAAGGTTCCTACTTCCATTTCCACCAAATACATCAGTACACATTTCAAGGCAGCATTTCTCCTACCCATACCCAATCCCTATTAGAAAGTGTGGAACTTCCCTCCATTAGAAAATGCTAACTTGGGTAGTGTAGGGGCAGGACAACCACCACTCAAATAATCACTCATTCATCTAGATACAAATGGGTAATTGTCACTTTGACAAAAAATATCTCCTATACTATGTATTTATAGTCTATCTTTATCATAGTCCTATCTGTAACCACATTATAAAATGATACATATTCAAGAATGAAAACCCTTTTTGGAAAAATTACTTTGCTTGATTTTTGTAAATTATTCCCAAAATAGCATTCAGTTGCAGTTGTGCATTCATTGTGGTAATCAAACCCCTTGAAGTTCGTTGAATATGCTGGTCATTCATTAAATCTCTGATATGCTGCTAAGATGTCAAGTAGATTCAATGTACTTACAGTACTAGTCTGTTTGTTAGGAACTGACAAGCACTGATCATTTTGTTTTCAGTGGAGTGATAAGAACTCATTGCATCCATTTGCCAGTTATTCTTTTTTGCCATTGGAGTTTAGTACAGGTTTACTCATTCACCATCGATTTTCATAATAAAACATTTTAGCCTCTCCCCAATAAGATAATTTAAATATTTATAAGGAGTTTATTTTTTATTTATACTGATTTAAAGAAGGAAATAGGATTGGCCCCCCGTAACCCTGTAGTTAGGATATAGCGGGGTGGATAATGGATGGATGGATGTATAATAACCTTTACCTGACTGCATTGGTGAGGTGACAAGAAATTATTATTTGTTAATCGAGTTTGTGAGTAAATTCAGCCACAAACTAATAAAACACAAAACATCACACATTAACCAATCACATTGATGAAAGAATTGTTTATTAATATGTAATTGTATCAAAATTATTGTTCAACATACACATACAGTGTCATATTTTCTATATATATATGTGTGTGTATATATATATATATATATATAAGATATATATATAGAGAGAGAGAGTGTATACTATAGTATAAATAGTATAATAATCTTCTGTTTTGTTTGGTTCAGTGCTTGCTTTTTACAGTACTGCAAAACAACAGTATTTTGTTAACTGAAATGCTATGGAATTTTGTGTTACTGATTAAAAGAATAAAATACGTATTGCTTTGTGCAGTTATTATGATGCATTTGGCTGGTTTCAGTTTGACTGACAATATCATTGTATTGGGTTTATATTACTTAACATCTGACAATAACTTTTTTGTCATAGTTATATTAAACTGATTTTAATGGCATTTTACCCATCATGTTTTTCTTTGTGTTTTTCTGTGGTTTCAGCAGTATAATGTAGCATTTTGGAATAAATATACAAAAAAGCAAACCAAAACTTGAAGCCAAAATAGCAAAGATTTCCACTGCCACTGTGTACTTCCCAGGAGAGCTAATGTAGGCTGGGATAAAAGTGAGCCAAACAGCACAGAATATCAACATACTGAATGTGATGAACCTGGCTTCATTGAAATTGTCTGGAAGTTTGCGAGCCAGAAATGCCAAAACAAAACAAAATAATGCCAGAATACCAACATACCCTAAAACCGCATAAAAAGCAACTACAGATCCTAAATGACATTCTAAAATGATAATTTCAGGAGAGTGTTGCATATTTTTGTTGGGAAAAGGAGGAGATTTAGATAACCATATTGTGCATATAATGACTTGTACCAGGGCAAAAGCACAAACACTTAACCTCTGTTGAAAAGGTCCAAACCACCTCATCACATTTCTACCAGGGAGTGTGGCTCTAAACGCCATCAACACCACTACTGTTTTTGCTAGAACACAAGAAATACACAAAACAAATGTGATGCCAAATGTTGTGTGGCGCAACATGCAAGACCATTCAGATGGTCGTCCAATAAAAGTAAGAGAGCAAAGAAAGCAAAGAATTAAGGAAAAGAGAAGAAGGAAACTTAGTTCTGAATTATTAGCTTTAACAATTGGTGTATCTTTGTTCAAATAAAACACAACAGTGACAAATATAGTCAGAGATGCTCCCAACAATGATAACAAGACAAGTAGCATTCCCATCATTTCTTGAAATGATAAATATTCAATTTCCTTTAAAATACACTGATCTTTTTGTTTATTTGATTTGTAGTCCGAGAGGCACTTCAAACAATCAGTAGAATCTACAATAAAAATGTAAAACAAAAAGAAAAATATTTCAATACTTATTTATTTTGCTTTTTAAAAGGTTACCTATAAGAAAAGGAGTACAATTCAACAGTAGTAAAAACTACCAGGTATAATTTAAAATCATTTACTCTGTGGTCCTTCACTCTTCACCTGGAGTTGCTTTTCCAGACATGTTTGGAAAGCAACATTTGCATTAGCAAACATTTTAGGTATTAGTTACCTTAGTATATACAGAGTGGAATGCATACATATATATTATTATGGTGGACGTCTAGGGCCCTTGCCCGGCCGGGATGCCCCTGTGATGGAAGGACTGGGGTAAAGAACATGTTCATGGCAATACCTCCCCCAGAACACGAGTAGGAAACCCCCCTGGACTGCATCGGGGCCAGAGCCCTGGACTACAGCACCCGAATCAGAGAATCAGAGTGCACCTGGAGCACTTCCGGGTGCACTGTAAAGGAGGCCGCCTCACTTCATTCGAGGAGCCAGAGTTGGGAGGTGGTGGACAAAGCTTGTGTGGAGAGGAGTGGAGGTGGCACAAAAGAGAAAAAGAGGCAGAGGAGAAAGAAAGAAGAAGAAAGAGAGGACTGAGCAGTATTGTGTGCTATTTATTGTGTACTATGCTCAGAAGTGGGGAGCTGGGGAATAGAGCTGCCCCATGAGGAAATAAAGCACGTGCTTTTGGACTTGTGTCTCTGTGCCTGTCTGTGTCTGGGTTCAGGGAGTGGGACGGGCCCCGTTACTTCCGCAATATGTAGGTTTCGTGGCCAACACCTATAAATAGCATTAGATAATTCAGTTGGCAGAATCCATGAATAATCCAACTACATATACTCCTAACTGTGTGAACACAGTCTATACAAATACAATACAGTTAACATCCAAGCAGGTGCAATATAATAATGTATCTAATACATTGTAGTCATATTTTTTGTACTCAAAAAAAAAATTCTAAATGTCACACTCATATGTACTGGAAACTAAACTTATTGATTTCATAAGATGGCTAGGATTTTGTTTAATTTAATTATGACGGTGGCCCAGAATTAACTTCTGGAACTGTAGATGAATATACTGCATGATGCTGTCCATCATTGCCTGTTCACAAGGATATATTAAACCTCTTCCATTATTATCTTGTTGCAGGTGAAATGATAATGAAACACTGGTACAAACTACAATGTATTGGATAATTCTTTGTATGATGCATTTTGTTATGCAGTAAAAAAATTATGTAAACAATACTGTGCTGTCTTAGCAAATCTTTATAAAACAATGATTATAGCATTAACTACTTCTTGAAAAGCAGAAATTTACTTCATGTCAAGTAGAATGTCTGTTTCAGTTTTTCAACTTTGATAATAAATGTACAGTTTAAAGAAATACTAAAATTGTTTGCTTAGTTTCTCAAGCATGAAATTGAGGTTTACTGGACAAAGTGAGTAACTTATTGTTACTTGGAAAAAACTAACATGATAATTCTGTAAGTCAGCATTTCATCATTTACACAAAAATTACACAAAATGTCATCATTTACACAACTGATTCACTGGTTGCTGACCTGTCATATTGGTAATTTCCCCCTCGGCACATGGTATACAGTCATAGCAGCATGCAGGTCTGCCTTTTTGAACAGCTTTACGAGTACCAGGCTTGCAACTGTCAGTGCAGACCGAGTCAGGGACCTGGGAAAAAGTTTGAAAACAGAGGGAGACTTACATCTCATATATTTAAGGGCATTAAGTGCTTAAAAAGACTGTTTTGTACCAAAAGATCTCTGCCTTCATTTACTACTGTATTGCATTGTGTTACAGAATTATTTTAATATGAAATTTGAATACAAAATGCCAAACTTTATATTAAAATTCATCAATGTTAAAATATCCTTATGAAGTGAAATTCGAAATATTTCTTTCATTCTTTTTGGAAGTATTAATAAAAAAAGCAATAGTATTTTATTATGGTAATTATCATTATTTATGTGTGTGTATATATAGATGAACAGACTGACTCAGTCTCTCTTATCAGTATAAACAACTTAATAACAACTTAATAAACTGCCTGAAAGAAATGGCTGTATTATTTTAGATGTCTAAATAAAATGGTAACCCTGAACATTATATTTGAACATCCCTGAAACACTTTGAGAATTTTATTTTTTTAATTTGTTAAATACATCCTCCAAGAGGACAGAACAGGCAGTAGACAATTACATATGTAAATGTCTTTTATTCATTATATTAACTAAAGAAAAAAGCAAATGTTTTTGTATTCAGCATTTATAAGTCTAGCAAGCTAGCTTAATATGAGATAAAAAACAGAATTGTTTGTAAGATCTTTACCTTTTTTCCTGTGCCAGACCAAACAATGCTGTCATTATTAATCATAAACTGACTTCCCTCAGGTAAAAAAGAATAATATGCACCAACTGTTACAAATTCAACAACACCCTCTTTATTGAGTTGCCAGTTGACCAAGTCGTACGTTTTGACTTTTGCCGCAGGATCTCCATTTTCATCAAAATAAAAGTTTTCTCCATTACCAGTTGTAAAATTTACTGTTTTTAAATGCTGCAACATCTAAAAAATACATAATTATACTTGAAATGATTTATTTTAATAATTCTTTATATTTTATACAGGAAATCAATTACATTTATCAATAACTATCTTTTTTTTTAAATATTCCATAGAAAGAACTATGCCAGCACTTTACAAAACAAATTAAAGCTCAGTATGGATATTGTATATATTAATAGAAAATTAATTAATATCAATAATTAATATTAATTAATGTAATTAATTGATATTAATATATTATTAATTAACTAATATCAGTATTCAAAAGGAGTGTAACTTTTCTTAATATCCAAGTATATTAAAAGTTAGTGAATGCAGGCATTAAAATAACATTAATATATTAAAAATTAGTGAATGCAGGCATTAAAATAACACTAAAAGTACAGTTTGTATAATCATGAGATATGCATTTATAACAGTGCATTAAAAACTAAAATAAACACAATTGTTACCTTGAGTGGCTCAATGTTTAATTGTTTAGAACATGTACTGTTAGTATCAGCTGTCTTATAGTTTTGACATGCTAGCAGGTTATGTAGTGAATATGCTACAGCATATGTAGCTTTATACACGTTACTTGAATATCCATTATTTGATAAGTCTGTGTATTGGTTATTCACTTCATTGAGGTCTTCAGATCCTGTACAAAAAGGTAATGATTCAGTCTGGTCATTCCTTAATGGAGTACAGTTGAAGAGAAACTCCCAATATTTATTCAGACCAGTATTGCCAGGGGTTGACGAAGGACGTACATTGACTAAAAATTCTTTAAGACCTGGTATAATTGTGCTGCTTGCTGCTGTTCCAAGTGCTCCACTCATAATTCTGTAGTACTCCACAATTGAAGGATTTTTGGCTGAAATCCAGGATTCTGTGCCTATCCACTGTAAACCAGTAACATTTTGCAGGAATAACTCCTTCAGTAGAATTTCTAAGTCATTAAAAGATACAAAGGCAATGATCACCTTTGATGTGGAGCTTTTGATAATATCTACAACAGTGAGAAATTTTTTCCTCGGGTAAGTTCTGAAAATGGCCTCTGAGTATTCAATGCAAACCCCCTCTTGCTGTGCAATATTAATAAATTCTGCCATTCCATAGTTTCCATAATCATTATCACTTCTTATTGCTCCAACCCAAGTCCATCCAAAATGCTTGACGAGCTGCACCAAAGCTCTACTCTGATGATAGTCACTTGGTATTGTCCTTAATACTGTAGGAAATATTTTTTTATTGCTGAGACATGCACAACTTGCACCATGACTTACCTGAAATATAAGTAAATAAATAGCATAATGGTCACTTGGTCAGGTGAGTTTAAAAACTGGCTTCACTGCTCGGTTTTGTGTTGTGGAATAACATTTCTTGTTATGATAACTCAAATCATGCAATTTAGCTAAAACATGAAATATGTGATAGCTTAGCATCCTTGAAAGAAGTCATCAGTAACCAAACCTCCAGAAAAATAAATGCCTTACAAAGTTATGCATTACATGCTCTCTCTCTCCATCCAGAAGATACACAGATTTGAAAAAAATATTTTGAATTATACATATACCATTTTTTTGAGACAGTAAACGTATCTGCAAAAAAAATGCAACTCTGTTTTGGCAGATAAATATTATCTTGTATTGATATGTTCAATAATTTAATGATACACTCCCTTTATTACTATGTATGTAATCAGTATAGTGATTTAAAAAAAATTCTTTTACACTTTAATTTAAAACATAATGAAAACATTCTCACCACTGGAATATGAAAAGATCCCAAAGCTGTTGCGAATCCTACAGTTGGGGATGAACTTGATTGTCCTATAATGGCAAGTACATTGGATGATCTCAAACAGGATTCTCCATTCAGCTGTTCTTCCTCTTGCCCACTCACTAAAGCCATTGCTGATTTCAGTGCCAGAAGGACATCTCTGCAGGCATCATAGATCTTATAACCTAATTTGACTCCAGGAAGTATTTCTGTGCTGTTGTTTATTTCTTCAATTGCAAATATCATTGTCTGTGCACACTGCAGTTCTCTGAAATTCAAACTATTGTGCAGTTTTTGTTAGTTGGTTCACTGTCACTTCACTACCCAGCGTACAGAATAAAAGGAAGATTTTAAAGGCTCAAGGGCTTTGTGATGTACTCTGCACAGGGATTCCTTGTTATAATTAATTTTTGAAACTGCTTTTGTCTGACAGTTTAAATCCAATGGGAAAATTAGTCTCTTATATTTTGATGATAAAATATAATGAAAAAATGATCAGTAGATAGTATACAATTACATATAAAGTACAAATGACATTTAAAACAAAATCTAGGGCATTTAATACTTAAGGTTGTAAGTAATAACTTTTTAAAAGGAAATCTGAAATAATTTTTTAATACTGTAATAAAAAGCATATATGAAAGAATCTGCTAAATTTCAGAATGAAATTTTATTAATCAGCTCTAGGATTCTGTACTCCTAAAAACATAACTCTTTCAATATTTGAATCTACAGTGTTTTAGGTGGAAAGCAATTAAATTGACACATATACGGTTTACATGACATTTACAAAAATAGTTTAACTGTTCACTTACATTTCACATCTGATTTCTTCTGGCTTGATTTTAAAAGAGACATTGACATTAATGGGTCTATCATACAAGGAGAAAATGCTGCCAATTATAATATCACCGTCATTTGAAAACATGGGCAGTTCCATGTTGCGCCAAAGTTTGCAGAAAGGCTTTTCTACCCAAGACAAATGAGGGATTAGCAGAATAATGAGAGGTGACATTTAAATCCTTCTTTGGTAGAGACTGTCTCTTTTCCGTCTTGCTGAGCTTTTATAGTGGAACATGTTTTTAAAAGCAGGTGCCTGTACTACTACAAAGGCAAAAAAAAGTGAACAGTAAAATGTGTAAACCAAAAGGGAAAACCAGCTTATAAATCTGCCTTAGGCGTATGAACAAAGCAAGCTGAAAATGCAATTAGTGTATCCTGGGGATTTGATTTTCTTGTTTTGTGATTTATTTTATATAGGTATTTATTGTTCTGTTATTTATTTTATATAGGTAACCTGTGTAATTCCTAAAGTTCGGTGTTATTGGATAAGTAAGTGATATCCATTATTTTTTTCCATATTTTGTCAAAAACAGGTTACCTCTTATTATTCATTTTTGCAATGTGAAGTGTGAAAAATGTTAGTAAGCTCTTCCTAGAATGATTACAAGCATTTTGAGAGTGCTACATTTTATTTGATATTGTTACACTGTATATTACCACATTCACTATTACTGTAAACTGATATCACACTGGTTTAGGCTTTTAATATCTACCAAATATATTTACTGTATTTACGTATGTGCATTTAATCAGTCAAACAGAATTAAGACAGAGTTGATTTTTAAAGCAGGGTTACAAAACACTGCCTTATCATCTGTAAAGGAAAAGTATTCAATAATCTGTGACGTACCTATAAACGTCTGAAATAAGACACCACAAGCTATGTTCCTTTATATACCTGAATCTGTGCATTCAGAATCCTTGATTTTTTAACACGAGTCTTGAGAAATACTAAAAGATAGAAACATCAATACAAAAATATTAACAAATATATAGTGCAAGTGGTGAGACAGAAACCTTTGAACAACACCCTGAAGAGGAAGAAGAAATACCTCAGAAACCATGTAAAAGGATTGAATCTTGTACACATTATAAGGAAAGAGACCAATGGGACAATCAAGGGTCTCACATGTTGTCAAAAAACAAATAGTCATTGGCAGGGGACCATCAAAAAGAGTTTATGCCTTTAGCTTGGTTTAACACCAAAAATGATGATGAAAGATTAACTAGTTCTCTTTCATATAATTTGACTTGCTTTTAGGAATAAACATTCTGGTAGGCCACACAGAGACAGACACTGTCAGAAGGGCCAGAGCCATCTGTGACAATGCCGGTCCACTACAGACTCCCACTTCCCACATGGGAGTCTGCTGAACCAACATCGTCGATAGTTATGACCGAGATGAGCTGACAAATAAGGACAATTCACTGATGATGCCAGAGGATGGTGGAAAAAGTGCTTTTATTTAAAAACAGACAACACAAAAGTAAAACCATCAATTGTCAATTGTGCAGTGTTCTAAAAACAGTACATATGTAAATCCATAAAAAATCCAGTGAAAAGTGAGGATAAAAAAAATCAATAAATGAATCCGTTAAAAATACGAGGTTAAAAATGTAGACTAATTCCTCCTGATCTCAGTCCACCTCCTTCTCATTCTGCCCGGCTCACTCATTGCTCGCGTAGCCGGCGGAGACTCAGCAGCCACGAGCTCCATTTTTCCGACCCCCATCTTGGCTGCCTCCGGACATCGCAGCCAGACCGTTCGTGGTTGTCTGTCCTCCCTTCTTCCTTCACGCTCACTTGGTTGCACCTCAGAAGCCTAGGGAGGGCACCTACCTTGCTTGCCACACTCCACCTCAATATTCAGGGAGGTGAACTAGCCCCTAGAGCAGTGCTCCGCAACCTTTTCCCACCTACGACACACCAAAGTTCTTCCTAGAATTCCGCGGCACGTCAAAAGCTAAAATATATAGCAGTGGCATAGCATGTGTGTCCGCTCCGAGCGCCAGCTATTTAGGGGCGTCCAAACCACGGTACTTTTCTTTTTTTTTTTGTTCCTTGAGGAGGCGCAAAAAAAAAAAAAAATTATTTCAGCTTTGGGGCGTCAAATTTTTCACCGCCCCGGGCAACATGATCTCCAGCTACGGCTCTGATATATAGATATTAATTTAATACACAAATTTTATAATAAATTTTCATTTTTTATTATAAGTATACATACATAAAAACTATACTATATTTACTTTTATGCAATCTTAATAATTATTATAACATAATGACTGATTAATGTGATACCTGCGCTTGTTTCAATGAACACAAAAGTTTTATATTCGGCTCAATATTTGACAGCGCAACCCGAAGTTCTTGGTCAAGATCTTTTAAGCATGACCGCTTATCATTTTTAATTAACACAAGAGTTGTTTGTCTTTTTTGGCGTAACTGGGATGGTTTGAATTTAGATGGCGATTTAGTTTACTGGGTGCCATTGCCTCGTTTGATAGCTGATCGCCGCAAATGATGCATTGTGGCTTTGGAGCCGTTTCATCACCACACCACGAGAATCCATATCGAATGTAGTCTTCGTTGTACTTCCTTTTTACAATCTTGTTTGGTTTTTTTTTTTTTGCAACACTTGTGCTGGGTTCTTTATCATCTGTAAGTGAAGACGAATCTTTTCCATGTAAAAATTTATCCATATTTAAAGGGGTATAAAACTAAATATGAATCACACGAAGAACGTTAACCATACACAATTCAGCAACACAACTAATAATAATGAATGATAACTACTGTCGCAAGACGAGTGAATGCGACGTAGCACGACTAATACGTCGGCTTGAATTGAATCTAGGTGAGGGCACGGAGCGCTCTGCCTATCAAAGCATACTACGGAGTTGTCTGGCGACTACGTAGGGCCTACGTCGTAGGCGCCAGGCGATGGGATTTATTATTTCAGAGAAATGACACATAAAATTATGAAACCTTTAAAAGGCTATTTAAGTGAATATTTCATTGCACGTATTCTCGTTATTGTGTTTCTAAGGAGGACCGTTGAAATATTATTTAGTTAGAAAATTGTCTTATTTGACCGCGTCACACCTGTATCGGCTCAAGGCACACCAGTGTGCCGTGGCACACCGGTTGCGGAGCACTGCCCTAGAGCACCACAGCCAACACTTCTTCTTCGTGGGGCCCCAGCTCGTATACTGTCGCCTCCTTCCAGGTGGCCAGATCATCCTTCCTACACTGCCTTTAACATCTTTTAACCTCTTTCCTTTTCTTTTGATCTTTTTCTTCCTCTCATCTTTGATTCCTCCCTTTTCCTTGTGCCGACCCATATATATATACACCCATGTATCCGTGGGCGCAGCACCTTAATCACACGCCGCAGGAAGCCAATAAAGCAATTGAGAATAACCGCACCCGCATGTGCAGGTGTGACTCGCTCCAACTAGACAGATAGATAGATAGATCTTTATTGTCATTGTCACTTTTACAAAGGAACAACGAAATTGAAGGTGCAATCGACTCAATGTGAGGAATAAGAGTTAAAAAGACAAAAAGACAAGAAGAGAGAAAATAATAACAAACCGAATAGTAATAAATGTACAAATTGCACTTGTTAACTTAAGGTCTATATTGCATATTGGTAGAATAATATGGAGCAGTTTTATTCTGAGTTCAGGGCCATGATTGCTTTCGGATAAAAGCTGTTTTTAAGGCGGTTTGTCCTAGTTTTCATAGCTCTGTATCTCTTGCCCGATGGCAAAAGCTGGAAGAGGCAATGACCGGGATGTGATGAATCCTGTGAAATGTCAATTGCTTTTTTGAGGCATCGGGACGTGTAGATTTGTTCCAGAGTGGGGAGGGTACAACCAATTGTTCTCTCCACTATCCTGACGACCATGTGGAGTGCTTTCTTTTCTGGGGAAGTTCAGCTGCCGTACCACACACACAGTCCGTACGTGAGCACACTCTCAATGGAACAGTGATAAAAAGCAAGGAGCAGATTTTTTGGGAAATGGTTCTTTCTGAGAATTCTCAGAAAATACAGTCTCTGCTGTGCCTTCTTTAGCAGCTCCTTGGTGTTGGCACTCCAGGTCAGGTCATCCTCCAGCTCCATACCCAGAAACCTGGACCCTCTCCCCACAGGCCCCGCCAATGATGAGTGGCTGGATGTCAGTTTTGTTTTTCCTAAAGTCAATAACAAGCTCCTTTGTTTTTTTGGTGTTGAGGAGCAGGTTATTGACTGTGCACCACTCTGACAGTCGCTCCACCTCGTCCCTGTATGCTAGCTCACCCTCCTTGCCCGAGATGAGTCCGACAACCGTCGTGTCATCCGCGAACTTTATAATCTTGTTGCTATGGTGAGTGGGGACACAGTCATATGTGTAGAGGGTGTAGAGGAGAGGGCTGAGCACACAACCCTGCGGCATCCCGGTGTTGAGGCTGAGAGCAGTGGATGTGTGGAGACCCAGCCTGACCCTCTGGGAGCGACCAGACAGGAAGTCCAGTATCCAACTGCAGGTGAGTGATGGAAGTCCCAGATCTGCCAGTTTGGACACCAGTTGTTGTGGGAGGATGGTGTTAAACGCCGAGCTGAAGTCTACAAAGAGCAGTCTGGCGTAACTCCCCTGCTGCTCCAGGTGGGTCAGGGCAGCATGAAGGGCTGTGGCCACAGCATCCTCCGTGGATCTCTTTGCTTTGTAAGCAAATTGAAATGGGTCCAGGTCTGCTGGCAGGCAGGCGATGATATGACTCCGCACCAGTTTCTCAAAGCACTTCATGATGACAGATGTGAGTGCCACTGGGCGGAAATCATTCAGACTGTTCGTGTTGGATTTTTTCGGCAGCGGAACAATGATTGAGGACTTGAGGCAGGATGGGACAGTGGCCTGGGACAGGGACTGGTTGAAAATCCTGGTGAAGATTCCGGCCAGTTGATCTGCACAGTCTTTCAGCATCCGTCCAGCCACACCGTCGGGTCCTGCAGCCTTCCTCGGGTTCACTTTCCTCATCACCCGCCTCACCTCACACTCTTCCACTGTGAGTATATTGCTGTTGTGAACAGGCTGTTGTGATGGAGCTGCTGTTGGTGTCGCCTCAAAGCGGGCAAAGAAGATGTTCAGCTCCTCTGCCAGAGAAGCGTCTCCCTCAGCGGCCAAAGAGTTGCTGGATTTGTACCCGGTGATGTGCTGGACACCCTGCCACACCTGCCTGGTGTTGTTACTCCTCAGATGGTCATGCAATCGCACCCACAGAGAGTGACATGGCTTTATGCATTTAAAACCTGGCCCCTTTTTTTTTTTGAAGCCGCGGACCTGCTATACCACACCATCTTGAAATGCCATTCAGGGGGTGTGTATGTCCTGTGTGCAAGTAAGAAATAGAAAGAGAGAGAGAGAGAGATCTTCAGGCAACTAATCAGCAGGACCTACAAGACCTGCTTCACTGCTTAGATTCATCAGCCTGGGTGTATGGTTGTTGGCAAGCCTCAGAAATAAACAAGGCTTGGATCTACTGATAGAAATTGAGTTAAATGGTGTTGCTCATGACCCATAGTGAGCAGTGTGAGGTGGAGCAAGTGGCATAAATGATTAGGCAATGGTCTCAGCCAAGAATAATTGTTGGAGCTGCATGGAATTACCCATGGAAGAATCGACATGAAAAACATTTCTGTTTTAACGATGTGCTTACATAGATTGTTGTAGACACAAAACACACATTAAAATATTTCCCCTTACAATTCTGGGTAGCTCACTCCCAGATAATCAATCAAGGAAGGAACTGGGAGAACTTCTTACCCATTCAGTGGCGGTGGGGGGGTTGGTATAGCAGGCTGCTTGAGCTTATCGACACATTTAGAAGACAAAAGAGGCTGACGGAGAGGTGCAAAGAGATTTAAGGTGGGCCGGATTTACAAGTATTTTCGTTGGCTCTGGTAATTCTAGTGTTAAGTAAATGTTCTGTACATATGCATACAAATGGTTGATGCTTGTGCAGTTTTTATCAACTTCATATTGGTTCCCATTTCAGATTGCAGTTACCAGTTAGAAGCAAATGGGATAGTGAGTGAGATGGCTGCCTGTGGATAACTACTGATTTAGACGATGTCATGTGACCGGGGAAAAAGCAGCTTCAGACCTTAGTCATGTGGTGCCCCTCAGTTGTTATTAAAGCTGGCAGCACTTGCCTGAAAGGGTTCCTGTTTTGAGTAGGTTTGGATGAGGACTGGGACTTTTGGGCACTAATTAGTGAATTGCCTATGGAAGGCTGGAACGATTGTCATGAGAAGTTCTGGGGATCTCTTTAGTGTGATGAGGAATTAGGTTGTGGGGACCTCAGGGTCCTTGCACATTTTTAAATGCCTTAACAAAAATGTCACCTATAGCTCTCAAACTGTTTGACCTATTGACCTGAAATTTGGTACACATATACTACATGATGTTTACTATCCACTTTCGGGGCGATGATTGAACTCCAGGGTTATTCCTCTTTTCATTTTTATTTTATTTTATTGTAGAATCATCTCTCAGCAGCAGCCAGCAGGGCGGCCGTGTGGCACACGTGTATGGGTGCCATTCTTATCCCTACCCCCTTCGCTGTCACTTCCCCTACCTCTTCATATCTTAAATCATTCTTGAGGCAGATTGAAGACTTAAGTGCCAGCTTAAGTGAAAAATTAAAGAAAACGTACTAAGTAATTGCAGCAGAAACACTGACTTAATCAGTTTTAACATGAAAAGATACTGACAAAAGAAGAGAAGAAGCGGGCTGCTAGGGTGGAGAAAAGAAGAGCTGCTCAGGAAGCAGCAAGTGCATCAACCTCTGAGCAAACTAATGCTAAATGTACAGAGAAAAAGTATGAAAACTATGAATGTGTAAGTCAAGTGTATTGTGCAGTGCGCCGTTACTGGTATAAATATAAAACATATAAAATATTTAGAAAATACAGCTACATATGTGTACGATAAAGCAACTTATCTTCAAAAAGATCCAAACACTCCTGAAAAGCCGATTCTTCTTCTGAAGCAAAGTAGTCTATCATCACTATCAATTAGCTTTTCTAATACTTGATCAGCTGTGAAAATTTTCGAATGAGACATTTCAGTAGCACTGTGCAAACAATGTGTCTCTCTGCATAAATGAAAAATGATCCATGCATATGTTTATTCTGTAGACACACTCATTTCCTGATCCCTAAAACATACTTACTAAGCAGAGAATGAGGCCTGGCTAGTTATATGCTTACTGTATCTGGAGATGGTGATTTAAAGTGCATCTTTTATTTATGCTCATGTATCTTAGCCTCTGGTTGGTCTAAGTAATCAATTCAGGACTTGATTTTTCCTCTAAATATCATATAGTAAATCTATATATGAAACTATCATCATTCTCATGATAATATTCCACAACTAATATATAGCACCAAAACCTGTACTGATCAGTTTATATCAGTTTTGCTAAAATTGTATTCTTTAAGCATTTTTCATAGTTTTATATTTTTACTACATTACTTTTGCATTTACAATACATAGTGTTTCTGACATTATATTCAGAGTAATACTGTAAAACTGAATATAACAGGTGAACTTTCTTGGAAGTTAGTCACTATGAAATTTAATTTAATTTTATTCTGAAGTTTACCACAGGAATATATGTTCAACATTGTTAATATTAAGACAGTTGGGTTTCTTTGTCATTATATATCTGCATCAGAAAAAAAACTAAAACTAAAAAAACTAAAAATACTTATTTTTGGACAAATGAAACAAGTTTTCATAGGATGCTTGACTCACTGTTCCAGTGGTTTATCTACAATAAAAAGGCAGCATTCACCAAGGTAATATTGGAAATTCTTGGTTCCTGGTATTGTTGCTGAAAACCACAAGAGCAGATTTTTTTGTTGTTTATTGGAAAAGATTGTATGATGTTGGAGGCTAGGTCTAATAAAGACAAATTTCAGGATCAAAAAGCTAAACTGCACTGTGTGTTAATTTTTTTTTATGGATCAATAAGTGTTGAAACTATTATGATGCACTTGAACATGATGCTGCAGGTGAATTATTGAAATATTCCATATTATATCCTTTTGTTGAGTCAACCATATTAATTTAATATGCTTTGATATAAATACTCTCTTTTCCTTAGACAGGTCTCCTGTATTCTAAATGTTGAAGCATGAATACAAAACTGGTGGCTGAAACCTTAATTTATGCAAACTGTCATGTTTTGATTGTGCGAAGGTGTATTAGACACATTTTCATCTTGAAGTGCCCTTTTAATATTAAATATTTAAATATTAAACTATTCTTCCCTTTCATACACAAGCATTCAATGACTAGATAAAACATGAGTTATGCTCGTTTGGTGTTGCCATACTTGTTTACAATCCTATATCTGGTTTACGAACCCCAAAATTCTTGCAATTTGTGCCTAACAACCATTGAGAGGCAGGGAAAAAGAAAAGAAATGAAGTCTTTGTAATATTAGTAACTTTTGTTTACTCCAGTGGCATGCACATCACCAGATCCAGTAGACCGTTGGGATGATCAATTGGTTTTCAGCATGAATGTTTCCAGCACTTTATTGATTCCATGCCTCAAAGAATTTAGGCTGTTCTTGAGGTAAAAGGGAGTACTACTTGGTCCTAGATTGGTATACTTAATGAAGTATGTAATGATTATATATTAAAATACATAATCATTTTTGAACTCGTGTGATCATTAGAGAACACTCTTGAGCTGATTCCAAAGCCAGAATGAGCCACATAATTACAAAAATCCATGTACAAAGGATTTGTTGAAGGAAAGGGGTTTTGGGTATATTGATATAGAATTTAAATTCAGAAGATATTGCTGCATATGTGTCCTGTTATGGACTGGCACCCTCTCCAGAATTTAATGTTGCAATTATTGTCTTTGACTCCTCCAATTTCTGAAATGGAATAAGTAGGATAATGAATGAGTTAATTAGTAACTTTTAATGTGCTCCCTGGTGTTATTTCCTGGAAGGTTAAAGGGTGACCCTATCCTTAAACATAGGATTCTTTTATTTTTACACTCTTAATTCTTTGTTACATAGACACATATAGATGTCCTCCAGTCTAAGCCTTATTCTATTATCCTTGCACTCACCTGGCCTGGAAAGAGACAACCTGCTGATCTGACTACACCCAGGAGTGAGTTTTAGTGTGCTTTATTTCCCCTTTTAGATTGTGTCTCCTCTTCTTTCATTTATACCCCAGGCAGCAGGAGCGAGCAAATATTAAATGCAAGCAAGCAGGGCAGATAATAAATGTTTATTCACTCATTATGACTTTAATATTCTTAATATATTTTAATGGGCCAAATACAACCTGGATATTTCAGTATCTATCATAGATGATGCTAGTCAGCACACCCAATGGTTGTGGCATTCAGTCTCTTAAGATTGCATATTGTCTTCTTAGTGACTGTGTTTTTCCTCCTTCATATTCATCCTCCAATCTCTCTTCATATTTTCACTTTAAGCTGCTAACTTTTTAAAGCTTGTCAGAGCCTAGCCCCTCTCTATCATTTTGACAGACCGTATTGGCACATATTCAGAAGGTGCATGCACAAAAATATCCAATTATAATGCAAGTGGAAAATTAAGAAAAATGAGCATCAGAATTTGAGCTTTCTTAAAATGTAATTTTACTATGTTTAAAGTTTTGACTTTTCATTAAATCCTACTTTCTGCAAAGGTGTCTACTCTTCTAACTGCCTTCAGCTTCTACTAACACTTCCTCCTCCTGTGTTTGAAACTTTACTTTTACAGAGGTCAAAAGTCCAAGTAAAAAGAATATTCAAAATTAACATCATGGAAAAATGTCTATAATGCTTTTTAACAATCTAAACCATATGAAACATGACATAACAATATTACCTCCCCCTACACCAGGCAACAAAATTTTAGTTCTATTATTATTTCTTTTGGTATGACAAGGTTAAGCTGCTTTGAAAAGTGAGAACTGTTATCAGTTAAACAAATAAATAAGGTCAGGGATAAATACATTCTTGAGCATCAAAACTAGAATAATAGCAAAAACAACCCATGTAATATAAAAGATGATTTTATTAAACAAATAATAAGCAAGTGGGCAGTACAAGATAAATAGAACAAAAATAAACCCAGCTGAATCTCTTGGCCCTTTCTCTATAGGTTTGCAATTCTGTCTGTCAGTTGGTTTATCTCATCCAATTGGCAACCACAAAGCACAATATAGCACTCGATTTTATCTTCCATCTCCTGATTCACTTTCATTTCTTAACACCCTCATCTCTCATTCACTCACTGACTGAATCCTTATACTACTAAACACTACCAGTGACTGGGTAGACAAATGGAGCTTTTAAGGCTATGTCTACACTACCACATTTTAATTTAAAAACACGAGTTTTTATATGATAGTGGTCTCCGTCCACACTGGCAGTTTTACATCGTTTACAAAAGAATCTCTGTCAAACCGAAAAGGCTGACCTTCACCTATACTGGGCATGTGCACATCGATGCCAGAGTCCTTGAAGGGACTGTGTAGAGAAAATTGTTAAGGAGATGGAGTGAATTGCCCCCATGTCATATTCAAAGTAACAATCTTCAGATCTGGCAATGGTCGAAAAAAGCAAATATTAAAGCAACACTTAAAACCAAAACAGCGTTTAGCTCTATGTTCATTGGTGAGATGATTGATTATAAGCAGTCCACAGCTAATAGAATGGATCTTGCACCAAACAATATTTGTAAAACTCAATGGAGGAATGAATGAATGAATTAATTAATTAATGTGCATGTCTATATCGTTGCTTTGCATTATGCTTTTGTGTGTCTCTCTCTCTACCCTGAAATATTGTGAACTCGGCTGCATTCTACACCAATCCTCCTCGTTAAGTGCCTTGTTATTAATTTTGCTGTGGCATGCATTCCTCCTCAGATTAGGTTTAAGTCATAAACGTTGATTAGAGGCTGTCAGAGTGATTTAAAATCTGATTTTCATGGGTGTCTGAATTTTTCACTACAAAACTGTAGTGATCGGTTAGTACCCTAGGTTCTTGTCTATAAGCTGGACTCATGTATAAGCCGGAGACCAAAAATCATACGAATTTTTAAAATAAAATCGTATCATAGATAAGCCGGACTCATGGATAAGCCGAACGTACTATAATCTATAACTAATAGAAGGGAGGGAGGTCAGTGGTCTCACTCACACCCATTTAATTTCTTTAAGGGGGGAGAGAGTGTGAGATATTGGCGTCTCTCTCACTCCCCACATGGCGCGGTTGGAGCGGCCGCAGCGCGTTCTTTCTGCTCTGGGCATCGCCGAGTCAACACGCGCGTGTAGCGGTCATTTAAATTGTGATTTTATATGTAAGCATATTTAAATATATATCGCGAATTTTTTGCTGGTTCGCGGATTTCTGCGGACAATAGGTCTTTTAATTTCTGGTACATGCTTCCTCAGTTGGTTTGCCCAGTTGATTTCATACAAGGGACGCTATTGGCAGATGGCTGAGAAGCTAGATTGCTTACTTTTCTCTCACTCTTGCGCTGCCTATCTGTGATCCTGACATATGGGGATTGAGCAGGGGGGCTGTTCGCACACCTAGACGATACGGACGCTCGTCTAAAAATGCTGAAAGATTATCTTCACGTTGCTATCTTTTGTAAAGCTGATTCCTGAAAAGACATGCTGCACAGTGCTTCGCATACTTAAAAGCTCGAAGGGCACGTATTGATTTTTGACTGAAAAACAAACTCTGTCTCTGTCTCTCTCTCTTCCTGCTCCTGCTCCTGCTCCTGACGGAGGGGGTGTGAGCTGCCGCCTTCAACAGCTTTGTGCCGCGGTGCTTCGCATACCTAAAAGCCAAACAGCACCATTGATTTGTTTGCTAGAGATTGTTTTCTCTATCTATGTGACACACACACCTTTGAAGAGGAAGATATGTTTGCACTCTTTTAATTGTGAGACAGAACTGTCATCTCTGTCTTGTCATGGAGCACAGTTTAAACTTTTGAAAAAGAGACAAATGTTTGTTTGCAGTGTTTGAATAACGTTCCTGTCTCTCTACAACCTCCTGTGTTTCTGCGCAAATCTGTGACCCAAGCATGACAATATAAAAATAACCATATAAACATATGGTTTCTACTTCGCGGATTTTCTTATTTCGCGGGTAGCTCTGGAACGCAACCCCCGCGATGGATGTATAAGCCGGACTTATGTATAAGCCGATATTCTATTTTTTCATTTTCACAACTTTTTTCCTTAGATAAGCTGCGGCTTATAGACAAGAACTTAGGGTAATTGGCTTTTTACAAATGTATGCAGCATTCAAACTTTACAAAACACAAATTAGATACATACAGGTAAGCAGCATGACAACTGCCATGGAAAGCATCCCTTTTATGCCCACAATTATAGAAAGTATTTTTCTCACTTGAAGGGTGGTGAGCAGGATTCAGTCAGGGAGGGCCCAAGAAACAAGCACAAACCATTTAGAGAACAATTATGATATTGTTTTTAAAAAAACAGCTTTTACATTCATTCACACCAAAAACACTGATGCAATGTTTTCAGAACTATGAGGCTCTGGAGAGCGTTTTTAAAAGTCTTTATTTTTAGGGGTCGAAAATGACAGAGTAGTGTGGACAAAAGGCAAAAACACAGACAAATGAATCTGTTTTAAATTAAAATTTATTTGTATGGACAACACCTAATTCATGTTCAGGAACTACATCCAGGGGTATCCTAGAAAACATTTCCTGGAATGCCTTCTTGAACCCAGGCAGTCGTCTTTTAACAACTCTGTAGTTTTAAGCTCCTACTCCCACAAGCAACTGCCTGCCATCTTTATACTTAGGAGGTGGCCAGGAATAATGTAATGGGCCTCTCTGCTGCCAGCTGTTAGACTACAAAACTTTTACTTTAATGCCCTGCATTGTCTTATTAACTCTGTGCCACTGAAACATTTGATTTCAGTCCATCCCTTCCTACCTCCAGTCGGATAATATCACTGACATAGTGACAAAAATTTATATAAAAGTTTTTCTTAACACCAGTGCTTTGTAAGATGCTGCTCTTGTCTATAGTGTACTTCCAGTCTTGGTCTAGCCACTGCTGTAGTAGGTAAATACTGAATACTGTGTTTAAAAACTGTAGCTATGATACATATACATGGCAAAAAAAGCGACTAATACAGTATCCTACTAAAATGTCTTTGCTGGTATTTATATGTGAGATTTGTGAATTAGTATTGTATTTCAGAATGTCTATGAAAGTATTTCCATAATTAGAATTCATTTATAATAAAAATCAAAATCTGTAATAGAATACTAAAATAATAAAATACCCTAAAATATAGCTTATAAGGTTTAATAAACAGCTATTGATCTTTAGATGTTTTCTGTTCTAATAATTAAAATGACAAGCAATGCAATTTTCATAGATAGAAGCCGTTAAATATGTGTTTCATACAAACAATAATGTATTCTTCTTTTCTTACATTTTTCCCATTAGATATTTTTTAGTATTTTTCTCTGGTTTAAGCAATATAATATAACATTTTGGAATAAAAATACAAATGAGTAAACCAAAGCTGGAAGCTAAAATAGCAAATATCTCCACAGCCACAGTGTATTTCCCAGGTGAGCTTATATATGCAGGAATGAAAGTTATCCAAACAGCACAGAATATTAATATGCTAAATGTAATGAATTTGGCTTCATTGAAGTTGTCCGGCAGTTTCCGAGCCAAAAATGCCAAGATGAAGCACAAACCAGAAAGAAAACCGATGTAACCTAAAACTGCATAAAAAGCAGTGGCAGACCCCAAATCACATTCTAAAATAATAATTTCCGAGGAGTGCTTCATATTTTTATTTGGGAAAGGGGGTGATATCAATAACCAAAATAGACATATGACTACTTGTATGAGTGTAAAAGCGCAAACACTTAATCGTTGTTGGGTTGGCCCAAACCACTTCATAATGTTACTACCAGGCAAGGTGGCCCTAAAGGCCATCAACACAACTATAGTCTTCCCCAGAACACAAGAGATACATAGAACAAATGTGATTCCAAATGCAGTGTGGCGTAAGATGCAGGACCAATCAGATGGCTGGCCAATAAATGTAAGAGAACAAAGAAAACATAATGCCAAAGAAAAGAGAAGCAGGAAACTTAATTCGGAATTGTTAGCTTTAACAATGGGTGTATCTCTCTTCAGGTAAAAGACAAATGCAATGCTGGTAGTTAGGAAAGCACCCAACAAAGAAAATGTTGCTAGTAATATTCCCATAAGTTCTTCAAAGGATAAATACTCAATTTCCTTTAAAATGCATTGATTATTTCCCTTATTTGATTTGTACTCTAGAGGGCACTTTAAACAGTCAGGTGAATCTGAGAAAGAAATATAAAACAAGGTAGGTTAGTATTATAAAAACTTTTAAATGTTGCTGTTATAATATTTACAAATTTAAAAATTTATTATAATTACTTATTTTATTTTGTTTTCATTTTAATCTTTAGAGTTACTGTGGTGACTGGTAAGAACTACTGTATGAAAAAATAAGCATGTTACTGTAAGCATATGCATATCAATCCATTTTTTTCTTTTTGATTGTTGTGTGCAAATTTACTTGCATTTTATTGCTTTGTTTACTGTTTTCCTCAAATATTCCAAAACCTGTGTGTTAGGTTAGTGAGAAACTCTTAAACATCCCAGTGTCAGTGTGATTGTGGGTTTGCCCATTCATGAATGCCCAGTCTAAAGTTGGACCTTGTGCTGATTCAAATTTCACGCTAGCAGAACTGTTCAGTATTGGGCTATCTACTTGAATATAATGCGAGAAATCATTACTTATTATCAAGCTGCATCTTTTAGTTTTATTTAAATTAAATTTTGTCACAAAGTATGAGAAAAGCAAAAATGAAATGTGCATGTAATTAATCACAGGGTTTAGATGTTTACAGAAACATTTCTTGTATAATCTATTAAGGATGGTGTCTGTTTTAGGATATTCAGTTTTAATACTCTGTAAATGGTATTATTATTATCAAAAATCAGGAGTCAGAGGTAGGTAAATCCCAGATGTCTTAACTAACAGGTGTAACATGCTACTACTAAATATATACATATTTACTTGTGAATAATGTAATAACTTGAATTAATTAATATATTTAGTGTTTATTACAGATTTCCAAACTCAAACATTAAGGAGTACACATAGTGCACTATTTTTCTCAACATCTGTTGCTCTGCTGTGTCTTTCAAAGGTTTCACTGTGTTACATATAAAAGCTGTGAGAAAATGTGGCTGTATTTACAGAGTTTTACACAGCTTTTAAATCTCATTCAGTTCTTTGAAAAAAATTATATTAACCTGCTATTTTCTATTAACATTAACAGAATTCTGGTGGGATATGATTGTCGTAAGTGTTAAACATACCTGTTCTATTGCTAATTTCACCATCTGCACAGGGTATACAGTCATAACAACAAACAGGCTTTCCTTTTTGGACTGCTTTACGAGTTCCAGGCTGACAACTGTCACTGCACACAGATTTTGGCACCTAAATTACAATAAACACAGTAGTTGTTAGTGTGTTAAAAATATGGAGCCTAAAAATTAATACTCATTTGGCTTATGGTCTTTGGGTTTCTCAATGTTTGCAAGGAGTGTGCTTGTTGCAATACACAAAAATACAGAATATACATAATGTAAAGCAATTTAAAAAAATTCCAAACTTATCACCTTTTTTCCTGGACCAGACCAAACTATGTGGCTGTAATTTATCATGAACTGCTGTCCTTCTGGTAGAAATGCATAATATGCACCAACTGTTACAAATTGAATTAAACCTTCTTTATCTAACTGCCAGTTTATCAAGTCATATGTTTTAACTTTTGCTGCAGGGTCTCCACTTTCGTCAAAATAAAAGTTTTCTCCATTGCTTGCTGTAAAATTTACCATTTTTAGATACTGCAGTACCTGGATGGGTAATAATCAGACATCAATACTATTATTTTATTAATAGCCCAACCTGCAGGGAAAACTTGGGGATTGGTGGCAGAATTGGCATTCCAGCCACCATAAAAAAACCCACACCGTTCCACTCCATCTGAACTATTGTGGTCTCTTCATATAATGACTTTGAGCATTGAAATATTTCTAGTTATTTGACTATAACACATTTACACTGCAGTGAGAATGTGTACATTTTACTGAAAAGTCCATGCTCTATAACATGAATGATGTTAACCAATAATAAAGACTGATGGATATCCACTCTCACAAAGCTAGATGAATATTAAAATCAGTTTAGGTTTTTTTAAGTAATGAGATGGAGTAAATGGTTTGGAAAATGTTATGTATTACTTACTTTTTTGCTTGTGCATAACACAGCTCCAGTAAATGTTACATAAATACAAAATGTTCAAGAAAATTTCAGACAGAAATAGAGCCATAGTACCTGCAGTGGTTCAACTGATGTCCTGTTTGAACATCTTTTACTGGCGATTTGCTCAGGACTGTTACATTTCAGGAGATTGTGTAGTGAATAAGCTATTGCATACACAGCTTTATATACATTACCAGAATATCCATTATTCGACATGTCAGTATATTGAGTATTCACTGCACCTAAATTTTCAGTGCCTGTGCATGGCAAAAAAGATGCAGTGCCATCTTGAGAAGCTGTGGTGCAGTTAAAAAGAAATTCCCAATACGTATTCATGCCAGTATTCCCAGGTATATTTGATGGATGAACATTCAATAGAAATTCTTTTAGTCCTGGTATAATAGCATCACTAACTTGAACTCCAATTGCACCCTTCAAAAGTTTGTAATATTCCATCATTGATGGATTTCTTGCTGAAATCCAAGAGTCTGACCCTATCCACTGAAAACCAGTGACATTCTTCAAATACATTTCTTCAAGAAGAACTTCCAGATCATAAAAATTAACAAAGCCTATGATGACATTTGAGGAGGATGACTTAATAGTATTAACAGTTCTACGAAATTTCTCTCTTGGGTAGGTTCGGTATATGGTCTCAGAATATTCAATGCAGACACCTTCCTGTTGTGCAATTTGTTCAAATGTAGCCATTCCATAATTGCCATAATCATCATCACTTCTTATTGCTCCAACCCAGGTCCATCCAAAATGTTTCACAAGTTGAACCAGAGCTCTGCTTTGATAGTAGTCACTAGGAATTGTTCTTAAGAAAGCAGGAAAAAGCTTTTTATCACTAAGGCATGCACAGCTGGCACCATGACTAATCTACAAATAGAAAAAAACAAGGTAAAGCTTGCTTAATTGAACTTTCCTATTTTTTTTTTGGCAACATTTGAAATACCTGCATGTACTGTATATACCGTATATACATGTACACAGTATGTAAAATTTGTTCTTTACTATAAGATTGATTAGTGAGTATTTAATGTTAATTCTTACCACTGGTACATTAAAAGGTCCCAGAGCTTTTGCGACTCCTACAGTTGGTGCTGAACTAGATGGTCCTATAATTGCAAGAACAGAAGATGGTTTGGCACAAGACTTGTCTCCAAGGGATCCTTCTTCTTTTCCACTCACTAAGGCCATCGCTGATCTAATAGCCAATTGTACATCTCTGCAAGCATCATATATTTTATAGCCCAGAACAATACCTGGCAGGATGTCTGTGCTGTTATTTATTTCATCAATTGTAAATATCATACTTTGTGCAAACTGAAGTTCTCTGAAGTTGAGACTGTAAGAAAGTTTAGTAAATCAAGGAACACCATTAATGAAATTTATATTGCTTTAATAAAGTAGTGTTAAAATTAGCAACAGACATAAAGCAGAAAACATATTTTGTAAATACAAATACTGTAAGCACACAAAAATCTTCTGCATTAGTCTTTATTTATACCTTTCAGCAATTTTTGTTTACTTTGTTGAAAACATCTGTATTATTGATAATGCACAGTATGTTCTTATAACTTTTACATTAAATTAACAAATACTAAACCTAGAGGTAAAAAATAAAAGGCAATGTTTCACACTTGGATGTTAAACTTTGTTAATAAATTATTTATCTTTACTGTACCTGAAATTTGCTTCACCTTTGATGTCTTGAGAGATGTACAGTAAGGGGCTGATAAGAGTTAACAAGCATCTATATCATAAGTTACATTTCTGGAGAGCTTCAGTATGAAGTACGTAAAAGACAAAAGATGATAAGAGCTCTAAAACTGTGCCTCAGTCTAATACATCACTGTGATAGATAGATTTTATATCTCAAACTTTAGATTTAATTGTCCTTACCCCTTGCATTGTGATACTTCTGGCATACTTGTAAATGTGAGATTGTCATCAACTGGGTTATCATGCAAAGAGAAAATACCCCCAATAATTATATCTCCTTCTTTTGAAAACATAGGTAGCTCTGTTTTTCTCCATTGCAAACAGAGAGGATCTTTTGCATCCGATGAAAAAGGCATCGCACATATGATGAAAAGTAACATTTCATTTTAAGATGGTAGTTTCTAGAAGAAAGAATTCAGTGAAATGTGCCCTTCTGCACTGATATTAATATATATAGCAAAATCCTGTAAGCCGAAGAAAATCTTATCTATTGGGAGATGTTGACTTTTTAAATGTGTCATCAACATCTCAAAGGAAAAAATCAAGTCAAGGGTAAATATGTTGGTTTGTCTAAGGAATTGCTTTAATACTTCTGAGAGTTTGTTTTACTTGGTCCATACTAACAATAAAGTACTTTTTAATTTTTTTTCTAATGTGCTTGCCACATATCAATATATAATTCAGAAAAAAAATGAGAATCATTTGAACAAAATGGCAATGAGAAACCTAATATTTGCATTAATATAGTACTTCTATCTAATATATCTGAACTGAAATTAAAAAAATATTAAAACACTATTGTATGTAAAATTCTCAAATTGAGAGTCAGAGGGGACCAGCGCCTATCCTGGCAGAATCAGATGTAAGACAGGCAATGTCTCAGAATGGGGTGCCAGTCTATTGTAGGAATCATTCAGAAACGCACCCACACAGGCCCCACTGAGAGCTGCCAGTTAGCTTAATACATGTCTTTGCAATATGAAAGTAAAATTAAAGAACCAGGAAGACATCTCAGGCAGAGATGGGGAGAATGTATAGACTTCACCCAGGCAGTGGTCAGAATTAGAATTTGAACCCAAAACACTAGATCTATGAAATATCTTTGTTGCACAGTAAAGATTATATTTACAATGAGGTGAACTGATATTGCATACTGCATTCAGACTATTAAGTAAATAATGTCAAATAAAAAGTGGTTATTTTCAAGTAGCATATCAATTTTCCTATTGTATTGTTACTTGTTTTGCCAGATGAAATAATGCATTTTTTATCTGATATTTATTTATCTACTATGGCCTGCAGAGGGTGTCTCAAGGCCCCCCAAACCCATCACACAGTTTCGGTGAAAACATAGTTGTTTTATTTACAAATACCTTTCACAGTTTTCTTCCATTTAACTGTGCACAATTAAAGCACACTACTTTCTCCTCCTCTTATCCCAGGGGAGCCTTGCTTGGCTCCTCTCCCAGCACTGACTTCCTGTGTGAGTGGAAGTGTGCCGGACTCAGAATTACTACTGGTGAGGGAGTGTGGCCGGAGCAGTTCCCGGGAGCTTTGTGATGTGGAAGGTCCTCGCTTAAGTGCACAGGTGAGGAGTTTTCCGCATCCGCAATTGATGCTGGGAGTTGCTAATCACCACACTTGTTCCACATCCTCATTATATATAATAGGAGCGCAAGTGTGGAGGGGAGAAAAAGAAAAAAAGAAAAACTGAACGGAGGTTAAGGAAGAAGTCAGCTGGAAGCGAGGGAGCTGGTGTGTGCGTGAGAGAGAGAGAATAAGCGAGTGGAGAGTCACTAATGTTTGCAGGTAGCTAGGAGAGGCAAGCCTGAACGGTGTGTTTGGCTGGCACCCGGGGGCCGACAGTAGTGGTTGCTCCTGCTGAGCACTGGTGTGGAGCAGGAGTGACTGGGAGAAGGTTGGCTCGCTGCAGCGAGGCAGCAGGAGTCAGGGATTTGGAGTGGAACCCCAGTGTGAGCATCTTGGCCGTTGTGGAAAGCCAAGTCTTGGTCTGGCGGATGGCTGAACGAAGCCAGGGATCGGGAGGCCACCAGACCAGTCAGGTGGAGAAAGTCAGCTGCAGGTAGGATGACTCCCCTGGTGCATAGCCTGGATGGGTGAAGCAGGGGAGTCGCCAGTAAAAAGAAGGCGCAAGGCTTTGTTTTTAAAAGGACTGCTTCCAGCCATTGTTTTTACCTTGTTTTTATGGATTTATTTATGGGATTTTTACCTCCACCCTTTCACTGGTTTTATTGGATTATTTATGTGCAACACTGCACTATTTATTTGGACACTTTTGATTTTGTTGTTTTAAATAAAAGCACTTTGCACATTTTGCACCATCCCCTTTATTTTGTGATGTCCTCACTGATCAGCTCATCTGGTTACATTACCAATGGTGTTGGGTTCGAGAGCTCCCCAGAAACCAGATAGGAGCATGGAGTAGAACCCACATCGTCACAGGCAGTCTCACTGGACTGCAACTCCCAGCCTTCCCTGTGGCCATATGAATGGGTATACCACCCTAGGATTGCTGCCACCCAGTGTGTCAAGAAAGTATGCACTTTTGAGTGGCTGTCTTCCCCTGTCCATTCACTATCCTGACCTCCCTTCCAGGTTTGTCCCACCACTCCTCATACTATATATTTGCTGTATTTTTAATATGGAACAGACACACATTTATTTGTCGCTGAATGTTTCTGAACCAGCAAAAATATGTTTTTACTTTGTACTGTATAATAAAAATAAATTGAGCAGGAAGCATCTCAAATAAACAGCTATGATAATTTTAGCTCTCATAATTGTTAGCACTGTGGTATAGTAGTTAACTTTAATGCCTCACCTCTTAAGAAACATAGAATTGATTCAATGTTAATGTGTAGTTTATATGTTCCCTCTGTGTTTACATTGTATTTTTCTAAATACTCTAATTTTCACCCACAGTCAAATGACATGGGTATGAAGATTATTAAGTTACAATAAACTAACATATGTTGCTGTGACAGGTTAGGTGGATTGGCGATTCTAAATTGGCCCTAGTGTGTGCTTGGTGTGTGGGTGTGTTTGTGTGTGTCCTGCGGTGGGTTGGCACCCTGCCCAGGATTGTTTCCTGCCTTGTGCCCTGTGTTGGCTGGGATTGGCTCCAGCAGACCCCCGTGACCCTGTGTTCGGATTCAGCGGGTTGGAAAATGGATGGATGGATGTTGCTGTGAGTGCAAATCCCAACTTACTTTGGTTATTTGTTCTTGCCTTGTGACCAGTCAAGATTGGTCAAGATTGACTCAAACTCCACATACCCATTTAATGAAAAAGCAGGAAGGAAAATGAATGGGTAACTTTAATCTTACCTTACTTGTAATACCGACCATTTGTAAATTGCAGCTATGTAGCAGAAACAAAACAATTTTGTTACCCCTATCCAAAATGTATATTAAATGTATATTAAATTTACATTCTTTAAATTATCCAAATAAAGTCTTTTTTTAAAGTCTTTATTTAAAAAAGTTATATTTATAAATAACTAATGGTAAATTAAATGGCCTCACAATAAGGAGACCAGGATGGCTGGGGTTCTCCCTGCTGAGTTTGCACGTTCTCCCCATATCTGCATGGATTTCCTCCACAGTCCAAAGACATGCAGGTTAGGTTGACTGGCATTTCCTAAAATTGTCCCTAATGTGTGTTTGGGATGTGTGTGTGTGTGTGTTTGCCCTGCAGTGGACTGGCACCCTGTCCAGGGTTTGTTCTCTCCCTGTGCCCTAGGCTAGAGGGCCAGCTTGACTTAATTCAGGACTAAGCAGATTAGAAAATGACTGACTGAAAATGACTAATAGTAAATTAAGAAAGAGAACAGGGGTATACAATAAGCTACATGATTATATGGCTTTAATGTTAGTGTTTTTCCCACAGATTTAATAATTCAAAACTCATGCTGTCAAACACTATGGGGGTTTGCCTTATATTCACAGCTTCACTTTTTGAATTAAACACACTTCCTTGCTCTATACATCTTTTTTAAGTATCACACTTAGTTCATGTTTTGTTCTAACTGGTTTTCTTGGCAGTTCCTTACTGTTTGTCAAACTCACTAATCAAAAGTATCATCTGCTTTACTGACATTGTTCTAAATGAGGGGGTTGCTGCTATATACTAGCAGATTATTTAATAGTAGGTACTTTCTGCTACTATTTTCCACATTCATTAAATAGGCACTATCCATAAACGTTGTATTCATGGAAAACTGATGCTAGCTAGTAAATTAATGTTTGTTGTATTTGTCCAAGGTTGGTTTTGAAAAAAAATGTTGTTTGCTTTTGAGTAATATCTTAGCAACTTTAATATCTCATGTACTTACTTTAAATTATTGCATCAAGCAAATTTTTACCCACATTACAAACAAGGAGCGAGCAGGATATTCAATAGATAGATAGATACTATACAAGCTAGCTTTTGTGTTATTTATTTTTAGAGAGAATTGTTACTGACTTCCTGTTATTTTTCTCTCAGTGTTTTATAATTTAAAACAATAAACATGTGTCAAAAAACAAACATGCATTGTCCCAGAATACTCACATTTATGAATGACAAAAACAGAAGCTGTTTCGTTGGTGCGTGCGGCAACAAACTATACCAGTGCATGCTCCCCAAACTGACCTGACCTGACCTGAAGTAGTTTATGGGTATAAAGATACCCAAGTAAATGCATATAAAGATACAAATTTGGTTAAATGTTAAAAAAATAAATAGTGATACATGAAAACCAGTTCATTACGTATTGTTAAACAATAAAAAATATTTTGCTAAGGATATGATTTAAAGTTAACAGAGCAGAATGCAAACCCTGAATAGAGACATACATCCACATACATACAACATAAATTGAGCATATATTTTTTCACAACAAGTACCTGAGAATCTCGAGCACAACAGATATGAGATTATTATTTACTACAGCAACATAAACTATTTAATTTTATGCTACACTCTTCAAATTATTATACATCTTACAGCAGGGAACACAGCATAGTGAAATTATATGAGTAGGAAAGTGTAATGTTAAATATGGAATGCTACATAAGTAAAAATGTTCCTTGGTGTTTTAAATTGTAATCAAGTCTAGAAAAGATCCACTCTCTTTGTTTATTCCTTACTTGGAATATCTTTTTTTCACTCCAACATTGGGTATAGACAGTCTACTCCTTGTCTTACTATAGGGATACACAGCAGAAAGCAAGCCACAGAAGGCTAAGATGTTTTGTCTGCACCACTTCTAATATCCCAAAAGGGAACGCATTAGTTTACTGCATGTCTCATAAGAGTACATTACGTGCCTGCTATACTTTCTGCAAAAACTTGCTATTTCAAAATAGAAGAAAGCCTACTGTAGAAAAAAACAATATTAAAATGATATGTGAATTTATGTAACTTGCTCAGGTCAACTGCTATAAACATATCTTTGTTCCAGCCCTCCCCGTGACCCTGTGTTCGGATTCAGCAGGTTGGAAAATGGATGGATGGATGGATGTTCCAGCCCTTGGCATTCCAAGTCAGCATTTATTGTATTAGATTTTTCTGAAGTTTTTTTTCTCTCCATCATTAAAGAATAAAGTAATAAAATGAGTGTGCATTTAGAGATGTGCCAATTTGAAGGTACATTCTGCCATTTGACGCTATTCTGAGGTGTTTAGGAAAAAATATGTTTTGCTGTGGGTTTTGCACTAATCACATGCACCACAAATTATACAAGGAAATTGGTTAGGGTTGGGGATTTACCAAAACTGTAGTAGATGGAAATTAAAAAATGAATGAACGTGTGATTTCCTTTGTTAACACTTTAGTTTAGGTACTACAAATATGCATGTTTTTACTAATTTACTGTTATTTAATAACACCTTAACAAATGCTTGTTTTGGCTTTAATAACATTTACGAAGCATCCGTAAAGTAGTTATTCATCTCAGAAGTTATTCATCTAGTCAGAGGTGGCTTAAGTGAGACATAGTCCTCTTACAATTGCACTCTTCACTGTCAGACCTGTCCTTCATATTCACAAGTAATTCAATCTATCAAAGGCCACACTGCACAACTGCTTACTTATCTTCCTCCTTTTTCTTTAGGCAAGAAGAGGCCAACCCACAGGATGACCTTTAGCTCCAATCCTCACTCCACCTCTTACAAAACACTTCCTATAAAAAAGCCAGCAGCAGGAAGTCATGGTCATTTCTTGACCAGCAACAAGAAAAAATCGGAAGACTTGCACAATGGCTGCCAGTCTTTGCCACATAGAACTTTCCTTTCTTTTAACATATTCACAGTTAATAAATAATGCTAACTTTGGCTACCACAATCCTTCTTAGATATTCTTGTCTTCTACATATTTTATAATATGTATAACCAATACACAGTTCTGAGTCTACAATATATCTGAGTCTGACATTGATGACTGTAGTTTCCATCATCATCAAAGGTTGGTCATTCATTAACTACTTAGTACTTACTTTAAAAAAAATCACTTGCACATCACTCCAGGAATTAAGTCATTTTTTGTTTGTGCCTTCTTATTTTAATCCATTTCATGCATAACAATAATTTATAAAGTCATTACCATAGACATTCTAAATTGGCCCTAGTGTGTGCTTGGTGTGTGGGTGTGTTTGTGTGTGTCCTGCGGTGGGTTGGCACCCTGCCCAGGATTGGTTCCTGCCTTGTGCCCTGTGTTGGCTGGGATTGGCTCCAGCAGACCCCCGTGACCCTGTGTTCGGATTCAGCGGGTTGGAAAATGGATGGATGGATTACCATAGAAAAAAATACCATAAGTGACTGGCAAGGTTGTCAATAAAATGTTCAGTGGCAAAGCTAGCCAAAGTAGTAAGTTGTAAGAATATATTTGCTTCTTTTCTTACAATAATGAAACATTAAGATATTAGAATACATCATAGAAAAGTAAAGATACTTTAAGCAAAGAATGTAACAGAAGTCTAACATTAGAATGCTAAGATTGCAATCAAATAAATAAACTTTTTCAATTTTTTTGTGTGCAATACCTTTTTCCAGAAGTTTTACTATTTCTTCCTTTTCTGAAATTTTTAAAACTTTATTCGACTGTGGATTTTCTTTTGTAATGTGTTTGATTTATGCTGAATTTATCTTGCCAGCTCAGTAGATTTGGGTACCTGGAAAAGATGCAGGTATATACCTATTTAACATAATAAAGATTTGATAAAAAATGTTTTCTGTGTGTAACTCCTCTTACAATTATCATATCATACAGCCCTGCATTACTAAGGAGCGTAAAAGTCTCCTGAATGAGAAAATGGCTCTAAAGGGCGTACAGTGAGTGCTGAGGAAAACGTGAGTAAAGGAAAGGAAGCTTCCAAAACTAAAATAGTAAACAAACTCAATCAAAATGTTATAAATAACGTTTGGAATGGACTCGGTGGAATTACTTGACTCAAGCAATCAAGGGCTCATGTGCCAGAAGGGAATGTGGATGAGGCTATAACCCTGAACTAATTTTCTTTTCTAAATAGATTTCCCTCTTTCCACCAACACCACTTTCTTCCAGTGACCAGTGCTTCCACATCATCCCTACTTCAACAACAACTACTATGACTTCAGCTGCTATGACCAGTGATGAGTCCACCTCTGATCATCAATATTGACTCTCCATAACTGATGACCAAGTGAAGACACATACAGAAAGGCTACATATGGGACCAGATGGAGCCAGTCTTTAAGTCTTTGAAGACGGTGCTGACCAACTTTGTAGTGTGCTTTGTTGTAATGTGCTTTGTTACCTGTTAGGTCTTTCACTAAAGCCTCAAAAAGGTGCCACTGCTGTGGAAAACATTCTTCATTTCTTCAGTTCCTAAGAAGACATTTGACTCTTTAATTTATGACTACAGACCAGTGGCACACATGTCTCAAATCATGAAGACCTTTCGAGAGGCTAGTCCTCCTGTGAAAGACCACCTGGACCCACTGCAGTCTTCATATCAGACACAGACTGGAGTGGATGATGTAATAATCTATCTGCTCCACAAGGCTTATTCTAACCTGGATCAATTTTACAGCACTGTGAAGATTATATTTTTGATTTCTCCATTGCCTTCAGTACCATCCAGCCAATCCCTGTTCAGGGAGATGAACCTATAGTGTTCTAGACAAAGGGTCTGCAACTCAAATAGTGGAGGACCACCATGGCTGCAGATTTTCATTATAACCCTTTTCTTAACTAGTGACCTGTTTTTGCTTCTAATCAACTTCTTTTAAATTTCAGCCAACAAATTTTTTCAAACGTGTGTCAAGAAATGCTGCTGGGGCTCCTTTATTCAAACAGCAATACATCTGCATAATGCCTCACTGTGTCTATGACTTCTCTTTTTATCTTTAATCAAGTCAGATTCACCCTCGACCAAGATCATGCAAGATGATCCAGCATTTGCTTGTTAAATAGTATTATTTAATATAACTGAAATGAATTTGCTACGTATACTGTATATACAGTATAGTTTACGTACATAATTCCTTATTTTAGAAGCTGAATTCAGATATAGCATTGTTTATTTAGAACAAGAAATCCCAGCAGTTTGTTCTAAGACATAAAGCAGAGCAACATTTAACTTGAATAAGTTTTAGTTTTACTATTGGCTTATGCAAGGTTTAACTTTGAGACAATGTAACAGCTACTGTGGAGAGTTCATTTAAAATCATACTGGTATATTGTGCTATAAATTGGACATCTAGCATTTCATCCTCCTTTTATGCTGTTTTTAATTCACCCATATTCTAAAAACTGCTGTAAATAGAATTTCATATCAGTAAAGGAAATGTTGTAAGGCAGAAATATTAAAATCAATGGCATCTTAACACAGCCATTACAAGATATGCCCATGGTATGAAAATCCTTGAAGAGCTTAAAATTGATTATCAACTTGCATTCTTTGGAATATGTTTTTCTAAACATGCCCCTCAAAAAGACAATTTCTCAGAAATGTTCCTAGAGGCTACATAGCTGCATTTGCCACGTTTAACCAACCAACCAACCAACCAATTCTATTGCCCACCTAAAGAGTGCAGTCATAATGTGCACTGGATGACTTTGTAGAGAATGGGTGAGTAAGCATTTTTTGTAAAGTGAGAAAAAAATGGAAGCTTTAAAAAAATGAAAAAATTAATTCACTAAATGTTTTCACTCTTCCACTTTTTTTAAATAACATCTATGCCCAAATGATATTTTGCTGTATACTGTGCATGGTACATACACTTAGTTACAGGACTTTGTGATGTTAAAGTTACTGATGTATAAATCAAAGTTCCTTATTAAAATTATCAAGAATAATATTCATTCATTTTCTGAAATTATTGAGTGCAATTTAGGCTCATGAAGGCCATCGCTCATTTCAGCAGCAGAGTAGGAACCGGTCCTGTATAGAGTCAATCCATTTCAGCACTCACCCATATACACCCACACACACACGCACCCATGCATACACAGACACACAAACACACAAGCACTCATACCATCCAATTTAGAGACACCAACTGTTCTAACTTATACATGTTTGGGATATAAAGGGAACATCCACCTACAGAAAGACCAAAAATACTCCATGGAAGAACATGCAATCTGATGTGCCTACCTCCAACTCCAACCCAAGACTGAGCAAGTCATTCAGGATCTTCTATGGAAGACTGATAAAATTAGCAAAATTGAATGAACTTTTAAAAAACAAGCTAGATATGAATAAAAGAAAAAGAAGAGACAAACCAGCTGGGGTGAACAGGCTTACAGCACATGGCTACCTCTAAGTTATCTGTATAGATTAGTGGTAGCCTCAAAGCAATGGAGAAGCATCGCCAGACTAGAGTGTAGATAGTGTACAAAAATTCCAAAAAGTTTAATTATTGCTGATACTTGTGTGTATGTATGTATTTATTTATTTAATTGTATCCTTAATGAGTCCAAAAGATAAACTAAAGGTAAAATGCATAAAGACTGTGCAGGCTGAGTAGAGCAATGTAAATACAGAATGGATAAAAACCAAGGGTGAACACTAAAATAGCATTAAAATGGGATTGTCTGTGTAGAAAATACTTGAACGAAGCACAAAGATCAAAAACAAAACTAAAAATGCATAAAGCTTGAAAATTATGTATCACTTCAGATAAATAGATGCCAAAAAGAGTATACAGAAACAGTAAAACTACAGTAAATATATCATTGATTAGTTACCTAAGTGTATGTGCACAGATTTCTTTCCTCTATTTGTAAAGTCTGAATAAAACTGATTTTGCAATAAAATCATTTGTGTGAAATCCCACTTTGTTCTGGGCTCCTTCACCGATCTTCTGGTCCATACACAAGATGCCCTTGCTGTGGTAGTCTTACATATTATGACAAAGATTATCCCACTCCCTATGCAAGAACCGTAAGAAATACAAAAGACCATTTAATCCTTCACGAGGTCTTGTCAGCTAACAGCTTAGCTGGCATATCTTCTCTAGATACGTTTAAATCTTCTCAATGTTTCCACTTTATCTAGATAGTTTGTTCCAGATTCCCTTGACAATTTCCGTGAAGAAGTCCTTTCTTTCTTCCTTCTTAAAGTCATGTACCCTTAATACCCAGAGTTGTCCTTGTGGTGAAATGTGTCCTGGGTCCATGGTGGATTTGAGCAGGTGCAGATAGTTTTAAAAATAGTGTGACTCAGACATTGGAAGTGTGAATTAGAATTATGTCTTTTACATTGTTCTTGCAGTCTTTTCAGTATTTGCTGTCCCTTTCAGTTCTGTGCAGTCAGAATAGATGGCATTGATATAAATTATGAAGTGACTTAAATAATGTTGGATAGACAGAGAAAAATAGAGAGAGATGGCAGGTGCTAAAGAGAGTGCTTTGGCCACTCTTTGAGATGGACAGTTGGGCAAACCATTCCACCAGGTGGACATATTTAATAATAGATATTGAAAGCTAAGAAATGTTACAGAGCTTTTAAGTTTTACTTCTACTTATTTGTACTATTTGATCTCTATTACCTACCTATCCCTGTGTGATTTATTTTCATAATAGAAGTTGAGAACATTTTTGATACTTTAAATCTCTTTGACATAATTATGGGAGATATAGTATTTTCAATGCCGTTTATTTAATACAAATAGACTACCTACGATATATTGTCTCTTTTTCCTCAATTCAATTTTCTGAGTAAGATATCAAAATTGGAAATGGTCTTATTGCAGGCATAAAAGTTTTCAGCCTTCAGGGTTATTTTTCCCACAGAAATGTTTAAATTGCAAGGAATTCTAGATTTTTCTATAGAAATATCAATAAAACAATAATTTATAAATGAATGTACATTTTTTTAATATTCATATAGCTTCACAAGGAAATCTGTATTAGCTGTACACTGGGAACACATAAAAGTAGATCATATGTACTGTACATAGTGCCACATGCATGTGCAAAAGGGACAGCTTAAGGGCTCTGGTGATTGTAATTCTCCACTGCTCCAGGTGTTGGCGCTGTGACTTCCGATGTCTGTCTGCCTAGACATACATCTTCCTGCTAGAAAGACTTAAGACCGGAAGATCCACCATCTTGAGACAGTTAAATTGAGAACTTGCCTCTGGAAAGAAGTTTTCGCAATTATTGCATTTCTGTTTTTTTTTAAGTTGCACTTCAGTTGTACGGGGTCACCAGGGTAGCGCCCAAATTTTTTATCATTGTCTACTTATTCTCTTACAGTAGACATAAAAATAGCATTTGCAAAGGAAATTTAAACAATGCAAATACTTTATTAAATGGAAGCACATTTAAATATCCTTGGCTGAAAAAAATAAAATCTGCTTAAACTGTGAAGTTGTACATTTATTAGCTTCTACCCACAAGTCAAAAAGGTTGCTGAACAGTGAGTCATAAGAATTCAAATATAGTAACATAACAAACAGGGTATATAATATATAATACTTACAAATTCATATTTTATGTAATTGTGTATGAGAACTATATATATATATATATATATATATATATATATATATATATATATATATGTGTGTGTGTGTGTGTGTGTGTGTTGCATGCTTAGTATACCTTCCTGGAATAGTATTGTATTTTGATCAACTGTTCTGATTAAACATGTAAGTGCACACAACGATAAATTGGACCTGAAATTCAATAGCTGTAGGATTAAAGTTAAAGATAATTTTCATGTTGTTTACCCATAATATGTTTTTTGGTATTTTGTTCTGGTTTAAGCAAAATAATATAGCACTTTGGAATAAAAATGCAGAAAAGCAAACCAAAACTTGAAGCTAAAATAGCAAATATTTCCACAGCTACAGTGTACTTTCCAGGTGAGCTAATGTAGGCTGGAATAAAAGTGATCCAAACTGCACAAAATATTAACATGCTAAATGTGATGAATTTTGCCTCATTAAAGTTGTCAGGCAGATGGCGAGCTAAAAAAGCAAGAATAAAGCAAAATAAAGCAAGAAATCCTATGTAGCCCAAGACTGCAGAAAACGCTGCCACAGACCCAAGGTCACATTCCAGTATGACTATATCTACATAGTGCTTCATGTTTTTGAATGGTATAGGAGGGGATTTCATCAACCAAACAATACATATGATAACTTGAATCAAAGTAAAACTACAAACACTCAACCTCTGTTGAGGAGCTCCAAACCATTTCATGACATTACTACCAGGTAGCGTGGCTCTGAATGCAATTAAAACAACAATTGTTTTTCCCAGAATACATGAAATGCACAAAACAAATGCTATTCCAAAAGCTGTGTGGCGCAACATGCAGGACCAGTCAGAGGGCTCGCCAATGAATGTGAGGGAACAAAGAAAACAAAGGGTTAAGGAAAACAGAAGCAGGAAACTCAGTTCAGAATTATTTGCTCTAACAATAGGTGTGTTTCTTTTTATGAAGAATACAAAGCTAACAAATCCTGTAAGAAATACTCCCAGTAGTGATAACGTGGCAAGCAATATTCCCATAATTTCTTGAAAAGACAGGTATTCTATCTCCTTCATGATGCAATTGTCATTTCCTTTGTTTGATCTGTATTCTGGAAGACACCTCAAGCAGTCAATGGCATCTACAATAGAAAATGCATCAAGATGTATAAAGTGACAATGTAAATAGTAAAAGAACAGTAAAATAAAAAATAGTAAAATGTAAAACAATACTATGTAAAATATTTTACTGCAAGCATGCTTTTTACTCATTTAATCCACTTCTGTTTAAACTCAATTTAATTTTTAATCAAATTAATTCATTCAAATGTGGTTAAAGAAACTACAAATTTTGAAGCAAAGAAAACAAAAACTTCACTTTAATATGAAGCTTTAGTATTTTGGATAAAATCAACATATTTCTGAACTGAATATATCTGCAGCATTAATAACCTTATTTGTACTGTGTATTCCTTTCCAAAAGAAAAATTGTATAATATATCCATCCATCCATTTTCCAACCCGCTGAATCCGAACACAGGGTCACGGGGGTCTGCTGGAGCCAATCCCAGCCAACACAGGGCACAAGGCAGGGAACCAATCCCGGGCAGGGTGCCAACCCACCGCAGGACACACACAAACACACCCACACACCAAGCACACACTAGGGCCAATTTAGAATCGCCAATCCACCTAACCTGCATGTCTTTGGACTGTGGGAGGAAACCGGAGCGCCCGGAGGAAACCCACGCAGACACGGGGAGAACATGCAAACTCCACGCAGGGAGGACCCGGGAAGTGAACCCGGGTCCCCAGATCTCTCAACTGCGAGGCAGCAGCGCTACCCACTGCGCCACCGTGCCGCCCCTGTATAATATATGTACAATAATATTTCACACAATTTTAAATCCTAATAAAACTTTTTTTCAGCATTCTGTGAAAGGTTTGCAAAATATAAAATGAATTTATATTATTGAAAACGATTTTTGGAAAATGATTTAAAATACGACAAATTGGCATTCAGGTAACATACAGGTATATGAGTTTGACAATTTAATATGAATGTGAGTTTGGCAATTTAAACATATTGTACAAGGCCTGCAGACCTGATGTGTTGCTAATTTCACCTTCAGCACAGGGTATACAGTCATAGCAACAGACTGGTCTTCCTTTCTGAGTTGCTTTTCGAGTGCCAGGCTGGCAGCTTCTGCTACACAAATACTGGGGAATCTTAAACAAGAAAAAAATATATGTTTGTAATAATCCACCTAGGATGGCCTTGTCAATAAAACTGGACAAATTAACACAGACACACACACACATTAAGAATTCCACCGAGTCATTTAAGGGAAATAACTGAACCTGGTAAAACAGGTACATTTAACTAATAAAGAAGCATTTTTGTGATCATTTTACCTGATTTCCAGTACCAGCAAATACCATGCTCTCATATTTAATCTTGAATCTGTGTTCTTCTGATAAATATGCATAGTATGCTCCAACAGTTGCAAATTCTAGGACATCTTCGTTATTAAATTGCCAATTTAGGATGTCATATGTTTTGCCTTTCAATGCAGGATCCCCATTTCCCTCAAAGTGAAAGGCTTCTCCTTCTTTTGTTGTGAAATTTACATTTTTCAGATAATGTAGAAGCTGTAAGATAGCTATAATTAATAGAATACAAACTTAAAATCACTGAATAAATTAATTCAAAATTATATCAAAACTTCATGTAAATAGTTATTTATTTTTAACAGTTTTAAAATGATCTCTGAAGTAAATTAATTAGGGCACCATACCTGCAGAGGTGCCTTCTTTAACTTTTCAACACAGGTAGCATTGTCAAGTGAATTTTCTAAAACTCTGCAGTCCAGCTGGTTGTGTAGGGAATATGCTATAGCATATACAGCTTTATACACATTAATAGTATATCCGATGTTTGAGATATCTGTATACTGATTATTCACTTCACTTAAAATTTCATGTCCAGTACACAAGGAGGATGTTCCTTTTGCATCAGGTTTAGGCCATGTGCAATTAAAAAAGTATTCCCAATACTCATTCATCCCTGTGTTACCAGGAATAATAGAAGGAGAAACACTTTGCAAGAACTCTTTCAGTCCTGACAAAAACGAATTGCTAACTGCGAGTCCAATTGCTCCCTTCATAATTGGGTAGTATTGCAACATTGCAGTATTTCTTGAAGAAATCCATGAATCTGTTCCAATCCACTGGAAGCCAGTAATGTTCTGCAAAAACATTTCTTTTATCAGTATATCCAAAACATTTCCTGTCAGAAATGCTATGATAACTCTCGAAGAAGACATTTTCATAATATCAATAAGTCTGAGAAATCTTTCCCTTGGGTATGTTCTGTGAATGGCCTCTGAATATTCTACACAAATACCTTCAAACTGTGCAGCTTGAAGAAAAGTAGCCATTCCAAAGTTTCCATAGTCATCATCATTTCTTATTGCCCCAACCCAGTTCCATCCAAAGTGTTTTACAAGCTGAGCCAGAGCAACACTTTGGTAGTAATCACTTGGTACTGTTCGCAAGTATGTTGGAAACAATTTTTTATTGCTGAGACATGAACAAGTGGCACCATGCCCAATCTAATGAAAGGAAATTAAGAAAACAACACAATTATGGCACGAAAATCAAGTACATTTAGTTATCGAAACTACTTTATTCAATTTTAGTGTTGCAGACAGCCACAGCCACTCTGGCTTTATTGGGCGAAAAGTGAAAAACAATCCTGAACGAGGTGTGAATATCTAAGATAGTTTTATTTATTAATAATGTAATTATTTTTAATTATCTATATCTTTCTCAACTACATTTTCTGGTGCAATCAACATATTATTGTTTTATTTACAAGTAAATGATCAATTTCTGCAAAAGTTTAATTGAAATTACTATGTCATTAACAAAAATTTACATAATTTTCTTTTGGCAATAATCAATGTAAACATTTTCTAACTAGCTTAACTACGCAGTCTATTTTCTCTCTTTTAAAGAATGTGAAAATGCCTTCTTACCAAAGGAATATTAAATGATGCAAGAGTTGTTGCAACAGCTACTGTAGTTGCTGAATTAGAAGGCCCTATAATAGCTGAAGCAATCAATGGTTTTATACAGGCCCTGTCATTCATAAGTTCTTTATCATGCCCAGTAAGCAAAGTCATTGCTGCTTTAATTGCCAAAAGGATATCTCTGCAGTCATCATAAATCTTATAGCCAAGTTGGATACCCGGAAGCAAATTAGAACTGTTGTTTATTTCTTCAATAGCGAATATCATAGCTTGTGCAAACTGAAGTTCTCTGAAGCTGAGACTGTGGGAAGCAGTATTGGAATTTAAGTATTTACAGTTAAAAAATATATTTATATAATATATTATAATATTATAACGATATATACAATTACAAAATAATAGTAAAAACATAGTAAAATGTATACATAGTAGAATTAAATTCATTTTTTTACAATGCCAGTAAATAAAGCATGTATAATGACAGGTGGTACAATAAATATAATATTTATGGAGTAGGGAAACACATAACAATATAAATATAACTGCATTCTATTGCCAATTATTTCAGTGTTTTGATAGATTTATTTTCCAGAAAGAAACCAACAGGGAGATGAAGTGTACAGTTAAAATTCAAATAATTACAAACTTATAAAATTTAGATATAGTAATGCAATAAAATACTTAAATGCCATGTTGCTGCATGTCCAATGTGTACATAGGATGAGCAGCAATTAAAACTGCTGGTGTTTAATTTCCTTTAACTGAATATAACATTGTTAGCGCATTTGTAAAGCTGCAAAGTTTTATCAAACTATACAACAAAGTTAAGTTAATTGTTATTTTATTAAGAAATTCTGAGTAATATTTTTTTTAAAAACTTGCAACATTTTACTCTGCTAGCACCTTAATGCTACAATGAAATTCTGAACAAACTTGTTAGAATTTTCTTTTTTTCTGGATGTTTTTAGAAGGAACAAAGACCTTTACTTACCCTTTGCATTGTAGTATTTCAGGTAAGACTCTAAATGACAGACTAGCATCTACTGGGTTATTGTGGAAAGAAAAAATGCCTCCTATAATAACATCTCCATCTTTTGAGAACTTTAAGAATTCAGTTTTTCCTCCTAACTTGCAAAGAGGCTCTTCTGCTGTAGTTAAAAGACACATTAATAGTAAAACCAGGAGAACCATTTCTTATTGCTCTGCATTGAAATGTAAACAGCCTGATTTATATAAATTGTTTTGAATTACAGTTGAATGAAGTCAAACATTTTTTTTACCTGATTATTCTCAATGGAGACTGTATGGCAATAGTAAGCCTATGAACATACTGGTGTGTAATAGTCCCAGGTGGTCTTTTGGATCAAAATTCTATTTTTATCATATTTGGACTGATTCTAAATACTTTCTTGGCTCAGGGCAAAACATTAAAGCGGAATAATAAAATGCACCCATGCCATGTCATTCCCTGTTGATGGCAGAGTCTGTCAATCACCTTGAGGTCTCATTTCTAAGATAGCACAAATGGCTAAAGAAACTTAAAGGGAACAAAATCAAGAATGAAAAAGAATTTATACTTTCTCTGTAAGAAATGTGTATGATATGACAAGAATAACTTATTGGTTGATGACAATCAAACAGTTTATTAATTATCAGTGTTGACTTTGGCAATGCCAGTAATTCATGAAAAAATAATTAGTAAACCACTGACCTAGGGACACCAAATTAATGTAGTGTTTGTCTGGATTTTAACTTCTGCAAATGCAAGGATATCTGTTTCATCTTCCAGTCAGGACCCCAGAAATATGAAGAGGTCTACACATGGTTTATAAATTGACGAAAGCCTACATTAAAAAACTTTTACTTACTCTTTCTGTGGCCCAGACATGGCAAAATACTATTTTCAATAGAGTTTATTCATAACATAAGGAGATGGATGTATGCAAGTATAAATATATATATATATATATTTATATATATATATATATATATATATATATATATATATATATATATATATATATATATATATATACTGTATATATATATTTCAGCTGCTGATTAACCTCCATTAGTGCAGTGTGATTAACGGTGATTACATTTTTAAAAGCAACCCCTAAACCTGTTAATTTAAATTGTTCAATTTGACTGCACTTCATACTTTATGAAGCAGCTCTAGATGAATCCTAGTCTATTAATAGTAGTAGCAGGTAACCAGCACTTGATAATATCCCATGTTGTTTCATGATGATGAACTTAACTCACACACACCAGCAGAGTTGCTATCTGTCCTTATAATAAGGGATGTTTACCTTATTGGAATATAAAATGCAGCATACTAAATTGAACCAATAAGGGACATGATTTGTCCCGTATTATTCCACACATTTTTTCATACACTTATGGAGACCTGTAGGTGTCCAGTGAATTCTGTGCATGGCTGCCTTCCACTCCTTTTCTGAAATGTTGAGTAAGAGATCTTTTTCCCACTGTAGTCTGGGATCTTTTAAATGAAGGGACTTTAAAATGTTTTATATATTATAGAAATGTTGTCTGAGTCTTCAAGACTGATCAATATTTCTTCTGGAATAGGAATAGTTGGGAGGTGAAGAAAATTGGGCAGGTTTCATTTAGCTAAGTTTCAAATTTGGGAATAGTGGAAAATTGTGTTGATGGGAAGCTAAATTTGGAGTGTAATTGTTCGTAAGATGCAAATACAATATCTATATAGACACTTCTAAATGATTTAATCCCATACATTTTCTAAACATTAAAAACTGTGTAAGTTTGAGAGGGTGGAAAAAGGTGGTTATTGTGTAGAGGTGCCACAGATAAAATCTTCTCTATCTTGAAGTGCTTCCTTATTTCTATTGCGGACCAAGCTTGTGTGTCTTCATCTATTTGTCTCAATGTCCAGGTTTTCATAACTTGTATATTTGCCTCCCAGTAATAAAACTGAAACTTAGGTACAGCCATGCCACCTTCTGCTGTAGGTCATTGTAGGGTCATCCTTTGGATGTGTGGATGTTTTGAATTCCAAATAAATGAGATTATGATTGAATCTAATTTAAAAAAAATTATTTGCTAATATATATAGGGATAATGTGAAACAGAAAAGAAGCTTAGGAAGGATATTTATCTTGATAGTGTTTCATTCTCTCTGCTACAATGAGATAAAGGGTAGACCATTTATACATGTCTTGTTTAAGTTTTCACACAGTTAAGCACAACTTAAGTTACACCAGTGCTGATTTTGCACAAAAGCTGAACCATGATTTTATGTTTCTGTTTTTTATTTTCTAAATGCAACCAGCGCGTATTTCTCCTCCATAAACTCAAACTATTTAAAGTAGACAAGGACCTCATGTTGTCCTTCTATTGCAGTATGATCCAGTCTGTGATCACTTTCAGTTTCATTGCCTGGTTAAATAGTCTGACAAACCAAAACTCAAAAAAGTTCCAGCAGATTATGAAGTATGCAGCTAAAGTTATAGGGGCTGATGTAGATGATTTGACTAGTGTGTGTCAGAGGGCAATGCTAAAGAAACTGGAAATCATCTCAACTGATGACAGTCATCCATTACATGTAGAACTAAACTTCAGTAAATAAGGAAGGATAGTTGCTTTGAAAACCCACACAAATCGCTCCAGAAACTCCTTTCTTCCTAGTGCCATACGACTTTTCAATAAGAAATATCGGAGATAATGTTTAAGGTTTTGATATATATCCTGTAACCTTTTTTTTGGTGTAAATATGTATTATCTAACTGCCTTACCTTAACCTTTCTTATTTCTATTTGTCTGTTTTATTTCATTCTGTCTGTTATTAGATGCAACTGAGAAGGCAAGTTTCATGTTTTCTTGTGTAAATATGACTAAATAAAGAAACCTAAACCTAAACCTAAACTTGCCTAATTAGGGTAGGGTATGGCTGAAATGAAAATCTGAAGACACAGGACTTTACCAAATAATATAATCATTTAAAGTAGAGTTTTTATGTACAGTAATTTAAGTTATTTTTAATTGGTGTAAATTGTGAGTTAAGTCTGGTATACGGTACAGTTAATGTGTCAATGGTAAGCTAATTTATCCCATGCCACTGAATAATCAATTTGTACTACAGTATACAGTGCATCCGGAAAGTATTCACAGCGCATCACTTTTTCCACATTTTGTTATGTTACAGCCTTATTCCAAAATGGATTAAATTCATTTTTTTCCTCAGAATTCTACACACAACACCCCATAATGACAATGTGAAAAAAGAGAGAGTTTTGTCTGAGGACAGAGGAAATTCATTCAACTCATCAACTCATCTTAGAATTCTTGACAAAAACCAGCAGTCAAGTATTGCTGGTGGTAAAAAGAACTGTTTTCTGTCTGAAAAAAGAATCCTAATTTCATGTTATCACTGAGTTCCCACCTAAATTGTCCACCACAGTTTTGAAGGAATTTTTCCTTTTGAAATTGCTGTCAAAGTGGGCAGACAAATTCAACTACCCCCATTCAGTGCCATTATGTTTTTCATCTAAAAAGACTGTTGGGAGTAATGCCTGTGAAAACTGGAGCTCACTAAGGTTTTTACCACTGTTGACTAGAGTAAAAGTTTCTGTTGATGACCTGGCTTGGCAGATCCTTATACACTTAAGAGATATTGTGAATCTTGTGGTCACACCATTTCATACTGAAGAATCTAGCTTTTCTGAGCTTTAAAATCTGTGAGCACAGGACAAATTTCCAGGAATTGTTTCCAGATTTAAAACTTTGCCTAAACACCATTTCTTGGAGCATTATACTCAGATGATACGAAATTTTGGACCTTTTGTAGCATTATGGACAATGAGATTTGAAGCAAAACGTCTTTTAAAAGGTTGTACGATGTACTACGTTCTTCAAGAATGTACTGCATTCTCTAGAGGAAACAGTTCAGTTTCAGATGGCACATCACCTTTACACGTGCCGTCTCAAGGAATCCCCACTTGAAGGTGCAAATATTAGCATTGTGTCAGTTCACATTCTGAAGGAGGACATTGTACTTGCAATTAAGAAGAAGCACCCTGATGTTGATGAAATGTATTTGGCAAAAAGTGTAACTTTCAAAGGATACAACTACAGGAATAGAATGTTGCTTACCCATGGCACACTCTCAGGTCTTCCAGAGTTTAATGAAATTATTCAGATGATTGTTGTTAATGAGCAATTGTTTTTTTTTTGTTGTTCAAAATCTCAATGGCTGGTATATGGAAAATTATAAAGCATATGACCTGAAGCATCCATTCAGAGATAAACTTAAACTTCTTGAGGTGGATGATTTGGCAGACTGATGCCCACTTGCTGACTACATTGCAGGAGGAAAGCGGCTGGTTACAGTTAAACAATACATACATGTCTAAGGTAGGATGAGTCAGATGTTCCAGTTTACAAGTATGTGACTTTTACAGTTTTAAGTTATGATAACATTTTGATTAGAAGTGTTTACGTTTTCATGTTGTTTAGTGCATTATAAAATGGATCTAACACATTTCTGTTCATAAATTTAGTGCCTAACTTAAGATGGCTCAGTAGACACCTGCAAGGCTGCTTGTAATCCTAGAAGAGCACAACTCTGTATAAATGTCACTACCAAGGGGGATACCTGAATCTGTAGTGGATCTTATCAATGAGATCAAGAAGATCAGCTAATTACAGGGGGACATAAGGCTGCAGTATATGGATGCAGACTTTGGCAATATGTTTGTGAACCTAATGTCCATTACTGAAATCATTGACGTGAGCACAATCAAGGTTATTCACCTAGCAGATACCACCACTCTTATTCATATTGTTGCTCCAGAGGATGCAGAAACCTCCTTTGGACATAACATTGATTCTGTCTCCGTAGCAGAGTGTACCTTGTCAGAAAGGCAATACCATGAAAATTCCACCTTGAAAGTGTCTCGTCAGTCAGACAACAGTACAATACCAAGCAGTTCATCATCTGAATCTGTTACAATAAGAACAGCTCAGTGGTCCAAAGCATTTCATATCCTCACTTTTTCAGTTGAGACAGAGTTGTAACTGCAGAAAGGAAAGAATTCAAAGGAAAAAAAACGATTTGTTGTTGGCTCAAATATACCAATGCAACACCTCTCCTCAAGATGTAGACTTCTGTGATGTTGCTGAGGCAGTAGTTAAGAAACACCCATGTCTATATGAGCCTAGATCTTTCATTGGCTGTTATGGGTGGAAGCAAAGACTGAAGTATAAAACGACTAACTACAGGACACAGCTGAGAACACACGGGTCTGCTGAAGTGGCATTTAATTCCTTTAAGAGGAAAACAAAAGAAAATGCTTTGTGTACAAAAAAATTTAAAAACCAAGACATGCAGAGGCCAATTTCTACCCATGTTTGCCAAGTGGATAGACCACAGAACACATGGAACATGTTAGGCTGCAGCTCCTGACTAAACAGAGGAAAAGAGAAAATTGTAAAGCAGTCAGATAGAAAAGGGCACAGACTTTTGCCTACTGAAGAGGAGACATTATTGATCAGCAATCCAGAGTGGAGAACATTATGTCCCACTGGCCTGCATTGTTTCAGGTTTCTGAGGCAAGTAATAAATTATGTGCAGGGTTTTACATACGCCATTCAGAGATAGTGTAACATTGCAGTTTTTTTTTTAAATCAATGTGAAATATTGTCAGCAAATCAGAGTAGGTGCCTTTGTTGATGGAACATAATTTATTGTGTTTTTAAGACCACCAAGTAGATGGATGTACACCAGTCATCCCAAAACATTATAATCGCTCACAAATTAAACGAGTGTTGACTATGTTGTAACAATGGCACCTGTCAAGGTTTTGGAATATACATTACATGGAAAACAAATAGTTGGTTCTTGTAGTTGACATGTCTGAAGCAAATGGGTAGGTGTAAAAACCTGAGTGACTTCAACAATAGCTACAATTTGCCTGTGTGTATGTATATTGTAACAGATAGAGGCGTGGTCCACCTCTTGAACCCTCAGGTACCACTCTGAACACCAGGTGAATGTATAAATAGTATTTATTTTACTATTAAACCGTGCACAAAGCACTCTCCACACCACACTACTCATAAACACAATTCTCTCTCTCTCACTAACCAATCCTCCTCGCCCAGACACTTCGCCCTCCTACTCCCAGCTCAGCTCAGTGTACTGGGTTTCCCACAGTCCTTTTATATCCCCTGACCTGGAAGTGGTTCCTGGCCAAACCCACAGTTCCTTTTTCCTTCCGGGTCAGGGTAAACAGTCCTTTCTTCAGCCCGGGAGCACATCGTTCCTTCCTGTCACGTGATGATGATGCACTCCCGGGTTATAGGGCACATAAGAGCCCACTAGCCCCCCTACAGCGACTCCCGGTGGCCCCCATGGTATCCAGCAGGGCTGTGTATACAAACTACAAAGTCCATGAGGCCCTGCTGGAACTCGGGGCACCATCATGCTGTCCGGAGGGCTCCTCCTGGCGGCCTGGGGGTGGCGACTGGAGTCTGTAGCTGGTCGTCTATCACAATATATAATATTGGAACAATTTGTCTTTGTATGCCTTAAACTCCCCAGATCTGTGCCGAGTTTGTGTGTATCACCACAGTTCCGCTGCAAGCTAAATTTCTGGAACAGCTTGACCGACATGCTGACACACTGAAAGCAATCATCAGTCAGAAAGGGGGAGAGGTACACATGAAGACCAATGACATGAAGAAGGCTTTAAATCAGATATGACCAATTGTCTTCAAATGTACATAATGCTATGATTTCACCTGGACTAAGGCTAATAATAATACTTGGGCAGTGTACAAAATCTTAAAACACTAATTGAGGTAGGGTTTTAATCTTCCTAATCCATCGTTAACATGAGGTTTTTGCAGCCTTTGAACTTAATTTGGCATTTAGGACTTTAAAATTATAAACAAAATAACATTTTATACCCTGAATAAAAAACACGTGACAGTGGAGTGTCCATGCTGGTCATAAAAAGTGCAGGAGTTAACATTATATTTGTGTCGTTTACAATTAATGTTTTAGATAAGTACTGATTTTTTTTTTCAAGAGAATGTGCAGCCATGGATTAAGTGCATGTGCTTGATTTCACAATGCATAGGACATATTTGCACTGTTTTCTGTTTGTAAATGTAATTTCTAATGGTTATAAAATTATATTGCTACTTTGGATGCTTTTAAAGAGCTGCATCTGTGTTAATTGTATCTTTTTGTTGCACAGACTGTAGAGATTAACTTACAGAAAGAATTTTTGTTCAAATCACTTGTCATCTTTCTTAGAGAATTTTTGGTATGAATACAAAATTTGTATTTATTTCCAAAACAAAGATTAAATTATAACTTGTTTCAAGTCATTGATTTTAGAAATCCTTTGACAAGTCCATTAACATATTGTGACTACATTTATATATTTACCCACCTAATATTCTGAACAACATTTATCTACTGTATATATGGCACAAAAAAGCATGTAATCAGGCAGAATTTATTTGTTACATGAGTATTAAGAGATTTTTTATAAGAGTACTAATTTTATTTGCCTTTTTTTTGTTTTGCAGTGTGAGTGCTACTGATTTGCATTATAGAAATTTATTTAGATCAACAGTATTCAAAATAACTTCTTGATTCTACTGTTGTAAAATGTAGATAGCAAATTTTTGTTAATTTAAAACATCACACCATTTTTGTTTAGTAAATAATAAAAATACATTCTACTACAAGTGGTTAATACAAAGGTGTTCAATGAGAGCTGCAGAATCTGCACGTTTTTGCTCCATCTCTTTAACTAATAGCCCCCATTCCTTTAAGCAAGAAAGCATCTTCATTTATGACATCAGTTGTTTCTCAGCTAGATTTCCACAAAAAAGCTGCCGACGTTGAGGTACAGTTGAACATCCAATTGTTAATATATTCCTAAGAAAAATGTCCAAAAACTACATTATCTTTGCTGTTCAGACAAATCAGTAATTTGTATCTTTAGAATTAGCTCAATGTTTTTTTCAGAACAGCTAAACCTGTATCTATCCCCCACAGGCCATGCCAAAGTCAGAAAGCATCCATGCAGAACTTGAGAAAATACCTATTGTAATTTTTGTGATTCGCAAGGATGAGGACACTCTCCACCCGCTCATGGACATTGTGATAATTATAGATGGCGTGCAAGTGTTACCTCCATTGCATCTGCTTGTGCCCTACTGTTTGGTCTTATGTATTCCCTCAATTTGGAATATCCAAAGAGACTGGAATGTACCTTTGAAGTGTTTCAGAATTTATTTTGGAACTTGATGCAAAGAAAATGTCAAGCAAAGTGTATACACAGAGCATTAGGTTGCTGAACCCGTAAACCTAGGAATTGTCAGGCTGTTTTGTTTTTTGTTTTCCTGTCTCTTTGTATTTCAAGATGTTTTCCCCTATATTTTGCTGTTGGTCAGCAGAAAGTACTGGTTCTTCATATTAGAATATTTGCACTGTCATGTTTACAATACAGCAGTATTTATTAATATCCAGATTCAAGAGAGTTTCTATTTACATGTAATCAGTAAAACATGATGTTCAGTTCCCACTATTCATAGACTAACTAATGTTTTCTATTTGGTTTAATTAGTCTGATTTTATTTTTATTTCTCGTGGATGAGAATTTTAAAATCTTTAAAGGCAGCACTCTGATTTGTTTGATTTGTGTAAGACAACACTTATGGTAAAAATGTACTTCTGTTTTAAAAGTCAGTATTTTACACAGTGTTTTTGATTTAAAAGTATTTAAGTTAATATGTTACATAGAGATGGTGGTTTTATCTTATTTTTTTAATTGAACACTTTCAATTTAATATTTTGTAAAATCACTGTGGTTTGCAGAAAATATTTTATTTTGCTATCTTTACAATTTTATTTTATAATTGAAAATGGTTGCCTTGTTTTGAAAACGTTTTATGAATACATTTTTATACAATTCAATTCATCTGATTCATTTTTTGGATATACAATAAAAAAAAATTAATATATAAATATTAATAAAAATATTAGATTAAGGAGAAAATGTTGGTTTAAATAATAACATTAATTAACCAAACTTAAAAAGTTAATTGTGAAAAACTGAAGTACTTCTTTATGTTGATTTAGTGTTTCATTTTTTGCAGTGTTTCTCTTCTGGCAAGAGTACTAGGGTGTGGTACCGTATGAATGTAGTGAAAAGTCAAGCAAAATGATACCTTTTATTGGCTAACTAAAAAGATTACAATATGCAAGTTTTCGAGGCAACTTGCATATTGTAATCTTTTTAGTTAGCCAATAAAAGGTGTCATTTTGCTTGACTCTTGTGGCAAGGTAATGCTTGACTTAGAATCAGAAATCTGACCTGTGCACAACACAAATTTCAAAAGTGTCCACCTTACACTATCAAGAAGCCACTTTTGATAAATGATATTTTACTGTCACTGCTAGCCATGTAATTAGGCAACACCACCAACCTTTTAACCGTTTTTTTCATTCATCGTACAATATTTATTTAATTACCATATATTTCAATATGCATAAATATTTCAGGTGAATTATTAGTTTACTCAGGCTACCTCATATACAAGCTTTATAGTAATTGTTTTTATTATTCACAGCATTGGAAAACATATTATTTTACATTTATAAATCAACAAATAATATTGAAAATAATTTTATCCACATTTATTATGTTCAGTTACATTACTGTATGCAAGAAATGTCACCATAAAATAAATGATGTTTATAAATACATTTTAATAAACAGAGTTTTTCAGTATAATGGAAGTCATCTTCAAAAACATTTTCTAATTAACTCTATTTTGAAAATGAATTTCCCGTTTATATATATGTGTATTACATTGTGAATTAGCTCTTCTCTCTGACAGTGGTGTAGGATGCTGGGTACAAATCATAGCCAGATCACTGTTTCTGTGGAATTGGCATACTCTGTCTTTGTGGATATTTTCTACAGAAGAATCAGTTTTTTTTTTTCCACGTCCCAAAGACATACAGATCATATTGGTCGATAGTCTAAATCAGTCTGATATGAGTAACTTCTGTCCCACAATAATCTGAGTTACATAGAAAGTTTGGAAAATAAACGATTTTTCAAATCTAAGAAAGCTTTAATGGGTGCTTTATAAAACATACAGAATTAACAGTAGTAAAATGAGTTCAGACATGAATATTATATGCATGTATTTTAAATACTTTCAAAAATGTACTGTGTAATCAATTACAAATATTAAAATGATTTATAAGTAAAACAATCATATTTAGTGCCCTGTATTTTTTCATACTTATTTCATGTGTTCCTTTACTTATGCTTAATTACTCCTTTTGTCATGTTGTAAAATGCACAGTATACACAACTGTATAAAAATCAGTGCCCATTTACTTCTTTCATATTTTTCCTTCAGTTCACTTTGCCATAATCTGTTTTTTTGTATTTTTTTCTGGTTTCAGTAAAATAATATAGCACTTGGGGAAGAAAATACAGAAAAGCAAACCAAAACTTGAAGCTAAAATAGCAAATATTTCGACAGCTACGGTGTACTTTCCTGGTGAGCTGATGTAGGCTGGAATAAAAGTGATCCAAACTGCACAGAATATCAGGATGCTGAATGTAATGAATTTCGCCTCATTAAAGTTGTCTGGCAGTTTACGAGCCAGAAATGCCAAAACAAAGCAAAATAAAGCAAGCAATCCTATGTAGCCCAAGACGGCATAAAAAGCAGCTGTAGATCCAAGATCACATTCTAGTATTATTATCTCTGTGTAATGTTTCATATTTTTATTGGGGAAGGGAGGTGAACTAAGTAACCAAAGTAGGCAAATAATCACCTGTATAAGTGTAAAACTACACACACTTAGTCTCTGCTGAGTGACTCCAAACCATTTCATGACATTACTTCCAGGCAGTGTAGACCTAAATGCCATGAGCACTACAATAGTCTTCCCGAGCACACAGGAGATGCACATGACAAATGCAATGCCAAAAGCAGTGTGGCGTAACATACATGACCAATCAGAGGGCTGACCAATGAATGTCAGGGAACAAAGAAAACAAAGGGTTAATGAAAAGAGAAGAAGAAAACTCAGTTCAGAATTATTTGCTCGAACAATTGGAGTTTCTCTATGGTAATAAAAAACTAAACCTACTAAAAGTGTTAGCAATGCTCCCAGTACTGACAGAGTGACCAGCAGGATTCCCATAATTTCTTGAAATGATAAATATTCAATTTCTTTCAAGACACATACATCCTTTTGTCTGTTTGGCTTGTACTCTGCTGGACACTTTAGGCAATCTGAAGAATCTGGAAGAAAGGTAATGCAAAAAAATTAAAATAATTTCACCTGATTATAAAAGGATTTAGAAGCAATAGTATTGTTTTAGAAGCTTATGCCTACTGTATCAAACTTTTCTAAATTTTCAAAGATTTGTGTATTCTTTCATATGGGTAAACATATGTGTTGTATTTTTTTTTGTATTTTTTATGTAATAATGATTTTTGTTTGATAAAAATGAAATATTGAAAAGAATGAAAGAAATAAAAACAGGAGGCACCCATTCCCACCCCCAAACCTGTAAGGAAAAATGATTAACATGAATTAATAAAGATAAATAAATAATAAAAGAACAAATATTAATTGTATATATTTTGCATTTTCTTTTCACAAAAGAAAATTACTGTTCAAAAATCTAAAGCAAGTCTCCAAACCTGTAATGAACTCACACACTGAATATGTAGTGGGGATCAAAATGTTATGTTTTAAAGTTAATCCAGTAGTTCACAATTTTTAATTCTTACCAATATGCAATAATTTGTACTATTCATTGAATGATGCAGGAAATTGATTTTTTAAATATTGTAAATAATATGAATTTGTGTAATACAATAAACAGCCTGGGTTACTGTACATACAGTTACTGGGTTGGAATTTAAAAAGAGGATTGCCTTTACTACACTATTGGCACGTAGATTTATTTTGCTAAATTGGAAGAATCCTAACTTTCCTCTTTTAAGTCAGTGGGTAACTGATGTTTTATATTATTTGAAATTGGAAAAAATCAAATTCTCACTTAGAGGATCTGTGCAGAAATTTTTCAAAACCTGGCAGGATCTAATCAATAACATTTTAGAATAAGTTTTTAAAGTACTGAGGAAGCAGATTCTCTCCCCATTTCTTTTTCTTCTCCATTTATCTTTAAACACTTATTAATTAATCTATTTACTTAATTTTACTAGCTTTAAGTTTTATTCTTCTGCCCATGCTCTCATTCTCAGGGGTGGGGGTTGATTTGTTTTCAATCCTATTTTTGTAAAATTGATCTATTTGTATGGAATGTTGTGTGATTTCAATAAAATCAATAAAATGTTAAAAAAAAAAAAAAAGAGGACCCATGAGCTGCAAAGCAGTACTGGTAACCAACGGCACAGCCATGCTGGTTCAATTGTTTGCAGTCCCCGTTTAAATTTCACACCTGTCGTGTTGCTAATTTGATCTTCGGCACATGGTATGCAGTCATAGCAGCAGATTGGTCGTCCTTTCTTCACAGCTTTCCAAGTTCCAGGCAGACAGGACTCACTGCAAACTGACCTGGGCACCTTAAACATAATAGCACAAGACTATTTAGCAAAAAAACAGATTATTTCAATTAATTTTAAATGTGGAATTGGTTTGACATGCAGAATTTTAAAAACAGTTAACTGGAAGAAGCACTGACAACTGTATATAATGACGCCTAAAGTTAAAAAAAAAAAGGCTTTACCTTATATTTTGTGCCAGCAAAGTTAATACTTTCATAATTAATTTGAAATTCATATCCTTCTGACGAAAAAGCATAGTATGCACCAACTGTCACAAAATCAACATCACCCTCTTTATTTAGTTGCCAGTTTACTATGTCATATATCTTGCCTTTTGCTGCAGGATCTCCATTTTTATCAAAATAAAAGTTTTCTCCACTTTTTGTTGTAAAGTTTATGGTTTTCAGGTAATGGGCTAACTGTAAAAAAAAAAAAACAAACAAACTGTAAAACATTGATTAGCGGAGTGTATCCAGGCAGAACTAGGCACAAGGCAGGAACCAAGCAGGATAGGGCACGAGTCCATCACCTGCTCTACACACCAATACAGGGTATTTTGGAATATGGAAGAAAAAACCATGCAGACATGGGGAGACAGTGAACAGGTTTGACATTTAGACCCAGGACACCCTCTAAAACTACATTTTATGTTAACATACTGTACGTATAGTATACATTTCTGGATCAGTTAACAGAGGTTATTTGTTAAACAATTTTGCAATTCAGAATGTATAAATAAATTCATTAGAATAAAAAAGAATAATGTCAAAACTCAGGCAGCTACCTGCAACTGAATGTTTGTTGATTTGTTAACGCATGTTGATCTGCTTTCAGTATGGCTACATCCTAGCAGGTTGTGTAGTGAATAAGCCACAGCGTACGCAGCTTTATAGACATCATTGGTGTAACCAAGGTTTGACATATCTGTGTACTGATTGTTTATTTCACCAAAAGATTCCTGTCCAGTACAAAAGGAATTGCCTGTTTGCGTATTTTTTAAGTTAAGAGTACAGTTAAACAGATATTCCCAATACTCATTCAGGCCAGAGTTTCCAGGAAGTGGAGAAGGATGGACGCTGAGCAAGAACTCCTTCAAACCTGGTATGACTGCAGTGCTGACTGACAATCCAATTGCTCCATTCATTATTTTGTAATATTGAAGCATGGCAGCATTTTTAGTAGAAATCCAAGACTCTGTGCCAATCCACTGAAAGCCTGTGACATTTTGTAAGAATATCTCCTTGAGCAGAATTTCAAGTACATTAACTGTCAAAAATGCTATGATGACTTTTGATGAGGAGAGTTTGATAATGTCAACCACTCTGAGAATTTTTTCTCTCGGGTATGTTCTGTGGATAGCCTCAGAATATTCAACACAAATACCTTCTTTCTGTGCAACTTCCACAAATGTGGCCATGCCATAGTTCCCATAATCATCATCATTTCTTATTGCCCCTACCCATGTCCATCCAAAATGCTTTGCAAGCTGTGCCATGGCAACACTTTGATAATAATCACTTGGGGCTGTTCTGAAGAAATAAGGAAAGAGCTTTTTGTCACTGAGACATGAGCAGCTGGCAGAATAACTGACCTGTAAAGTAGAAACATACAAAAGAAAAAAAATGCAAAAGATCTGCCATAATAAAACAAAATTTTTTACTATGTGAATTAATGTCATAGTGCAATTAAGGAAAGATCTAATTTTTTATTAAATATCAAATGCTTGTTTGTATTTGTATATTAGTTCTTACATACTGTACATCATATTGAAGTATTATATACTGTATAGTATAAGAAATGTTAGTAATAGCCTTGTAAAAGATACAGTGACTATCCTCCTAGCTGAAAAAAAGTTCTTTTTAATCAGGTTAATGCACTGCTAGAATGAACAATCCATAAACAACTGAAGTGGCAATCTCCTAGAATTGGGCTGAGTGGTGGGTCAGTTATACCTCCCTTTCATCCATCCATCAATCTATTGAACCATTTAGTAATTTTTAAGGTTATGGGGAGCCAGAAGTTAAAGTGGCAGCCACCAAAAATGGGTCCAGAGTAAAAGACTGTATTTTCAGACTAAATCCACAACCTCATTTAAGTGGGAATGCATTACAACATTAAGTGTATGCACTTCTATAATTTAAGTTGAAACTTAGAAAACCGAAAATGTCTTCTTACCACTGGTATACTGAAAGGCCCCAGAGTGGTAGAAATTGCTATTGCAGGTGATGAAGTAGAAGGACCTATAATAGCAGGCACTATAGATGTCTTGGGACAGAAAACATCCTGGAATGAGGCTTTGTCCTCCCCACTTAATAATGCCATCGCTGATCTCAGGGTCAAATGGACATCTCTGCATGCGTCGTAGATTTTATAGCCCAAGGTAACACCAGACAATATGTCTGTATTCTTGTTTATTTCATCAATTGCAAAAATCATGGTCTGAGCAAATTGAAGTCCTCTGAAATTGAGCCTAAAAGAGTATTGAATAGCTTTGTTAATTAATGACCTTAGCACCAAAGAACATCGAGGGACTAATGCTACAGAAAATGCACTGCTGGGTTGAATATTTTAAGAACGAAGAATTTAAACTGATGTGCACTGTGGCAAACCATGAAGCTAATTTTCTTTTTGCTTGTCCATTATATTAGTGTAAAGAAGTTAATACATTAAATTTATTTATTTACATAAAATATAGGATGCAATTAGCATTTTTGTCATTTAAACATTTGTCTTTGTTTCAAATTTCTAATTTGTGTAACATATATAGTTCCAATTCCACATCCCTTGTTTTATTGTATAAACTAAGATGTTAATGTATTAAGTGTATTTATTTACTGCATGAATCAACATAAGGCTAACATTGCAATATTCAAGCCTTATTTTTATTAGTTATTTATGTAAGCATCTAACAAATTTCAGATAATACACATTGTTTATTTTTTGGAAATTCTGTACATAACTTGATCCTAATATCAATGCATTTGATACTGAGTTTCCATGGGAATCTAAAAACATCCTCTCCACATCACAATGTAGTATGTAATTAATATTTCTGAAATGTTTAAAATGTTTTTCTTTGTTTGATATTTCTAACATGGACAATAAATACAGTGCACTTACCCTTTACATTTTGATACTTCGGGCATGGTTTTAAATGTCAGGTTGGGATCTGCTGGGCTGTCATGAAATGTAAAAATGCCTCCAATAATAATGTCACCATCCTTGGAAAACATGGGCAGCTCTGTTTTTCTCCACAGGTTACAAACAGGTATTAGAGCTTCTGTAAGGAGAGGCACAAACAGAAAAAGCAAGAGAACCATTTAATTTTACTGCCAGTCCTGCTTATGTAGTTATGTGCTTCTCTGCAGAGCAGTGGACTTAAATATGTAGTATAGAAAATGATGTCAATTCTCAAAGGTAATATCCTTGTTTGACTGTGTAAGAAGAAACAAAGGAAAAAATGTACTCTACCTTATTATTTTATTAACATCATTCTAATAAAGCAAGTTTTTAAAAAAAATATTAACCATCAACATTATGAGTCTGGACAAATTTCAATACATGTTAACTAATGTTAAATAGCTTCCTCTTTTACTCTCACTTTTTTTCCACAATACAATATATATAATGCATGCAATATGCATTCAGGCTATATAAAAACTTGGAAACAGGCCAGAACTCTCATTTCCATTTTTCTCCCCCAAATTAATTGTACTATATGGAAAGCATTAATATAAAAAGTTTAAAAAAAAATGTATTTTTAATATTTGTTTTATGCTGTACATTGAACTTTTATAGATACATGCTTTCCAGTCATTTTTGGCATTTCTGTCACTGGACTGTAATCCTTGGAGTAACTAAATGTCAGATTGAGAGACGTGAATGCTTTTATTTTTCTTTCTTCAAATTAATTATCAGATACCCAAAGTTATCTTCAGTTCAGTTTATTCTATTATTGTACACATGTTCAGGCTTACACAGATTAGAAAAACAAAACAGCAAAACAAAAGTACATAAGCATGTATTTCAATTTTTATGTTAAAACACATTTAAATTAATTGTAATAAACAGATGCAAAAACTAACTAAACTGCTAAAAACTGCTAAAATGTTAACATTATAGGCTATCACCTTAATATAATATAATGGCTTGTTACCATACCAGTAACAGCTAATTTCGTAATTACTGTGACTTGTCTTTCATTGACCAGGAGTCAAACAAAGCCACTGAATAGTATATTGAGATTCTGAGAAGAGAAGCAGAATGAAAAACAGCTAGTAGCATCTAGTAATGATGATTGTCATCATTATTTTATTAACAATAGAATCCCTGAAGCCTACGAAAAAAGTTGCAATCCCAGACCACCTTAAATTCCTTCACACCTCCTCATCCGTGTCTTTGTCTTGCAAATATGTCAATCAGCACTGGCAGCAGGCAGCCTGCTCACTCATCCCCCCACGGAGGCAGCTGAAGTGAACTCAGTCGCTAAAGGTTATCTGTCAGTGAGGTGTTTGGAATTGTATAGGGCAGCGTTTCTCAACCTTTAAGTATTTGCGACCCGAGTTTTCATAAGTTTTAATCGCGCCCCACCCGTAACATTTTTTTGAAAGGAGCTCACTAATACCAATTTGTTCTTTTTTAATTAATGGTATATCATAGATGCTGTCACACACGTGCGCATGGGAGGCAGCTAAAGGGCTCGAGGGAAGACAGTTCTGGGGCATGCCGGGATGTGGCAGAGTGCACTGATTCTTTTTTTCCCTTGCCTGTAGACCATTCCCGGGAGATCTCACCTAGCTCTCATGATGTCACTTCCGGGACCAAGCCAATGGAAGAAGACCTTACCGGCTCCGGCCCCTGTGATGTCACCTCCGGGCTTGAACCAATGGCAGATGATCCTGAGCCAGACCCATATGACCTCACTTCCTGTCTTCCCCTTTAAAAGCCTAACCGTTTCCCCATGTGTCAGTCTTGTTGTGGACTCTGTTGTAAGCACATCAGTGCTCTATATTTTGCATTTACGACTTTGCAGCCAGGATACCTCATTATACGGGTGGCTGCCTCAAACCTTTATCTGTCTGATGTCTCGTTATTGCGACAATGCATAATTTATTATATCTACTTAACTTTTATCGACATTTATCTAACTCTATTTTTCTAGTATCAGAATGTAGTTTAAGTTAATTTGTTTTGGTTTCAATAGATGTATTTTTCATATTTTCGATTCTTGTTTTCTTTTTTTCACATCTTCGCGCCCCCCTTTTTGTTACTTCACACCCCCCTAGGGGGGCCTGCCCCACAGTTTGAGAACCACTGGTGTAGGGTAAATAATATATTGTTATTTGGGTGTGAAGCCACTGGGGGGCATACAGCCATCCTAACCCGGACACACACAGGCAGGACACAGGTTCAAACTCAACACCTGGTTTATTTACAGTTTTAAAGTGTGCACAAATCACCAACACTGCAACACACAGTTCAGTCCCTTCCTTGCCACAAGCCTATCCACCTCCACTCATCCTCAGGCTTTGTCTTCTTCCTCCCGACTCTGGCCATTCAGGTCCCAGGAGTGTTCCAGGTGGCTCATCAGTATTACCTAGAATCACTCCCAGGTGCGCTGGCGGTCCTCTTTAGGGCTCTGTAGCTCCCCCTGGGGGCCCCCATGGAACCCAACAGGGTTTCACCAAACTCCAACTCCTGACATGCCCTGCAGGAATCCGTGGTGATACAGCCGCCCAGGAGGGCTCCCCTCTAGTGTCCCAGGGGAGGTATTGCCTTACTAATGTCCTCTCCCCTGTCCTTCCACTCTGTTGGCCGCCCATTACACTGGGCTTCATACATTTCATGTGCGTTCCATTTCTACAACAATCTGTGTAAATGCAGGAAGACAGGAAATGCAAGAAATGTTGAACACATATCTAAAACAGAAAATTTTTCATCTTACCATAATAATGACAAAATGCCAATGTGAAGTGTATAATGTGTCAAGACTGAAGTCCAAATATCAAATAAACACTTTCACAAAAGGTATAACAAAACAAATGTGCTTTTATTCAAGAATATAACAAAAGAAAAAGAAATCATTCAATCTGCATATTGCTGTCAATGAGTAAAAACCCAAGTCCAAATATCTGATAACTGCTGTCTTGTAATCAAGTGGTTGTGAGTTTGAGGCTGAGTTATTTCTGTTTTGAATAGTGAGCTGCTGTTACATAATAAAAACATACATTTGATTTCAGTCTATAACACCCGGTGTAAATTTTTGCTACCTGTAAAAGACAGTGCCAGTGCATCACAGAATAGCACACACACGTACAAGAGGATATCCAGTGCATGGAGAAAAACCACACAGACACAGGAAGAACATGCAAACTCTACATAGAAAATATTCAAACTTTAATTATTACAAGACAGCAGTGCTATCCACTGTGCCACCATACCACCTGTCCTTCCTAATTTTTGAAACATGTTAAGCCTTTTGTCACATTACCCAGCAACGTATCTATGTATATGTGAGATTTCTGAGACCCTCCCCAATTGTGCTATACAACCAAACACGGTTGATGTGTCTGTCGAGAATTGCTTCTCTGTCGCTGAGGCAACCACAGGTTCTTGGCGCCACCAAGGCAACTGCAAGTTCTCAGACTCACAGCTAACACGTCTGTTATCCAATGGTTGATGCAGGGACAATTCTAACCCAGCCACTGACATGGCCCTGTCACTGCTTATTTGCTGTGTCAGTGTTTGTTGAAGTGGTAGCTCCCATTTGGATATATACCTTGACTGTTCCTGTTTCGATTAGAATAAAGCTGATTTTCTTGAAGCCTCTGGACTCAGCGTCTTCTATCAGGCACAAAACACATGCATCACAATGTATATATATCTACTCTATAATATGTATACCTTATTCCAAAATATTTAATTTAAAGACTACTTAAATAAACAGTTTGCTCATCTCAACGACATTCCTGCATTGTCCCTGGTTAGGAGAGTTTCATCATTGGTAAACTGGATTGCCACAGAGAATTATCTAGTCAATGCTGACTTGGCTGTCTGATGAGGATGTTTCTGCTGGGAGACTGGCATGGTGACAGGTTGGGCTAGAAGGATTAATAGGACATGAACTGTTGGTGAATGTTATTGAGAAATAAATTTGTGCTTTTGCAGATTTCACAGCTGTAGTTTATTCTAAAAGATACTTTACATACAAGAATGTTTTATACGAAAATTGCAGAAAACAAAATAATAAGGTGACAAAGGAGAACACTGTGTGAGACCTTTTGTAACAATAAAAAAGAGCTTACACCATCTCAGGGATTCACTGGGATGCACCACAGACTGCAGAGGAGTATGAATCTTCTTTGCTGTGTGTCATCAAGGTCATGGACTTTGAGTGTGGCCAGATTTTGGGTTGCCATCTGAGGAAGTTACCCTTTCCTGTCTGTTGCAATATCTAACGTTCATGATGACAGTTCTTCTAGGTCTGTATATGTCTGTGCACTGTGAGGACACTGCTTTTGAGGAATTTGTTGAGAAGGCTTGTGGCAGTTGTGCTTTTCAGAAGGAACTGCCATTGCTAAATCCAGAACTCGTGGCTAGTATGCACTGTTGTCTAAGGGACTGATGATAAACTGAAGTTGCCTGTGGCAGGGGTGACTTGCAGAGAAGTGAAATCTCTTTTTGGGATGTCAAGATAATAGGCCTCATTAGAAAGCATGTGGGAGATAGATGTCCCACCTCTGAAAAGTACACTTAGAAAAACAACAGAAAACAAAATAAAAAATGTTTTTGTAAGAAAATGAACAAGAAAGGGAAAAAAAAAATGGGAGTGCACTGAAGCCAGCTAAAAAGTAGAGGGGCTCTCTAGAAACTGCGCAGAAAGAAAACTAGTAAGAAGAAAGGAAATTATGAAGACATAGAGTAACTAGTAAGAAAAAAGAACAGGCTTAGATAATGAAGTAGAATTTTTTGAAAAATTATACTTGTAGCTGTGTGTTCTGAGTTATGATTACAGTGAGTCATCATTATAGTGAATTGTACTATGTAGGTAGATAGAATTAGACTTGCCTGACTGCCTTTAAGGGAAATAATAAAATTAATTAATAAGGGAAAAAAGGGTTAAAAAGCAAGATAAGAATGTATGTAGATCTGGAAAATGTAGAAATGTTTCTGTTTGGGTCTGAAAGTGTTGTATTATGGGAAAGAAACGATGTGTGAACGTGATTTCTTTGTCTGAGATATACTAGAATTAAACTGATTGTGAAAGCAATTGCAAAAAATACGTTGTACACACAAAACTAAAATATCTGTTATATATTAACAAAACTAACTTAATTTGGCTCAGAATATTATGGGTTTTAAATATGCATAATATTTAGTATTATCTATAACAGTTACTATGTCAGAGCAGGGTGAGCTAAACAATGTCCCAATCAATGGGTCCTGTAATACGGATGGGCTTCTGCTAGTCTTGGTCAATCAATGCCATCATATTCCTGAGAATTAGATAGGAGCAGTCAGATGAGATTTGCCAAATTTTCTTATCGTTTGGGACAATCTGATTTCACCGCTTCAGTCACATAGGAGACTAATTTGACACTGATCCAACGATGCTCAATGATCATTCTTTAACCATATTCACCCTTCCTAATCCAAACTGAGGAGATGTTATTCAGCATGGGGCATGGAGGGTGTATGGCCACATAAGCAGATGTCATCGCTGGAAGCAATGAGTGCTGGTTGCAATGGCATGACAGATGATGCTTCCCATTGGTTGGTATGACATGTGAAACAATTTTTACAACTGTGCCTTGAAAGACAAAATATAGAGGTTGAAGTAAATCCAGATATGTGGTCTGAATCAGCAGAGAGAATGGATACCCCATGTGAGTGCCAATTCATATTATTTTACAGTGTTACATATTGTTTACTGTTGTCTGTGTAACAGTTATTTGATTTCATCTTTTACATCACTGTGCCATACAATTTCAGTTGGCTACAATAACATCTTTTGTCATTTTTTCAGTACTGTTAGGGCTATTTTCATGTGTATTCTTTGTATTGGATTTAAGATTTCATTTTGTCAATAAATATAAGTCAGTCAGTCAGTCAGTCATTGTTCAACCCACTATATCCTAACACAGGTCATGGGCGTCTGCTGGAGCCAATCCCAGCCAGCACAGGGCGCAAGACAGGAACACACCCAGGGCAGGGCGCGAGTCCACCACAGGGCACACACACCCACACCCACACACCAAGCACACACTAGGGGCAATTTAGGACCGCTAATGCATCTAACCTGCATGTCTTTGGACTGTGGGGGGAAACTGGAGCAGTTGAAGGAAACCTACGTAGACACGGGGAGAACATGCAAACTCCACGCAGGGAGGACCCGGGAAGCAAACCCCAGCCTCCCTACTGCGAGGCAGCAGCGCTACCACTGCACCACCCATAAATAAAAGTGTATACAGTAAATATCTTTCCATGTCATAATATTTTATTGCTTTCACGTTTGTTCCAAATGCCACCAATTTCATTTTGATGAACAGAAAGCAAGTAATGTGGTATAAATGTTTATAAATGATGAAAGAAATCTCTCCTTTTGATGAGGGTGTTGTAATAATTGATCAAATCTCTACATTTTGATGCATGGAATAAAAGTGTTTTAGCAGGTGTGCAGAAATGCATTAACTGTTTTGTGAAATGCTTTAACAGTTGTGTGAGTGATGTTTCTTTTTCATGCTCGTCATTGCTTCACTCTGTGAATGTCCATGGAAATAACAAACTGATGAGAAATTTTGAAAGATTCTCATATTAACATTTACAAACATATGACATTTGAATGGCTAAAAGTGTACTGAACTTTTCCATAGAATTGTTATTCAAATACACAACATCTGTCTGCATTTCCAGATTATCTGCTTCATCCTATTCCTTGCCTTCTGACATATAGATAGTTTTTCCAGTATTCATTCAATTAAAGTATATTCCTTACAAGCGAACCACTTCTTGACTTTCAGCTGTATCAAGCAGCAAATACATAACTTGGTGCCATGACAAAATAACTGGCTGATCTTTTCCGTGTCTTTAACCCTTGTTAAAGGGTATATGAAATGCGTAAGCATTATGTTACTTTGTCATCAGTTAGAACATTGGGAGGGATTTTACTTTTTACAAATAAATATATGCTATTGAAAATACAGTAATTATAAAGTCTGTTGTAAGAATAGGACACATGCCTGGCCAGGACACCCCTGCTGCATATGTTCCGAGGGAGCAACCATGGGCAATTCAATACCTCCCCCGGAAAGCCTGGTGGCAGCCTCCGTGGCCAGCGCTGATGCCTCAACCTCCCATAGGGCACCATGGGAGATGGAGTCCTCAACAGCCTGGTTGGGAGCTGGGGTGGCCGCCATGGGGTTCTGCATGGATTCCACAGTCCAGCTGGACAACTCTTCAGTCCCACCTGGAAGTGCAATTGGAACCAGGTGGTGAAGCACCTGGAACACTTCCGGGTGGGCTATAAAAGGGGCCAGCCACCACCACTCAGTGGTCAGAATCGGGAGGAGAGGACGAAGCTTCAAGGGAGGAGTGGTGGTGCCAGAAGGGCGTGTGTTGGTTTGATTAGTCTGTGCTTACTTGGACTGTGTTGTGGCTGGGGAGTTCACGGGGAAGATGTGCCCTCCAGCTGAAGAAAATAAGGTCTTTTTTGTGTTTTTTACACGTGCCTCAGTGTGAGTCTGTGTCGGGTCGGGCGCTGTACAGCGTCCTTATCACACACTCAATATAACAACAAGAAAAGTCACCATAAAGAAAAAAAGTAAAATAACTTGTATTTATAAATTTATTTTAATCTGATATCAAGTTATTAATTCACAGTTTGGTACAATGTAATTCATTTTGTTTTCAATTTTGTTACTTGAAAATTATTCATTCTAATTTACAGAAAAAAAACAACTAATTATCTAATTATTTATGTTTAAAAAATTTTTTTCAAAGAGTCACCAGGTAACACAATAGTTAGAGCTGCTGCTGAGCTGAGCCAACCACTGACATGCAAAACTTTCATGTTCTTCCAATGTCTGCATAAATTTTTTGTCACAGTATTCTGGTTTGTCCCCTAAATTTCAAACTTATCCATGTCAGACCTAATGGGGACTTGAGCCAATACGAATGACTTTGGATATGCGGTATGTACAAGTGAGCCTTATGATGTACTAGCAATCCATCTAGGATTTTTTTCCTGCCTCACACCCAGTAGTGTTACAATAGTTCCCTACTACCCTAATTTGGATTAAGATGATTTAATAATGTTAAATAATGCTTCAGTCTAGTGCTACAGGATATTGGGTCCAAACCGTGGCCAGATTATCATCTGTGTACATTCTCCCGATTTCTTTATCTTTTTATTCTGGTTTTCTTTTAATCCCATAAATGTGTAGGTTGTGTTGATTGGTATTTTAAATTGGTCTGGAAATGAATAAATATTCAAATCAAACAGAGCTTAAGTGGGTACTTTAAAGTGAATAAAAGGCAGTAAGATGCACTTTTGCCAATACTTAAAATAAAAAAAAAATTTACGACTAATAAATTATATATATAACTTTAAATTAATATTCTTATATGCAGTTAATTCAATTTGTTTGTGTGGGACCAAAGTCTGTCAGCATCCCTGGACACAAGGCATGAAAGAATCCTGGACAACACCACTCATCAATTGCAAATATGCATCATATTTCATGTTCAAACATTTCATATCAGTCCAATGTCCGTTATCTTTTTTCATGTTTATTTTCTTCAGTTCATTTTGCCATAATCTGCTTTTTTGTATTTTTTTCTGGTTTCAGCAAAATAATATAGCACTTGGGGAAGAAAATACAGAAAAGCAAACCAAAACTGGAAGCTAAAATAGCAAATATTTCGACAGCTACAGTGTACTTCCCTGGTGAGCTGATGTAAGCTGGAATGAAAGTGATCCATACGGCACAAAATATCAGGATGCTGAATGTAATGAATTTCGCTTCATTAAAGTTGTCTGGCAGTTTACGAGCCAGAAATGCCAGGACAAAGCAAAATAAAGCAAGCAATCCTATGTAGCCCAAAACTGCATAAAAAGCAGCTGTAGATCCAAGGTCACATTCTAGTATTATTATCTCTGTGTAATGTTTCATATTTTTATTAGGAAAAGGAGGTGAGTTAAGTAACCAAAGAAGGCAAATAATCACCTGTATAAGTGTAAAACTACAAACACTTAGTCTCTGCTGAGTGACTCCAAACCATTTCATGACATTACTTCCAGGCAGTGTAGACCTAAACGCCATGAGCACCACAATAGTCTTCCCGAGCACACAGGAGATGCACATGACAAATGCAATACCAAAAGCAGTGTGGCGTAACATACATGACCAGTCAGAGGGCTGACCAATGAATGTGAGGGAACAAAGAAAACAAAGGGTTAATGAAAAGAGAAGAAGAAAACTCAGTTCAGAATTATTTGCTCGAACAATTGGAGTTTCTCTATGGTAATAAAAAACTAAACCTACTAAAAGTGTTAGCAATGCTCCCAGCACTGACAGAGTGACCAGCAGTATTCCCATAATTTCTTGAAATGATAAATATTCAGTTTCTTTCAAGATACATTCAGTCTTTGACTTGTTTGGTTTGTATTCTACTGGGCACTTTAGACAATCTGAAGAATCTGGAAGAAAGGTAGTACAAATAATTAAAACAAATTCCAATGATTATAAAACTTTTTAGAAACAATACTATTTTTTAGAAACTTAAGCCTATTGTATCAAACTTCCTCTATTGTACAGATTTTTTGCATTCTTGCATATAAGCAAATGTTCTATATTTCTTGTATTCTTTGTGTAATAATAATTTTGTGAAAAAAGATATTAATAGAAATTTAAACCCCCCCCCCCCCCCCAACATGTCAAACAACCCCAACCATGTGAGGAACAGTAATAAGCATAAATGGAGAATGTGACTAAATGGAGCCTGCATGACTAAATTAAAAAGTTGTAATTGATTTTCTAGTTTTAATTACATGAAGTAAATAAGGGAATCAAAAATATACTGTACATTGTATATTGCACTGACTAAGGAGGGTGAGACATAAAACTGGTGCTTGAAAAGTGGTGCTCAACAGATACAGAGTTTATTGAATGACATGAAACTGAAGAAAACATCAAGAAAAATCCTTCTCCAGCTGGCTGTTTGGGTTGCTAGGCACACCTCTGAAGCAACAAATGCCACTATGCTGTTTGCACCCCCTTTTCAACTGCACTTTTTAATTAATTTTTTCTGTTCACTCTCCAAGCTTCTTCCTCTGTCCTCGTCCACACATACACATCCCCTCCTTCCTTCCTGTCTTCCTATTCAGTCACAAGCAACCGAGAACCTAAACATTTATTATAAGACATCACAATATGTATGTTTTGCATGTTCTTGATGCTTTTTAGCGAGGTATGATGAATCATTAATCCTGGCCTAGACAAGGTGTTGGAGGACTTTGCACATTTGTCTGGTGGTCTTTTACAAGACTCATTAATACCATGCATTGGTGTCATAAGGCCTTGCAATTGACTGGCACTTTGCCAAGGGTAACCACCTGCCCTGTGCCTAAATGCTGCCAAGATGCCCACTTTACTAACATGTTGTACACATGTTCTGAGTCAGTCTTCAATAAAGAATATTTTCAAAGAAAATTGCTATTCTTTACATATAACAGATATTCAAATGTTTAAAGCAAGTCTGTAAAACTCCCTGTCAATATTATAATGTATTCTTTATCCTGTAAGATAATGATTATTAATTACTGTACATGATTTCTTTTAAATTCTGTATGTTCAGTAATAAGGACAAACCTTCCCTATGTTATGGTGCAAGCTATATACAAACAGTTCCTGAGTTGGAATTTGAGAGCACGACCCTTGAACTGCATAGCAGTACTGCTAACTAGTTGCACAAACATTCTGGTTCAATTGTTTGTAATCCATAATTGAATTTCACACCTGTTATGTTATTAATTTCATCTTCAGCACATGGTATGCAGTCATAGCAGCAGATTGGTCGACCTTTCTTCACAGCTTTTCGTGTTCCAGGCAGACAGGACTCACTGCAAACTGACCTGGGCACCTTAAACATAATGAGAAGAAAAAAATCTACTGTGCTTGGAGAGTACAAGAAAATTTAGGGAGGATTCTAATTAATTTGATTCATCCTTAGTCTGAAAATAGTATAACATGGAGAATAAAAAATATATAATTAAATGTAAGAATCTCTAATAAATCCACATGATAATACCTAGAATAAAAAGAAACTAAAATTTTACCTTATTTTTTGTGCCAGCGAAGTTAATAATTTCGTAATTAATTTGAAATTCATATCCTTCTGATGAAAGTGTATAGTATGCACCAACTGTCACAAAATCAACATCACCCTCTTTATTTAACTGCCAGTTTACTATGTCATATATCTTGCCTTTTGCCGCAGGATCTCCATTTTCATCAAAATAAAAGTTTTCTCCACTCTTTGTGGTAAAGTTTATGGTTTTCAAGTAATGGGATAACTGCAAAAAAAACAAAAAACAAATATATAACATGGCATAAGTGGAATCTATCTTGGCAGAACTAGGCATATGGCAGGAACCTAGCAGGAACAGGGCAGCAGTCCATCACCATCTCCACACACTCACACAGGGATTTATGGAATTAGAAAATGGTATGGTATGGAAGGAAAAACCATACAGAAATGGCTTTAATTTTTAATTTGTTTATCTTTAATTTTAAGTGAATTTAATTTTAAACTCAGGACACCAGCAGAAACATCCCATCCCATGTACAGTTTACATTTTTTTTCCATTTAACAGAGGTGATTATAGAATAATAGTAATGAGTTAATGAAATAATGTCAGCTCAGACAGCTACCTGTAACTGAACATTAGTTGATTTGTTAACACATGTGGATGTACTTTCAGTGTGGCTACATCCTAGCAGGTTGTGTAGTGAATAAGCCACAGTGTACGCAGCTTTATAGACATCATTGGTATATCCAAGGTTTGACATATCTGTGTACTGATTATTGATTTCAGCTAATGATTCCTGTCCAGTGCAAGAGAAATTGCTTCTTTCAGTATTTTTTAAGTAAAGTGTACAGTTAAACAAATATTCCCAATACTCATTCAGGCCAGAGTTTCCAGGGAGTGGAGAAGGATGGACACTGAGCAAGAATTCCTTCAAATCTGGTATGACTGCATTGCTGACTGACAATCCAATTGCTCCGTTCATTATTTTGTAATATGGAAGGATGGCAGAATTTTTAGTAGAAATCCAAGACTCTGTGGCAATCCACTGATAGCCAGTGACATTTTGTAAGAATATCTCCTTGAGCAGAATTTCAAATACATTAACTGTCAAAAATGCTATGATGACTTTTGATGAGGAAAGTTTGATAATATCTACCACTCTGAGAATTTTTTCTCTCGGGTATGTTCTGTCAATAGCCTCAGAATATTCAACACAAATACCCTCTTTCTGTGCAACTTCTATAAATGTGGCCATGCCATAGTTTCCATAGTCATCATCATTTCTTATTGCCCCTACCCATGTCCATCCAAAATGCTTTGCAAGCTGTGCCATGGCAACACTTTGATGGTTATCACTTGGGACCGTTCTGAAGAAATACGGAAAGAGCTTTTTGTTGCTGAGACATGAGCAGGTGGCAGAATAACTGACCTGTAAAGTAGAAATATAACATAAGAAAAATGTGCAAAAGATTTGCTGTGACCAGACTATATTGTTTGTTTAACCAAGTTAAATAATTTGAATGTGTATTTATAGAAAAATGTACTTTTTATTAAACATTACATACTGTACTATCTCATGTCTGGATTTGTGTTATTTTATGTTATTAGTTCTCTTATATATCATATTGAAATATCTATTCTTGCATGCATTGTGTAAATATATAAAACTATATAAAGTACCAAATATACTATATATCATAGGAAATGTTAGCCATGTAATGGACAGAGAGAGTGTACTCCTTTTAATCAGGTTTATGCACTACTGTACTGAACAATCAATAAGCAACTGCTGTGACAAACTCCTAGAACTGGGCTGAGGGGTGGATCAGTTACACCCTCCAATCATTTATCTATTTACTAAAATACTTAGTCTATTTGTAAGTTTACTGGAACAAGAAGTTATCTTTGCAGCACTGGGTACAAGCAGCAACCAAACAGTGCAGAGTAAAGGATTATGTTTCCAGACTAGACCCACAGTGTCATTCAAGTTATGACCTGCCAAAATATAAGTTGAATTTTACCAAAATGAAAATGTCTTCTTACCACTGGTATGCTGAAAGGCCCCAAAGTGGTGGTAATTGCTATTCCACTTGATGAAGTAGAGGGACCTATAATAGCTGGCACTATAGATGTCTTGGCACACAAATCATCCTGGAATGAGGCCTTTTCATCACCACTTAATAATGCCATTGCTGATCGCAGAGTTAAATGAACGTCTCTGCATGCATCGTAGATTTTGTAGCCCAAGATAACACCAGGCAATATATCTGTATTTTTGTTTATTTCATCAATTGCAAAAATCATGGTCTGAGCAAATTGAAGTCCAATGAAATTGAGCCTAAAATATATATATAAATATATACATATATATATATATATATATATATATAAATATATATATATATATATATATATATATATATATATATATATATATATATATATATATATATATATATATATATATATATATATATATATATAAAACAGTTTGTTATGTAATGGTCTTAGTAACAAATACAATTCAGGGAACAATGCTACAGAAAATGCACTGCTGGTTTGAATATTTTAAAAAGGAAGAATTTAAACTGTTGTGTACTCTGGCAAGTTATGAGACTAGTTTTCTTCTTGATTTTCTGGTATATTAGTGTATACACTAAGAAGCTGATACATTGGATTCATTTTACTGAATATATCATTATAAGACTTAAATTACAATATTCAAGCCATTTTTGTTTGCTATTTATGTAAACATCTAACAAATGACAGATATTATACATTGTTTACATTTTAGAATTTTTGTATATTTTTTGTTCCTATTATTATTGCATTAGATATAACACTGGGTTTCCTTGGAAATCTTCACACAACTTGTACTATCCACATCACAATGTACCGTATACAGTATAATTAATATTGTGACACTTACACATTTTCTTCTTTCAATTTTCTAACTTGCATAATATATAGTACAACTTACCCTTTACATGATACTTCAGGCATGATTTTAAATGTCAGGTTGGGATCTGCTGGGCTGTCATGAAATGTAAAAATGCCTCCAATAATAATGTCACCATCCTGGAAAAACATGGGTGGCTCTGTTTTTTTCCACAGGTTACAAAGAGGTTTCAGAGCTTCTGTAGAGAGGCACAAGCAGAAAAGGCAAGAGAACCATTTCATTTTACTGTCAATCCTCCTTATGTAGTTATGTGCTTCAATGAGGAACATTAGACTTAAATATGCTGTTGACAAACTGATGTCAATTCTCAAAGGTTATATCCTTGTTTGGCTTTCTAAAAAGAAACAAAGGAAAAATGTGCTCTACGTTATGATTCTATTAACATTATTGCAAACCATTCTATTCAACAAATTTTTTAAAATCATATTAACGATCACCATTATGGGTATGAACAAACTTTTTTGTTTTTCGGCTAATGTTACACATTTGTTACGTTTGTTTTTTGCAAAATATTAATATGTACATATGGTATATAAAAACTTGGAAACAGGCCAAAGCTGTCACTTCCATTTTTTTCAAATTAACTATATCATAATGGAAAGAAATTTTGGTATAAACAGAGGTATGGACATTTCTATTTAATATTTGTTTTATGCCCAGCATTGTACCATTATACAGTAGATGAAAGCTTTCCAGCCATAAGTTGATTTGGCAATTCTGTCACTGGAACTGTAATCCCTGGAGTAACTTAAAATCAGACAGAAAGATGGAAAAGCTTTTATTTTTTTATTCCTTCAACTTAATTATCAAATGCCTAGAAATGTGTCTGAGTTGTCTTCCTAGCTTTTTAACTTCGATGTAGTCTTAAGCCAGTTAGATTCATTCTGTTATTTCACACAGGTTTAGGCTTACAGAGATGGACAAAAATAAAAGATTAAAAAAGTACATACATATGTATTGGATTTCCATGCTTAAGCACATTTAAATTAATTGTAAGACACAGATGCAAAAAATTTAGCTAAATCGTATTGTTAGAGCCCATCACTGTAATATAATGGCTTGTTGCCATACCAGTAACAACTGATATCTTAGTTGTTGTGACTTGTCTTTATTCTCCAGGAGTAACAGCTCACTCAAACAGAGCGACTGAGTAGTACATGAGATCCTGAGAAGAAAAACAGAATGAGAAACAGCTAACAGTAACTAGTAATGATGACTGGCAGCATTAGTTTATTTAAGAGTTTATAAATGGACATTTTGCAGTAAGAACAGCCTAATTAATCTTCTAATAACAGTTTGCTTTGCTTAAATAGCAGATGTTTATGCATTTAAAGGCTAAAGATGATTAGCAGCCAGATTACTCCAAAGTGTGCAAGCCATATATCTACATGTTCTTCTTTCTAGTTACATTTATCCATATAATTTTAAGAATCCCTGCATTTTGTGATCACAATATATACTGTGCAGTTCACTCATTAATATGTTCTGTTACATGATGGAGAAAAACTATTTTAAGGGTTGAAATTGGAAAGCAATGTAGACATTTAAGAATAGAAGTTATTAGGTGTTACGAGTGTGCATTGGAGTAACTCTTCATGAGCCTGATCCAGGTATGTGTTAACCCACCGGGGCGAGAGGGGGTGCTGTCACTAACATTCTCTTCACCGTCTCTCCCAGTCCACCCAGTGAGGGCCCTTAGCCCCACCCATCAGTCATGCCCCTCTCGGTGCTCGCACTAAGCAAAACCGCCAGATGGAGCTCCCAAGAACAACCCGATATTTTTTTTAAAGAGCAGAGAACGATTTCTATTGTATTGCCCAAGAGGCTGTTTTTCTTTTCAGTCTTCTGGCATCACTTTTCTTTTGATTTCGCGCAAAGTAAATGAGACGTAAGGCTGATGGCCCAAATTTTCAGAATTGCCTTGACTATCATTCTATACCGGCCACACAGTCTGTATTTCCAAGCTTTAGTAATCATTGTATTCAATAAATTGCAGTTGTATTTGAAATAAATGCATAACTTTTCTAAATTTTAAATCATGAGAAAATTTTTTTATTTTCTTGTTGTCTTAGTTAAAATAAACAGACTTTTTTGGATGAAGTGTTAATGTGAGTGTGAAGATACAGTAAGACTGACATTCAGATTGTTCGAGTTAAATTGTGACAATATACTATTACTCACTAAACAAATTCAATTTACTAATAGAATCTTACATAAATGTGCATCACTTTTAGAATGTAGAAAATATTAGCAGTTGCAAAACAAACGACGCAGTATCAAGGCCTATGCTCTATGCCCAGCGCAACGACGGGTATCACCATAAGGGCCTGTCAGCAGCTGTATTCCAGTATTCCAGCAACCAAAAAGCAAGCAGTGAGACAAGTGAGAGAAAGGGAGAGGGTTGTCATCTGTATTGATCTGTAATCATTACATTGCATGTTATTTTTGTTTTTGTCTAATAGCCATATTAGTTTGTTATGTTTTAAATAAAAAGCAGTGATCTGTTGCAAAGAGCTGGTGTGAAAACAAATTTTCAACTAGTCATTTTGGGCACTTTTCACCCAAATCATTTTTTTTTGTTCTTTATTTTGCCTTATACAATTTCTTGTATTAGGAATTTGTTAGTTTTCGCATACTCCTTGGGGTCAGAGTGCAGGGTCAGCCATTGTACAGTGCCCCTGGAGCAATTGAAGGTTAAGGGCCTTGCTCAAGGGCCCAGCAGAGTAGGATTTCTTTCTGGCATTGACAGGGATTCGAACCGGCAAACTTCATGATACCAGCGCAGATCCTTAGCCTCAGAGCCACCACTCTGCCCTTAATCATGCAACTACTTTTGATTAATATGTGATTTGTCCCCTTGTAAGATGGAATAACAGACCACCTTTATTATGTTTTATTTTTTTATTAATTTTAATTAAAAGAAATAACAATCCATACAATCAAATCAAACTTAACAGACCAAAATTCAACTCCCCCCCCCCCCCCCCCCCAAGAAAGACCAGAGAGCCAACCAACAAAGCAAATCTTTAAAATCAGCAAGGAAGGAAGAGTATCCTTTTCACCCTTAATACAAGCTAATTCTAAAATTTTATTGATTAGATCCTGCCATATTTTAAAAAAGTTTTGAATGGATCCTGTTAGTGAAAATTCAATTTTTTCCAGTTTCAAATAGCATAGGACATCAGTTACCCACTGACTTAAAAATGGTGCGGTGGGATTCTTCCAGTTGAACAAGATAAGTCAACATGCTATCAGTTAGGTAAAGACAATTACCTGTACAGTTTTTTGTCTTTCTTCACTTTAAGCCCATCTGGAAGCACACCACAGCTGTTAATAGGTTAGGATTAGTCTGATAGGCATTCAAAGATTTCTGTCCAAAATAAATTTAATTTGGTGCGTGCCCAAAATATCTGGCCAAGGGAGGCTAGAGCTAGATTGCAGTGTTCACAGGTTGAATCTTGTCCTGGAAACATTTTGGATAAATTTAAGCAAGATAAATGTGCTCAATAGAAGATAAATTGAATGACTGAGTGCTTGGGTCATATGGACCTAGAGTGTATTCTGTGCGTGGCTACCTTCCACTCCTTTTCTGAAATATTAAGTGAAAGATCCTTTCCCCATTGTACCCTCGGATCTTTGAAAGGACAGGACTTTAAATTGTTTTTATATACTGCAGAAAAACTATCTGAGTCTTCAAAACTGATCTGTATTTCTTCTGGAATAGGAATAGGTGGAAGGTGAGGAAAATCTGGCAGGTTCTGTTTAGCAAAATTTCTAGCTTGAAAGTTGTGGAAAAATTGTGCTGATGAGAAGTTAAATTTGAAGCTTAACTGCTTGCAGGATGCAAAGACATTATCTATGTACAGGTATCTAAATGTTTTAATCCCAGACATTTTCAAAACATTAAATACTGTGTATTTTAGAGGGTAGAAAAAATGGTTGTCATGTAGAGGTGCAACAGATATGAGCTTCTCTGTCTTAAAGTACTTCCTGCATTGGTTCCATATTCTAAGGGAATGAAGGCCAGGTTTGTGTGTGTTCATCAATTTGTGTCAATGTCCTGGGGCCTCATGTATAAATGGTGTGTACGCACAAAAATGTTGCGTACGCCCGTTTCCACCCTCACATCGTGATGTATAAAAGCTAAACTTGCCATAAAGCCAAGTTTCGGCTCGGTTTTGCAAACTGGCGGCACCCAGCGTCAAAGCAGTGCTCTTGTTCCAGTGTGGTTTCCCTTTCTTTTTTAGATGCACATCCCTGACGGCTTTATCAAATACACTGCAATTAACCGCATATTGTTTATTAGTTTAAGGCATCTGATTGGAAAGAGAATTATCGGTATATAGCATCAAGCACACGCTGCCTCAGCCATGCGCTATTTGAACTGCTCCCATACGGCAAACGTTTCAAAGCCTTTCCTGCAGGGACCTCTCGGTTTAGAAGCAGTTTCATCCCAACAGCTCTAAATGCACTCAATCAGTCCATCAAGTGCTCCTTATAGAACTGTATCTATAAGTACAATTACCTCACTGTAAACTTGCGATATAGTTATAATATTGCACAACCTGAGCCACTTTATAAAGCGTGTATTTACATATGATGATGATATCACTTTTAAGATGAAATGCAGCAAAATGTTTTTTACATTATACAGATAAAACTTTAACATCATGTAAATAATCTATATTGTTTATAATTAAACATGTGAGGACACAGTGTTGCAGCGCTAGAAATGAGCTGGCGCCCCATCAAGGGACTGTTCCTGCCTCGCACTGTATGCTTGCTGGGGCTGGCATAACACAGGATGGATAGATGGATAGAATAATTAAACATGTACTAGAAAGTTGATTCAGTTCATCTGGACATAGTTCTTTTCCAGGGAGATACGTTACATCATTCATCCAAGTGACTTCCTCAGTTTCAGTTGACTGCAGGGTTCTCCAACCTTATAAAAAGTACCTTTGCATAATGACCAAAACTATGTTTACTTGTGATGTTTACCCCTAGGTATTTAAACTGATCTACGATGATAAAAAGGAAGGTGTCCAATCTAATATTGTGTGCTTGAGAATTCACTGGAAAGAGCACGTTATTATTCAAAATAATTCTGAGACCAGAAATCTTTTGAATTCTGTTAGTGCTGTTAGGACTGCAAGCACAGTATTTTGTGGATCTGATAGATACGGTACCATATCATCTGCATATAGAGAAATTTTCTGTTCAAGTCCTTCTCTGATAGTTCCCTTTATCTCATGAGCATTTCAATAGTGAACTGTCAGTACCTCAATGACGATTGCAAAAAGCAGTGGTGATAAGGCGCATCATTGTCTAGTACCACATTCTAGTTTGAAGTAGTCAGAAATAATGTTAATACAAACTGAAGCTTCTGGACTGGTATACAGTAGTTTGATCCATGAACAAATGGTCAGGCCAAAACCAAATTTCTCCAATGTAGTGAAAAGTTAGTTCCATTCAACAATATCAAAAGCCTTTTCTGCATCCAACAATAATAATATCTCTGGGGTGTAAGATTTTGTGGGTGAATATATTATATTAAACAGGCGTCGAAGATTGGAAGCTAAGTGTCTGCTGTTAATAAATCCAGTTTGGTCTTGTGATATTACTGAAGGGAGCACTTTCTCAATCCTTCTAGCTAGGACTTTGGAGAGTATCTTAACATCATTATTCAGAAGTGAGATGGGGGGAAAGAAAGAGAGCAAGCTAATTCTAATCTATCCTTTTAATCCTTATAATTATAAGTGCCAATGCAACAATAGGCTTCATGGCAATAACTCCTGGAGAAATTGGAAATTTAGGGTCAAAGCTGTCTTATCTTAAATTAAGACTAGAAAATTACCACAAATGTTCAGAAGCAATGTCTCCAAGACCAAACAGTTAACTTTGTGAGCTGGAATATTAAAGGTCTCAATCAGAAATTAAAGAGAAAGAAAATATACTCTCACCTAACAGGTCTAAACACTAAAATAGCATTTTTACAGGAGACCCACTTATTAAGCAAGGGTCAGTTTCAGCTGCACAGAGACTGGACTGGCCAAATATTCCATTCCAGCTTTATAAAGAAAACTAGAGGCATGGAGATTCTTATACAATGAACAGTCTCATTTGTAGTACCACATGTAGTACCTGATCCCGAAAGGAGATATATGATCATCATGGGCAATTTATTTAACTGTAAAGTGATATTGATAAATATCTTCACACCCAATGTGGACGAAAGGAACTTCATCCAGAACAAATTTGCATCCATTCCCAATGTGAACAAAATTATAATGGCTGGGGACTTTGTGTTTTAAATCCAGACCTAGATAGGGAGATTTCTAAACCCAAACTCGAGAGCATATTCCTTCTACTCACCAGTGCATCACTGCTGCTAAAGAATTGATTATTTCTTTATAGATAACAATTTTTTGCCTAAGATTAAATCTTGTAAGTACAGCACTATTGTTATCTCCAACCACGTCCCTTTGATCATGGAGCTCAAATCATTATGCACAACATACTTAACTCACAACTAGCGTCTTAACCCATTTTTATTAGCAGACATGAACTGTACAGAATTGATATCCAAACCAAATCAATTTTTTAGAGACAAATACAGCCTCCGAGGGCTCTGCAGGAATACTCTGAAGACTTTCTTAAGAGGACAGATCTTATTTCATATCTTTCCAACAAAAATAAATTGGAAACCAAGAAGGTACCAGAGCTAATCAGTGAAATTACCAGAATAGATTAAGAACATGCCAGGTGTCCAAATGAGAAACTTCAGGAAAAGACAGGCTCTACATTCAGAACCCAACCTCTAGAAAACCAAAGTAACAGAACAACTCATTTTTAAACCAAGACATCATTACTATGAACACAGAAGAAGATCATATGGTATGCCTTCTTCAGAAATTTCACCACATCTTTGTTTTACTACTGGAAGTGCCCCAGGAGACATTTCTGGGACTTGGCACAGATATGCAAAGATGCTCCCAATGGTCATTTTATTCAATTAAATTTTGTTATGGGGCCATAATTTGTCCCACTTAAGACTTTATTTAGTCATTGCGTCTGCGCTTTATTACTCCCTGGCAGTGTTAGATATTTCTGTTAATTTTTGTATAATTTAAGAGTCCCATCTCCTACCCAAGTTCTTATGCTTGTAGTCATTCTCATGATGCAATATTCAGAGTTACTGGTTCACAGGGTGCTGACATTATCCATTTTGTCAGTTTACTATGTAGGGTTTATCTCACCTACATTCAAAAATACACATAAAAATACACATAAAGATGTTATTTTCAATTTTTATTACTCATTTTCGCAAAGGGCATTGATTTTAAATGAAAAAGTTTTTTTTTATAAAAGTAGCACATTATAATCTGCAATGACAACTGCTCGATTTTATGTCAGTTTGACATTTCTTGAGACATTAATCTTTATGTGCAAATTTCTTCACTACTATCCATCAGATTTTCTTTTTCCAGTAGGACACATAAATATTCCAGTCACCTTTTCATCACTGACATCAGTGGTTAACATGCTATTTGTATTTGTTTTGATGTAAACGATATGTATGTTATTTTGTTATTTTATTTATTTTAAGTTTACTAGGGGGCTCTGCCCCCTGCTCTTTCCACTCGCCAACCCCCGGGTTTGGTCCTGTGGAAATACAATTTAAAGTTTTTTTTTCATGGGAATTGTTACATATGCATTTTCTTCACTTTTTACTTTACAACTTCAGTAAAAACAATATTTGGAATGAACTTTTCTTCAAGATCGCATTGAATGTTGATTCCTTGTTTGGTCTTACAGCGTGATAATGTAACATATAACTGGCCGTGAGTGAATATTGTTTCTTTGTCGCTTAGACATGTGACCCTATTCTTCAGATCTAGCACCAAGTAACTACCATTTCTTCCCCAGTCTGAAGGAATGACTCTGTGGGATACACTACACCAATGACGAAGGCAACAAGTCAGCTACAGAAGAGTGATTGCACAACCAAAACAAAATGTTATATTCTAGTGAAGTGAAAAAGCTTCATGAATTTTATTACATGTGTGTTAGTGTTCATGGAGATTTTGCAGAAAAATAAAGCCTATTTGTCTTCGCAGATTTTTACATTTTTAAGAAAGGCTGGAAGCTTTTTGATCACTTTTTGCATTAGTCACTTAGTGATCTGTAATTAGACTTTAACAAAAGCTTTTTTGTATTACATAGTAATAAATTACTAATACAAAAACCATAGGAAGCCCTTTTTTCAAATGTTTGCCATTGCAAAAGCTATTCTCACAGGAAACTGTAAACAGTTTCATACGAATGGCATATCAAGATCTCCTTTTTGCCTGTACATCGTTTCGAGGTCATTCAATAAAAATAAGACCTTGTGATAAAACAAACTACTTACAAAGTGGGAATATCCAGAGCTGATGTAGCCGGTGGCATTGTTCTCAAGAAACTGCGGATTTCTGGCCATTGTGGATTGCACGTCATTGTATGAAATAAATCTGGCTGACCGATAGTTCTGGATATTGCCATTGCATCATGATATAAATGTTGCAATGCTCTTGGACTACCTTGATATGATGATGGTAATATTACTGCTTTACCTATTTTGAATGTGTGTGAACTATTGATATTTGAATTTCGAACGTGATCAGTGAGACCTTGCATATGTTCCGTTCTAAGTTTAGCTTGATTCGATTTAATAAAGAAGAGACGATTAGCTGCGACTTTTACATATGCATTAATAATGTAATGTTGCGATAGAAGCTGAGATGATAGAAGTGGGTTAAATACATAGGAACGTATCGCTAATTTTGACCTGAAATATTGTGTGGGTTTTATTTGTTTTTCTGAATGCGTTTGTTTCGTATTGTACACCATTCTGTTTCGCCATCTGGGAAAAGCAGTGTTTGATATCTCCATCTTTCAAAATTATTATCACTGACAATTTGTCACATGTGGGTTTATTATAAATGTGACTGTGATCTTTCAGATTCATATAGAAATCCAAGATATCTTTGTCCGTGTTTTGCTGCTAAATTTTGTGTAAAGTGCTTTACTTTTGGACGTATGGATTTGCATCCATTATTGGCTGTATAATTTCTATTACATCGGATTGTTTAACTCTTTCGATTCTATGTTGCATTGCTTCTCTGTGATCATAAATATACACCTGACCAAATTGTGGTTTGTTCGAAATTAAACTTGTCGTAGCTATAACTGTTGCAGGAACACAGATTCTCATAACGTATGGTCCATTATTGTGTAAATCAACGTTTTGTGCACTGAATGATGGTAATGCGAAAAGATTATTGTAGATGAGTATATTTTGCCTGTAGTGCTTGCGGTTTTCACTTTCACCAAACAACAAATCTTTTAATTCTTGCGGAAAAGCCTCTTCATTGGGAAGCAGCGGTACTTTTCCCTGATGGCAACACGAATTAGACGATCTACAAGTCTCCGACTTAAACTTTAAAGCCTTGCAGTATCTACATACTTCTGACATATCACCTATATCCATATACTCGATCTTTTTTTGCTGTTCCATTATTGCACCTAGTAATAATTTCCATTTGTTTGCACGAATGCAATCTGTAGTCTCTTTTGTTTGACACTTTCGAATTTTAATACTGTCATATTTTTGAACTTGCTCTGCGTTTGTAGCGCACCAAGGTTTTTTTGAGCCTTTCAAATTACACTGCTTTCATAATCTGTAATCTGCTCTGCATGTGTATGGCGCCAACCTTTTTGAAAGTTTGTGTGAAGTTCCACTGTGTCTTTTACTCTTTGTCTTTTATTTCTGACACCGTTTGGCCCTGCAAGGTTTTCAATTCCACTTGTTCCGGGCTGATTATTACTTTCCTTGCCTAGGTCACCATCTCACGGGAACATGGTTCCAATGGATGTCAGTATGACTTGACTGTGTTGCGGGAAGTGAAAGTGTATTTGCCTCACTGAAGTGTCTCGCTGTCTCTCTTCAGAAAATCATGTCTCATCACAAGATTTTTTTTATAATAGAGACACTATTTTTTATAATAATGTATTAATTTTCATTTTGTTCATTTTTAGTAATTTCAAAGTTTGTGGGTCACACAATGGATTGGCTCAAGCATCAAGGTTGCAAAATAAACCCACAATAAATTAATTGAAATACAACTATTTGTCACTTTTAATCACTTACTAAAATATATACACAACCAGATTATATTAAAGTCATTGCTGAGAAAATGAAATGTTCTGTGTTTTAAAAATCTAATTACTGCGTTTTCAATGCCCATTTACTTCTCTCATGTTTTATTCCATTTAGTTAATTTTGCCATAATGTGCTTTTTTGTATTTTTTTCTGGTTTTAATAAAATAATATAACACTTGGGGAAAAAATACAGAAAAGCAAACCAAAACTGGAAGCTAAAATAGCAAATATTTTGACAGCTACGGTGTACTTCCCTGGTGAGCTGATGTAAGCTGGAATAAAAGTGATCCAAACAGCAGAAATATAAGGATGCTGAATGTAATGAATTTTGCTTCATTAAAGTTGTCTGGCAGTTTACAAGCCAGAAATGCCAGGACAAAGCAAAATAAACAAGCAATCCTATGTAACCCAAAACTGCACAAAATGCAGCTATAGATGCAAGATCACATTCTAGTATTATTATCTCTGTGTAATGTTTCATATTTTTATTGGGAAAAGGAAGTGAAGTCAATAACCAAAGAAGGCAAATAATCACATGTATAAGTGTAAAACTACAAATACTTAGTCTCTGCTGAGTGACTCCAAACCATTTCATGGCATTACTTCCAGGCAGTGTAGACCTAAAGCCCATGAGCACTACAATAGTCTTCCCGAGAACACAGGAGATGCACATGACAAATACAATACCAAAAGCAGTGTGGTGTAACATACATGACCAGTCAGAGCGCTGGACAATGAATGTGAGGGAACAAATAAAACAAGGGGTTAATGAAAACAGAAGAAGAAAACTCAGTTCAAATTATTTGCTCAAACAATTGGAGTATCTCTATGATGATAAAATACTAAACTTATTAAAAGTGTTAGCAAAGCTCCCAGCAGTGATGATGTTACCAGCAGTATTCCCATAATTTCTTGAAATGATAAATATTCTATTTCTTTCAAGATACATTCATTGTTTTGTTTGTTTGGTTTGTACTCTACAGGCCACTTTAGGCAATCAAAAGAATCTGGAAGAAAAGTAGTACAAATAATTAAAATAAATTCCAATGATTAAAAAAGAGTTTAGAAACAATACTGTTTTTTTAGAAACTTAATCCTACTGTATCAACCTTCCTGTAATTGCAGATTTTTTCATTCTTGCATTTAAATAAACACACATATTTTTTGTATTCTTTGTGTAGTAATGTTTTTTGCGAAAATGTTTTATTGAAAATAGTAAAAGAAATTCAAACCTTCCATTATGTCACATACCCCACCCAGAATGTGATTAAATGGAACTTGCATGACTAAACTAAAACACAGCCATCCACAGCTGTAATTTTGTATTATTATTTAAAGAGGAGTAAATAAGACAATACAAAACATACATTGTATATTTATTTTTTGCATGTTCTTGATGCTTTGTTAGCAAGGCATGATGCATCATTAATCCTGGCCTAGGCGACACAAAATAATACATTTTAAAATAATTTAGATATAATATTATTACTTAAAACAAGTGCAGTTTGTTTTATTTCATGACAAGAGTTCCATCATTTTTCATCTCCCTTACAACAAAATGTTTTCTGTAGTACATTTTAATACAAAGGATGTTGCTCCAAGTACTTACAAGATGTTAAATTGTTACAAGCAAAGAAAAAACAAATTTAAATTATTATCAGAATAATATATAATATGCAAAAATAAGTAATGCACACTTACATAAAATAGATATAAAATCAAGAGAAGTAGAGTCCTTAAATCTGGAATTGGTTCTTAAGTTTATAAATGTCAGATGATAAGATGAGAGAACCAGGAAGAACAGAATTATTTTTTTTTTTAATTCCACTTAAGCTGGAGAAAAAAAAAAAATCTGCAGGGGTTCCAGGCCAAAAGACCACCAAGCTCCACTGGGCAATCTACCTAATATAAATGTTCTTAAGTAGTTTTTAAGCTTTTTGATGCCACAGGACTTTGACCAGGTTGTGGTTGAGAAAAATGCTACTACAGAAGAATTTATGGATATATTTGTGGAAGTTCTGAACTGCACAAAAAAAGATCTTATTCTTTCAACATGACATGCAGTAGGTTTCAAAATAGTTTGAGCTTATGTGTATTATGTTTCCGCATCAAATGTTTCCACATTACATTTTTTTTAATGTTGGATCATCATTGCTACATGTGTAGAGAGTACAGTGAAATTCTTACTTCATTAAGTAATTCTGTATTTATGTTATTCAATACATCATTAAAATAAGTCAATATAAAAAGATTGGTTAACACAGAAGTCTCACATCATTGGAGAATGGGGTTTGCCTCTCATTCCTGTGAGAACTGTTTGTAAATCATATTGAATAAAAATAAAAATAATAACAGGAAATATAAGGAGCCATAACAGAAAATAGTGACCAATTGTCACGGTGCTCGTAGCCCTGTCCACCAGCCTAACCCACACCAACACATCCTGAAACAAGGAATAGGGATTACATGTTACCTGAGGGAGAAGGAATGATGGTCCAAGCACACCATTTTCATCAGTATCTTTAAGTTGATCTAGTGTAAACATGATAGTGCTGTTCAGTTATTACTAAAAATACATTTTATTTATAAAGCATCTTTCCCTTGCTCAAACTGACAATTGCCAGGCACCCAATTGTGTTCAGTAACTGCCTTTTTCCTGATACTGCCAAGCCACACTATCCTGCAGTCAAACTACTGTTGTTCAGAAAATACAATAAGTTTTATTGCATTTAGTAATGTTGGTAGAATTACATTTTTTATTGATAAAATAACACTGGAAATTTTATATTTACAGTTTTCTATGGTGAACCACAGAAACATACATAAGAAGAGCTCAGGCACTTTATGTAGTTTCTACATAATATGTAGAAAGAAAGAGCATTTCTGCATGGATTTTTCTCTGGGAATTCTTGCTTTACTATAAAATCCCAATGAAATGTATATTAGATTAACTGATAAATTTAAAATATTCCTGCAAGCATATCCTGCAAACAAGTCCATATCAAGACACCCACAGGCTCCCTGGGCTCTTAGCACCTTAACAGAGAGTTTCTCTCTCTTTTAATAATACAGCGTGCAGATATCCATTAGTTTAATGCAGCGCAGTATCAAACATGTTGGAGACTGTTTCATTGAGCAGAGGGCAGTGGAGAGTGTTTGGTGAACAGGTCCCCTGCAGTCAAGGGCCCCTGGATGGTTACCCAGAATGCCCTGCTGGTAGATCCTCCCCTGCTTTAAGTATGTGAGTGAGTGTGCTCTGTGATGAAATGGCCCAGTTAAGCCAGTATAGACCTTAATGCTAGATTTAGCATTTTTAATTAGATAGAGAATTATAATTTAATCTTAACCTTATATTGCACTTTGAATAAAAGTGTCTGATAATACACAATAATATTGATAATGATAAATTTTAAAGTTCCGTTATAATGCTAAGCATTATAAATTGTAAATATGTATATAGTATAACAAATAAACATATTTTATGATGCCTTTTTATATTGAACATTACTCGAAGACCTTTTACAAGTACAGGGATATAGTAACAGCTTTTTACACCTACTTTATGACAAGACCACAGGCAGGTTAGGTGGCTCATTCAGAGTCACACAAGGAATATGTAGTGAGAACTAAATGTTAAGTCTTCAAGTTAAATGCCTTATCTAGTACTTCATAATTTAAAATCTTTATATAAAATGCAATGATTTATACCCTTCATTGAATGATTTCACTAAAAATACTGGGAAAGGATTTTTTTAACCTTTGCAAACAATAAACAATCTGAATTACGTACTATGGTGGCTGAGAAGCGTAAAGAGGCTGCATGCTTATTGTGGAATATACATGCTGTTTACAGTGTGTGGGAGTGAGCGACAATTCAAAGACGAAAGTGTGATCTAAATGAAGAGAAGGGGTTAGGGGTAGGGTTTGGGTTAGTGTTAAAATTTAAAAGGCCATTGGGACAGAGTAGATTAATAAACATAGAGGAGCAGCATGTAGAAGAGATTGCAGCATTTTTCATTATACGTCTGCCAGAAATACAAATTCATGCCAGAAATTGTGTCACGCATACCATATTAAACAGCGAACAGAGCTTCGGCCTGCTTATTCTTGTGATATTAGCGAATCCCAATTAAAGCCATTGAACTAATATTTTAATTACATTATGTGGAACTAACTATATACAACAATTTTTCTGGTGAAATGCCACCTGCAAGACAAAAAGATTTCATAAATAAGTAACTACAGATTTTTTTTTAGTTAATACGGTTTATCGTTTGTACAACAGCATGCTCATTTTTGCTCTGATATTGCTATACTTTAAAACAATTAAATGTTTTAATAAATAAATTTCCATTGAAAATTACATGGCTGGGGATTAAAAATGACAGTGTACCCTTTTCACTGATAGCAGCCATTTCGGGCATGCAGCTTATCTGCACTTCTTGGCCAAAGTAACATACAAGTAGTGGTTGGGTTGGAATTTGATAACAGGACTCAAAAGTTGTGAAGCAGTACTGCTAACTAATGAACTAACGGCACAGCCATGCTGGTTCAACTGGTTGCAGTCAATGTTTAAATTTCATACCTGTTGTGTTGTTGATTTCCCCTTCAGCACATGGTATGCAGTCATAACAGCAGATTGGTTGTCCTTTCTGTGTGGCTTTCCGAGTTCCAGGCTGGAGAGGGAGTGTGAGGACATAAAGCTTCTTAAAGAACTGCACAAGGAGCACCCAGTATATGCTCCTCGGTGTGCACATTGGCTTACCTAACGGTGACCCTTAGGAGTTAGAAACGCTAGTAATTTGTGCACTAAGAAAAATACTGGTAAGGACTTACGTCACAAGTAGGTTTCATCCTACAATTTGTTTTTAGGTCGCGGCTGGTGAGTTGTTTGACGTGAACGAAAGTATCTGACAACTTTGAATTAGGGATGGGCAGATTGACACTAATTTATCAATACTACCGATTCTGACCTTTTAATTTAAACATTGATGTTAACATTAAAAGTATCAATATTACATATTTTCAAAAATATGCAAGTTTATTAGTGATTATTTTTAAAAAGCATTTGATGGTGAGGACATGATTAAATATGTCATATTGTGTAAAATGAGAGGTTTGCTCTTTTCACTGTCCTGCATTCACACTGGCAGTGCTGCGGTCCACCAGTCAAAGCAGTGTGACCGTATATGTGAGGCAATGGCAGAAAGAAAGCAAAGCATTGTCTGTTGTTATTTAACCCTCTGAACAGGAATGAAGCAAAATGTGATACGTGTCAGAAGACGGTATGTTATTGCAGAGCACCTGGATTTTTGTTTGTTTTCTTGATTTATTTTTACTTTGAAACACAGATTTTGTGTTTCTGGGTCTCTTTTCTTTAATTTTTTTGTCCACTGTATATATTTCTGCACCTTGTCCAAGTTCTGCAAAGGATTGTTATAAAAAATCTTCTTTTTACAACACCTTGACATCTCTTCCTGCTTTCTGTGGTCAATGGTCCCGGTCGGCCCTGACTATTAGCAACATGCCAGCTCCCGCAGGTAGGTTGTGACAGGGAATAAGATTAGTTTGTAAGGGTTTGATTCATAGTAGCACTCCCTGTCCTTTAGAACCAATTGCAACTAGTCTTTTGGGAAACTTGTTGCTATTTAACTAGTTGCTCAACTAATATCACACAAAATAATAATCCATCATTAAATGGCATTGCCTCTTATTTCGATTATTACACTTCCGTCAAAGAAATCAGATTCAGAATGTTAAGAATTTATAGACAATGTCTAATTTTTCGTGTCTTTCTAAAGATTTCTAGAGAAAGCCAAGCAAAATGACACCTTTTATTAGCTAACTAAAAAGATTACAATATGCAAGCTTTTGAGGCAACTCAGGCCCCTTCTTCAGGCAAGATGTAATCAATCAACATTACATCTTTGCTGAAGAAGGGGCCTGAGTTAACTCGAAAGCTTGCATATTGTAATCTTTTTAGTTAGCCAATAAAAGGTGTCATTTTTCTTAGCTTTTCTCTACATTCATAATGGCTAACATGGTACAACACCCTAGTACTAAAGATTTCTAGATAACTAGGAAATCCAAGAATGGCAATCAAATTCTGTTCCGTCCGATATCTGGATGGATGACATATCATGGAGGGTGGGTGCGTCTGGGGAAATGTCATTTAATTACATACGCATATCTGTAGTAAAGCGGTCTCGTTTTGTGGAGACGTGATTCCGTTGCCTTTGCTGACACCGACTGCTGGCAGAGTGGAGCACAGCAAGTTCAGCCCTGCGTCCATATCCGGTTTACGCCGTGTAGTTTGGACGTCTGGGGATTCCGTACTGTAATACTGTAATGTGATTCACATATGTGCTGAATCCTCCCGATTTTGTTTTCTTTGTGGATGCCCAGGCGTTTGACTCTGGACTCTGGGGCGGGCGCCAAACTGATTGACTGTTATATGATCTACATTACTGGCACAGTGGAATAGAGCAAGTCTAGTTTACAGGTGGCGGGCTTGTTGCAGTGCGGCAGTGCGCGTGACATCCGGTTTACAACCTTCTCATTTCTGTGTTTTCTGTGCAGTGCGGAATGACCGTTATGTGATCTACATTACTGGCACAGTGGATTAGAGCAAGTGTAGTTTACAGGTGGCGGGCTCGTTGCAGTGCGGCAGTGCGCGTGACATCCGGTTTACAACCTTCTCATTTCTGTGTTTTCTGTGCAGTGCGGAATGACCGTTATGTGATCTACATTACTGGAACAGTGGATTAGAGCAAGTGTAGTTTACAGGTGGCGGGCTCGTTGCAGTGCGGCAGTGCACGTGACATCCGGTTTACACCCTTCTCGTTTCTGTGTTTTCTGTGCAGTGCGGCAGTGCGCATGCACCTCGATGCACCCAGCGCCCTGGGTCCATATCCGGTTTACAACCTTCGGTTAGTAAGATGGATTATAACCTTACCACATGAATGTTAGATAGATCATTGTTCATAGTGGCGCTCAGTTTTGTTTTAATTTTCTCCTTCGCTGCTATCTCCAGGGGTTCCGAGTGCATTCTATAACTGAACTTGTCCTTTTAATTAGCTTGTTAATTCAGTGAGCCTCTCTTGAAGTGATGTCACCAGCCCTGCACATCACAGCATAGAAAACTGCACCAGCCTTCACAGAATTGTAGAAGATGTGGAGTATGTCACTTCTCACATTAAAGGATCGCAGTCTCCTAAGAAAGAAGATCTTGCTATTCCCCCTCTTATATAGTTCCTCAGTGTTCCGAGACCAGTCCAAACTTGTCATTAATGTGGACCCCCAAGTACATGCAGAAGTGCACCACCTTTACATCCACTTCTTAAATAGTGCCTGGACATAGCGGCTCCTTGATGTTGGTGAAAGTCAATAACCAGTTCCTTGGTTTTGCTGATGTTAAGGTGCAGGCAATTCTCTTTGCACAAAGAAACAACATTTTCCATCTGACTCCTATACTCTGTCTGATCCCCCTTATCAATACACCCATTAAGTACAGAATCATCTGAGAATTTTTGCAGGTGACATGACCTGCTGTTATATTTATAGCTGAAACACGGTCCTTGAATCTCACAAACTGCAGTCTACCCGACAGACAGGCCATTATCCAGGACACCATTGACCCATCCACCTGCTTACCACTTAACAGGGATGGGTAGATCGTATTGAAAGCACTGGAGAAAGCAAAAATCAATCCTCACAGCGCTGCCAGCTTTGACCAGGTTAAAATAAGGCTTGTGGAGCAGATAGATAATTGCATCCTCAATTCCAGTCTTTGTCTAATAGGCAAAGTACAGTGGGTCCAAGTGGTCTACATACCAGAACTCATATAGTCTGGGACTAGGCTCTAAAAGGTCTTCGTGACATGAGACATAAGTGCCACTAGTCTTTAGTCATTAGGTGAAGAGGCACCTGTCTTTTTTGGAACAATGTAGGATGTTATCTTAAAGAATAAACTTTTATGAAAAATTTCAGTTTGGCTTTTGTCTTGGCCACAGCACAGAAACTGCTTTAACTAATGTTGAAAATGATATTCTTATGCAGGATATGCCAGCATTATTATGCTTTTAAACTTAATAGCTCCTTTTGACACTTTCAATCATAGGACCACACAGGCTTTAGAACTTAAAAACTCATTATTCTTCATGGTGCTGTAACACATGTGAATTTTATTATTTCATTCTTTTTATGGATGCTGGCATCATAACAGAGACTGGAATTTTGACTTCAAGACAGGAAAAATGCCAGAATGGGATTTCATCCATCATTTCCGCACACTGTATAAGGGTTGATAATCACCCTACATTGCATGTCACTGGGATGTGGGAAGAAACTGATGTACATAGAGAAAACCCATGCAAGTGCATCTTAATGTAAAATAATCAGTTACAAGCATCATTTTATTTATGTAGTTACAGTATATGTGAAAAGAAAAGTTGCATTACAGTATATGGACTGAGACAATGAAATTATCCTAAAATGTGTGAGTAAAAAAATGTAGCAGTTACTACCTTTGATGAAATTGCTGTCTCCTTTTATAGCGCACCTGGAAGTGCTCCGGGTGCTTGATCACCTGTTTCCGGTTGCACTCCCGGGTGGGGCTGAAGAGTAGTCCAGCTGGGCTCAGGGACCCATGCAGCGCCCCCTGGCAGCCACCCCAGATCCCAAAAGGGCTGTGGAGGACTCCATCTCCCATGGAGCCCTACGGGAGGCTGAGGCACCGCTCCAACCCAGTATATTGTGACGCGTGAGTTGGTGTCTTGCACTCCAAAGACAAGGCTGAGGCTCAGTACTTTTGCAAAACCAGCTTTATTCAACTCAAAACAAGAACAGCAAGGTTATTTATTGTAGCGGGATCTACCATTCTACTATACACAGATACAGCCAGGTCAGTGGCCAAGTTATAATGTTCCCTCCATCACCCATAGGGCGACCAGTGCTTTGCACGTGGCAGTGGTCAACTTGTAGTTGTTTCTGTGGTGCTGTGAAACAGCAGTTGCCATGGTGGCAGATAAGCAGCCCTCAACAGACACGGCATTCATGCTTCAGAAGTCACACTATATATATATATATATATATATATATAAGATACTGTAAGCAAAAGCAGTAAAATAAAATTTTGCCAAAACTTAAAAAAATATTATTATTGAATGATAAAAAGATATTTATATTCAAAATTTTAACCTAAAATAATATTCTTAAACGTGCTTAAACCAATTCAGATTCATGGGAGGCCAAAGTCTATCTCAACAGCACCTGGAACAAAACAGGAAACAAACCTGGACACACCCATTTATTACAAATATGCATCATATTCCATATTTTATATCAATACAATACCCTTTATCTTTTCTCATGCTATATTCATTTACATCACTTTGCCATGATGCTCTTTTTTGTATTCTTTTCTGGTTTCAGTAAAATAATATAGCACTTGGGGAAGAAAATACAGAAAAGCAAACCAAAACTGGAAGCTAAAATAGCAAATATTTCGACAGCTACGGTGTACTTTCCTGGTGAGCTGATGTAGGCTGGAATAAAAGTGATCCAGATGGCACAAAATATCAGGATGCTAAATGTGATGAATTTTGCTTCATTAAAGTTGTCTGGCAGTTTACGAGCCAGAAATGCCAAAACAAAGCAAAATAAAGCAAGCAATCCTATGTAGCCCAAAACTGCAGAAAATGCAGCTGTAGATCCGAGGTCACATTCTAGTATTACTATCTCTGTGTAATGTTTCATATTTTTACTGGGGAATGGAGGTGAAGTCAATAACCAAAGAAGGCAAATAATCACCTGTATAAGTGTAAAACTACAAACACTTAGTCTCTGCTGAGTGACTCCAAACCATTTCATGACATTACTTCCAGGCAGTGTAGACCTAAACGCCATGAGCACTACAATAGTCTTTCCAAGCACACAGGAGATGCACATGACAAATGCAATACCAAAAGCAGTGTGGCGTAACATACATGACCAGTCAGAGGGCTGACCAATGAATGTGAGAGAACAAAGAAAACAAAGGGTTAATGAAAAGAGAAGAAGAAAACTCAGTTCAGAATTATTTGCTCGAACAATAGGAGTTTCTCTATGGCAATAAAAAACTAAACCTACTAAAAGCGTTAGCAATGCTCCCAGTACTGACAGAGTGACCAGCAGGATTCCCATAATTTCTTGAAATGATAAATATTCAATTTCTTTCAAGATACATTCATCCTTTTGTTTGTTTGGTTTGTATTCTACAGGACACTTTATGCAAAAAGAAGAATCTGAAAGAAAGGTGATATAAATAATTTGTAAAAAATTCCAAAAATTAAAAAAGGTTTTAGAATTTAACAAAGATTACAAAAAATTTTAGAAACAATAATATTGCTTTAAAAGCTCCAGCTTACTTTATCAAACTTCATCTAAGTTTTCATAGATTTCTGCATTCTTGCATATAGATAACCATGTATTAGATGTTATATTTTTTGTATTGTTTATGTAATAATGCTTTTTTTGTAAACAATATTTTATTGAAGAGAATGAAAGAAATACAACCCCCACACACCCCACCCCAACCCATTTAAGGAACAATAACAAACATAAATGGAGAAAGTGACTAAATGGATCCTGCAAGAGTAAGTTAACCTGCAGCAATCAACAGTCATGATTATGTTTGTACTACATTTTAAGTCATTGTGCCTTATTATGGTGCCATTGGTTAACTACATACTTTTATGTATAAATATTTTTACTTTTTTTTAACCATGGGCCATTATTATTGAGCTGGTTACTCTTGAATATATAGTCCTTGGTGGTGACAGTGTGAAATAGAGTGCAGCAAAACTCTGTATTAAAGAGGTATTTGGTTACAAAGGTGATTTAAAATTGATTCATTCAAAGCTAAAAACTGTTAAAACTCTTGAGTCTCCATTAGTATAAAAGCCTTAAATTAGTATTGCCTCAGTATATAGTGGATTTGAATAAATGTTTACCAACAACAAAAAACAAAAGTTACTAATTACTCTGACTCACTCAAAAAATATGTCCTGTTTCTCTTAACACATATCTCCATCAGCTACAGAAATAATTGTGCCTTATTCTCTTTAATCGTGGCTTTGCTCCATCAATTACCTTGCAGTGTTTTTTTTTTTTCTTCCTCTTTGTTTTGTTTAACTTCAAAAAGCAGTTAACACTGCTTTGGTATTGATTGGTATTGTGAACTTAATGATGATATGCAGGTGGATAACAGTGTTGGCTTTTTCAAAAATGCAGGGTTATGCACTGATAAAATAATGTAGTGTAATCAGTTTATCTCAGATTTATTGTCATGTAAACACCTCCTATCCGACAAAGCAACAATGCAGTGCAATATTTTTCCCCATTTCTAACTGTGCTTGTTTCCCCAAGGGAACATCCCTACCCCTTCTCTTCTAACCGCATTGATAATATAGTCTGGAGCAGCGCATTGGTTAATGGGAATTGTAATCCCCACTTATATATAACCAAATACAGTATATTAAATGGCATTCTTACTGGATCAGTAGTGCAAAATTGACCACGCTCACAACCATAGCACGTGTTTGCTAAATGTGTTTTCTTTGAGCTTTGCTGATCTTAGCTCATATTACTTTGCTTCTGCAGATGGCTTTCTTTTGCATTAGTAGGCTAGCCCCATTTCTTGGTCAGACGAGGGATGAAGAGCATTAGAATATCTCACTTGACAGATGATATTAATGACAAATATCAGCAAAGACAAGAAATAATTTTTCGGCTTATTTTGTTTTTTCTACAACATCACCAAATTTCAATCAAATCAGTCAAAGCATTTTTGAGATTTTGGGGTGTTTTTTCTATTGTAGGGGTTTTATTTTATACCAAAATATTGATATATATCGAAATGTCTTTTCGTAGTGGACACCTACTGACCTAGGTGTGTCATCCTGCCAAATTTCTGCTTTTTAGCAAAAGTTTTTGTTGGTGAGTGACAGAGTGAATGAGTCAGTGAATTATATCTTTAGATAGATAGATAGATACTTTATTAATCCCAAGGGGAAATTCACATTATATATAATACGCTATATAATATAATGATATATATATATATATATAATTATATATAATACGCTACCGTAGCTGTCCGTTTGTCTATCCAGGATTTTAAATCACCTGTAGCTTGCAAACCATTTGACCTATTGACCTGAAATTTGGTACACATATACTACATGACAGCTACTATCTGCTTTCGGGGTGATGATTGACCTCAAAGGTTATTCCTCTTTTTATTTTTATTTTATTGTAGAATCAACTCAGCAGCGGCCAGCAGGGCGGCTGTGGCGTGCATGTATATGGGCACCGTTCTCATCCCTACCACCTTTGCCATCACTTCCCCTACCTCTTCATATCTTAAATCATTCTTGAGGCAGATTGAAGACTTAAGTGCCAGCTTAAGTGAAAAATTAAGGAGAAACATACTAAGTAATTGCAACACAAACACTGACATAATCAGCTTTAACATGAAAAGATGCTAATGAAAGAAGAGAAGAAGCGTGCCGCTAAAGTGGAGAAAAGAAGAGCTGCTCAGGAAGCAGCAAACGCATCAACCTCTGAGCAAACAAATGCTAAACGTACAGAGAAAGAGTATGAAAACTATGAATGAGAGTGAGACCTCTGTTCACGAATGCCTCTCTTCCAGAGTAATCCAGTATACTTGCATTTTTCTGTCATGAAATTTGTCTCTGTACACGAGTAGTTACACACGAGTGATTTTGAACATGATCAAACATGGTTTGCATGGTGTCGATTAGACAAAGGAATCTTGAGTCAGTCTGAGCCCGTCCTTCTCCAAATTAATGTATGAGTTATTTTATTGCAAACACGTTAGCAGTTTTTTTGAGTATTTTACTGTTGAGTTACGGAAGTGTATGACCAGCATGGGGCCAAAGAAAGCATTAAAAGATGTACCCATGAAGAAATTAGTGAAAATAAACCACAGAACATAAAAAAGAGATCATCAAAAAGCATGAAGACGGTGTTCATGTGGCTGATCTGGCATGCCAATACGGCAAAGAAATGTTGACAATATGTACCATTCTTAAATAGAAAGATAGATTCAAGAGTGCTGATGTGGCAAAAGGTGTTGAAGTGTTAACAAAACAAAGACCTAAAGTAATCGATGATGGTGAAAAGTTGTTGCTAGTGTGGATAAACGAGAAACAGCGGGTGATAGCGTGTCCGAGGCGATCATATGTGAAAAAGCAAGGGAGTTGCATGCTGATATCATTAAGAAAACCCTGGAACGAGCGAATCAGAAGTGGAATCATTTAAAGCGAGCATGGGATGGTTTGAGAAATTTAAAAAAAAGAACTGGTATTCATAGTGTCATAAGGCATGGTGAATATGAAAGCTCAGATAAAGCAGTCACCGAGAGACACATCAAGGAGTTCCAGGAGTTCATCAAGAGTAAGGGGTACCGGCCACTATATGCAATGTATATTTATCAACAGTTCTAGATTAATTTAACGGATTAATTAAATTTGCATTATTTCTTATGGGAAAATTTGATTTGGAATACGAGCATTTTTCTGGAACAGATTAATCTCATGAACCGAGGTTAGCTATACATTGTTTGTACTTTGCATGTTCTCGTTACATCTTGGAAATGTACAATTAACCACTTATTAGCAGCTTAACAGCATTGGTGACCTTTTCAGTCCTGGTTTATGCAATGTGTAAGGACAGTTGGTACATTCTCCCAGTGATGTTTTAGATCAGGGGTCCCCAACCCCCGGTCCGCGGCCCACTACCGGTCCGCAGCCGTCTGACAGCCGGGCCGCGAGAGAATTGCCGGCAACGGCAACTCACTCAGACTTTTCAGAACGCTTGGCGGGCGGGGCTTTGCAGCGGCGCAGAGAGAGGAGAGAGACCGAGGTGAGAGAGTATTACAACAAAGTATTTTTATCGTCCCGACAGTTTCCCCATATGACATGAGTCTATAGAAATCGCGTTACTACGAAGTACATTCAACAGATGCTTTTGTGGTCGCAGCTCAGTTGTGCACATTTGCACAACGATCCCCAAACAGAAACATTGTAAAAAAATCTCTTTCTTCGAACTTTCCTCGTACTGTTTTTATTTTTTATTTTTTTTTTGCTGTTTTTGTTTTCTGTGGTTTTCAGTGATACCTTTTGCTTATTGCTTGTCAACATTTGAAAAACATCCATTGGAATTTAACTCATTGTCACCCTCCTATAGAAACGGCAGACACGAAAAAAAGATAGCAGTGTTAATGTTTGTGATGTGCAATCTGTTGGAATGGCAAATGTAAAGCAAAAAAAGAAGAAAAATCTCAGATTGCAAACGTATGCAAACTGCTTAATAACTTTAACAATAATAGAAATGTTATGTAAATTGTGTATAAAACTAGCCCACCCCCCACCCCGACCGGTCTGTGGAAAAATTTGCATCTAATAAAGTGGTCCTTGCTGTCAAAAAGGTTGCGGACCACTGTTTTAGATGACTCACAGGTGATCTAATGCATGAGTGTCAGAAAGCCTTGCAGTTGACTGGCATCCTACCAAGGGTAGTTTCCTGCCTTATGCCTTAATGCTTCCAAAATGCATGTGTTTCAAGTCATTCTTCAATAAAGAACATTTTACAAAGAAAACTGTTCTTTTTTACATGAGACATTTCAGAATTTTATAGCAAATCTGTAAAGCAGTTTGTCAATATTGTAATGTATTCCCTATCCTGTAAGATAATGAATTAAATGCTTGCTTTTAAATTTAGTAAGTCCAGTGATAAAGAGAAACCTCCCTATATGTTCTGGTACAAACTACATACAAACAATTCCTGGGTTGGAGTTTGAAAACAGGACCCTCAAGCTGCAAAGCAGTATTGCTTAGTAGTTGCACAGACATGCTGGCTCAATTGTTCGTGATTCACATGTAAATTTCACACCTGTTGTGTTGCTAATTTCGTCTTCGGCACATGGTATGCAGTCATAACAGCAGATTGGCCGTCCTTTCTTCACAGCTTTACGAGTTCCATGCAGACAAGACTCACTGCAAACTGACCTGGGCACCTTAAACATTATAAGATAAAAATAAATTACTGTGCCTGTGTTAGGGAGGAACATAATTAATATATTTCATTGTAAATGTGGAATTGATATGACATTCAAAATTAAAAAACAAAAAAGTTAAGTGGAAGAAGCTTAAACAAATCTATTTAATACTGCCTAATATTAAAAAAATGCTTTACCTTATTTTTTGTGCCAGCAAAGTTAATACTTTCATAATTAATTTGAAATTCATATCCTTCTGAAAGAGTATAGTATGTACCAACTGTCGCAAAATCAACATCACCCTCTTTATTTAGTTGCCAGTTTACAATGTCATATATTTTGCCTCTTGCTGCGGGATCTCCATTTTCATCAAAATAAAAGTTTTCTCCACTCTTTGTGGTAAAACTTATGGTTTTCAGGTAATGGGCTAACTGTAAAAAAATCGTAACACTGTCAAAAATTGCTTAAGTGGAGAGCATCCTGGCAGACCTGGGCACAAGGCAGGAACCAAGCAAGGATAGGGCATGAGTTCATTATCAGCTCTACACACCCACACAGGGCCATGTTTTTGGAATGTGGGAGGAAAAAACATGCTGACATTGGTATACAGTTTAAAATTTTAACTCAGTGACTGCTCTAAAACTATGTTTTACTTTAACATACAGCATATATTTTTATTTCAGTTGACGGTAGTTGTTTCAGAATAATAATAATGGATTGATGAAACTTCAGAATAATAATAGAATAATGAAATAATATCAAAGCTCAGGTAGCTACCTGCAACTGAACGTTAGTTGATTTGTTAACACATGTGGATCTACTTTCATTATGGCTGCATCCTAGCAATTTATGTAGTGAATAAGCCACTGCATACATAGCTTTATAGACATCATTCGTGTATCCAAGGTTTGACATATCTGTGTACTGATTATTTATTTCACCTAATGATTCCTGTCCAGTGCAAGATGAATTGCTTGTTTCAGTGTTTTTTAAGTAAAGAGTACAGTTAAACAGAAACTGCCAATATTCATTCAGGCCAGAGTTTCCAGGGAGAAGAGAAGGTTGGACACTGAGCAAGAACTCCTTCAAACCTGGTATGCTTGTAGTGCTGACTGACAATCCAATTGCTCCATTCATTATTTTGTAATATTGAAGCATGGCAGCATTTTTAGTAGAAATCCAAGACTCTGTGCCAATCCACTGATATCCAGTGACATTTTGTAAGAATATCTCCTTGAGCAGAATTTCAAATACATTAAGTGTCAAAAATGCTATGATGACTTTTGATGAGGAGTGCTTGATAATGTCAACAACTCGGAGAATTTTTTCTCTCGGGTATGTTCTGTGGATAGCTTCGGAATATTCAACACAAATACCTTCTTTCTGTGCAACATCCACAAATGTGGCCATGCCATAGTTTCCATAATCATCATCATTTCTTATTGCTCCTACCCATGTCCATCCAAAATGCTTTGCAAGCTGTGCCATGGCAACACTTTGATAGTCATCACTTGGGACCGTTCTGAAGAAATACGGAAAGAGCTTTTTGTTGCTGAGACATGAGCAGGTGGCAGAATAACTGACCTGTAAAGTAGAAATATAAGAAAAGTGTGTAACCAGATTATATTGTTTGTTTTACTAAGCAAAATAATGTGAATGTGTAATTAAGGATTTCTTAATAAAACATTAAATAAGCACTGACTCGCATTTGGATTGTTGCTTGTATTTGTATAGAAATTCTCATATACAGTACTGTATATCATATTGAGGAATCTATCCTTCTTAGCACTGTGTAAATGTATTCAATTATTTAAAGTATCAAAGTAGAAGGGTGTTGTACAGTGTTAGCCACTATGGATGGAATGAGAAATCAAGCAAAATGACACCTTTCATTGGCCAACTAAAACAATTACAATATGCAAGCTTTCAAGGCAAGTCAGGCCCCCCCTTCAGGCAGTTTGTAACATTACAAACTGCCTGAAGAAGGGGCCTGAGTTCCCTCGAAAGCTTGCATATTGTAAACTTTTTAGTTAGCCAATAAAAGGTGTCATTTTGCTTGATTTCTCATTTAAAGTACCCAATACACTGTATATTGTAGGAGGTATTACTAGTACCTAAGTAAAAGACACTGTGAATTTTCTCTTAGCTGAAAATTAAGTATTATGTTTAATCAAGTTAATGAACAATGAACAAACCAAACACAACTGATGTGGAAAACTGCTAAAACTGGGCTAAGTGGTGGGTCAGTAAGGCTGTCCATCCATCTATTTATTGGGCCATTTAGTCTATTTGTAAGGCCATGGGGAGCCTGAAATTTTGCTGGCAGCTACAGGCACAGGCAGCAACCAAACAAAGTACTAGTCTATTGCAGAATAAAGCACTGTACGTATTTCCAAACCAGATCCACAATATTACATGAGCTGCCATGATTCAAATGTAACAAAGTGAAAATGTCTTCTTACCACTGGTATACTAAAAGGTCCCAGAGTGGTGGAAATTGCTATTGCAGTTGGTGAAGTAGAAGGACCTATAATGGCAGGCACTATAGATGTCTTGGCACACAAACCATCCTGGAATGAGGCTTTGTCCTCCCCACTTAATAATGCCATCGCTGATCTCAGGGTCAAATGGATGTCTCTGCATGCGTCATAGATTTTATAGCCCAAGATAACACCAGGCAATATGTCTGTATTCTTGTTTATTTCATTAATTGCAAAAATCATGGTCTGAGCAAACTGAAGTCCTCTGAAATTGAGCCTAAAAGAATATTTAATATCTTTGTTATGTAATGGCCTGAGCAACAAATACAATTCTCAGAATGATGCTCAGAAAATGCACTGATGGTCTCAGTAGTTTAAGAAGGGAAGAATATAAACCATTGTGTACTTTGGCAAGTCATGAGGTTAGATTTCTTCTTGCTTGTCTATTATATCAGTGTATACCATAAGACGTTGATACACTGAATTTATTCATTTACTGTATGTATCACTGTAAGATGAATATGCAAGCCATATTTTGAGTTGTTATTTACGTAAGCCACTAACAATGCTGGTCAACCAAGATATTGTTACAGAACGACTTAGGGTGTTCTAAATGTACTTTTCATGCTGATTTCAGAAATATTCTCATAATGTTTCTGTCACTCTTTCTTTTTGAGTTATGTTTTTTTTGAGGCTGTATATTTAGTATGTAAACCCTTATTAAGGTATATGGGTTTTTAAAAATCTATTCAGGATTAAAATGTTTTTATTTTTGTTTGTGAAAATGTTAAAACTTTACAGACTACTCTCCTGGAACTCTTAGAGCAGTCAGCAATGAGCATGGCAGACTGTTTCATCAGGACTTTTCTGAAATGGGAAAGCAATTCCAAGGCAAGTGCAGTCTCAGTATACTTGCTGACTATTGCTGGACCCTTAAGATGGATATTCTGGAGACCAAATACAGCAGAAAATTGTACACTTGTACCTTTTAGGTGAGACACTATTAGCATGTATATAAAGTAAAAATAAGTTTATTGTAAATTTAAATCTTGTGTCACTTAAAATTCTTGCATAACAGAAAAAGTCTGAATAAATATTTAAATTTCAGCACAAAAAATACTGTAAGATTCACCTATATTCTGATTCATATGGAAAAAAAGTTACATTTTATTACACAGTACAAATGGCAGATATTATAAATGATTTGCTTTTTATAAACTTTTTTTCCATTATTATTGCACTTGATATTTAAACTGAGTTTCCATAGGAATCTTTATGCATCCTGTACTCTTCATATCACAATGTAATCACAGACATTTCTGTTTCTTGGATAGTAAATATAATTCAGCTTACCCTTTACATGTTGATACTTCAGGCATGGTTTTATATGTCAGGTTGGGATCCGCTGGGCTGTCGTGAAATGTAAAAATGCCTCCAATAATAATGTCACCATCCTGGGAAAACATGGGCAGCGCTGTCTTTCTCCACAGGTTACAAAGAGGTGCTAGAGCTTCTGTAAAGAGAGGCACAAACAGAAAAGGCAAGAGAACCATTTCATTTTACTGTGAGTCCTGCTTATTTCGTTATGTGCTTCACTGCTGAGCAGTGGACTTAAATATGTTGTTTTGTGAGTGAGTATCCCACTGTTGTTAATCCTCAAAGGTGATATTCTGCTTGGCTGCATAAGGAAAAACAAAAGAAGTAAAATGTGCTGCAACATCTTAGTCATTTTACATTATTGTAAACTTTGTATACAAACAAATTTAAAAGTCTAAATATTGAAATAGGACAAAATTCAAAAGGAAAAATAAATCATCACTGATGTCATTTCTCCAAGGTGATATTCTTGTATGGCTATGAAGGAAGAAACAAAGAAAATAATTGTGTTCTAACTATGTATTAATCTATTAACATTATTGCAAGTCATTCTGATTATAAACATTTTAGTTATGCTATATAAAACTTGGAAATATGCCAAAGCTCTGACTCACAATTTTCCTTTTTTTCAAATTAAATGTACTTCATGGAAGGTATTTATATACAGCAGTGAGGACATTTCTGTTTAATTTTTGTTTTATGCTGTTAATTGTAAAAATATAGATACATGCTTTCCAGCCATTATGTATTTTTTGGCAAATCTGTCACTGGACTCTTAATCCATCCATCCATCTATCCATTTTCCAACCCGCTATATTCCTAACTACAGGGTCACGGGGGTCTGCTGGAGCCAATCCCAGCCAACACAGGGCACAAGGCAGGAACCAATCCCGGGCAGGGTGCCAACCCACCGCAGGACACCTCTTAATCCATAGAGTAACAAATCATCAGACCAATAGATGGGAAAGTTTTAGTTTTTTTTTTAAATTCACCTTAATTATCAAGTGCATAGAAACGTATCTGAGTTGTCTTCCCCACTTTTTATCTAGTATGAACTTTCAATTCAATTCAGTTTATTGTGTTATTGTACACAGGTTCAGGCATAAACAAACTGGCAATAAAACAGTACACAAAAAAAAAGGCCAGAATTGCATTTCCATGCTTAAGCACATTTAAATTAATTGTGACAAACAGATGCAAAAACACTAAAAGTGTTAGGTTAGAGATGACTGCCATTATTAATTAATTTAAGGAAATGTATAGATGGTCATTTTGTAGTAAGAACAGCATACTCATTCTTCTAATAATAGTTTGCTTTGCTTAGGTAGTGGATGTGTATCCTGGAATTAATGGCTAAGGCTAATAGCACCCAGATACTGTAACTCTAAAGACTGCAAACTCAGTATCTAAAGGTTCAACTTCCTAGTTATATTTACCCTTATAATAGCAAGAATCCCAGCATTTTATGATAACAACAACATTTATTTATATAATACTAGGGGGCTTCGCTCCCTGCTCGCTTCGCTTTCCAAACCCCCACCTGCGCTATGCACCAGTAACTTTGCGTCTCTGTCGCTTGCGTATGTGGATTTCACTTTCACCAAACTTTTAATTCTCGCGGTTAGGACTCTTCATTGGGAAGAAACACTACTTTTGCCTGATAGCAACACGAATTAGACGATGTACAAGTCTCCGACTTAAAGTTCAAACAATATCAAGATACTTCTGTCTTATCACCTATGTCCATATATTCAATCTCTTTTTTCGCTTTTACATTTTCATCAATACCGCATTGAATTTTGTTTCCGTGTTTGGAATTACATCGTGACAACACCTACAAGAAATGTGTCTGACAATAGCATTCACACAAATGAGAAATGATTGAACTGTGTGCGTTTTTATGTGGGCAGGATTTTTCCAAATCTCTTTGCATAAGCTCTTGTCTCGCTGAGTTTGAAATTTTTTCTCGTGGGATTTCACTTTCACCAAAAAGCATATCTTTTAATTCTCGCGGATATGCCTCTTCATTGGGAAGAAACACTACTTATTTTTCCTTAATGGCATCACGAATTAGACGATCTACAAGTTTACAACTTAAAGTTTAAAACTGAACAATATATTTGATCTAATTTTGCTGTTCGTTATTTCACCGAGTAATAATTTCTGTTTGTTTGCGGTAATGCGATCTTAACTATCCTTTTTTTGAGACTTTCAAATTTTCGTACTTCCTGTGACACCTCGTGTAGTGGGAATTAGGATCACCAGCCTACACTCTAGGTATCTAGTATGTGAGAGCGTGACCAGGATGATGGTGTAAGACAGGGAGACATGGACACAAAAAGGGTTGGGTTTTTTGAAAAATAAAGTGAGGTTTTATTTACAGGTGCACTTAAAGAAAACAAAAATAATGTCCTGCAGAATTTATATATTAATACACAGTCCAGTACCGCAAAGGACACACAAAAACAGTAAGTAAATGGAACCCAAAAATAGTGACTATGTATATATTTATATATTTATATATTTATATTTATGTATTTATAATGTTGACTGAAAGTCCCAAATGAAAAAGAATACTGCATATAAACTTATGAAAACCATATATACACGAACCAAAATGAAGCTGTCTTCCTCCACAGTGCTCTAAGTCAGGAAGCTGCTCCTTCAAACAGTGTATACAGGATTCACCAAAACAAAAATATTCAAAATACAGAAAAAGTGTATATACAAAAATAAACAGTGCACCAATAACCACAACCCAATAAATACCTCCACCAAAGTTAATCCAGATATATATATATCTATATATATAATTCACTAAGCCGGAAGAAAAATAGCCACCCATGGAAAGCACGCCAGAAGGGGCATGGATTCACTAAGCCGCCGACAAGTAAGACACCCATGGCGCACGCAGGAAGGAGCCACGCCCACCAACTCTAAGACCATTGGATACGACGACAACTCGCAGAGCCACGCCCACCAACTCGGACGCGACGCCTTGGAAAACATGCCATCATTTCTGTTTGTCTGTGCCACAGTCCACATGCAGCTCTGAGCCACGTTGACTTTTCATTAGTCAACCTCAGTGGAACCTTGGTTCACACAGAGGTAGCGCCAGAGAGAGACAGAGGCACACACAGGCAGCGCGAGAGAGAGACAGAGGCACACACAGGCAGCCCGAGAGAGAGAGCCGCGCACACACAGGCAGCGCGACAGAGAGAGCCACGCACACACAGGCAGCGCCACAGAGAGACAGAGGCACACACACAGGCAGCGCGATAGACAGAGCCGCGCAATCCTTTAAAACTGAGGTTAAAACACAATGAAGGAAGCAGTCTTTAAAAACCAATAAGCCCTGTGCCTCTTTTTCATTAGCGTCTCACCTGCTTCACTGCCCTGCAACAGTCGAGATGCTTTCTCAGCAGCTGACCTTCTCTGTGCCTGACTCCACTACTGTCAGTCGCCTGATTAAAAATGGTGAACTCCTGCAATGTTACTATCTTGGTTGGCTTTTAAATAAAGTTTGGATTTGTTCAAATATTCCTTTTTTTCCCCTGTGCTTAAAACTCATTTAAAAAAAAAGTGTTTATACAACTGCTGCAATGTTACAGAGAGAGAGAGGGCTCGTCTGCTTCTGAGAGACAGAGGGGGAGGGGGCTCCCGTGCTGTTGAGAGAGAGGGGGGGGGGGGCTGGGGAGGCTCGCGTGCTGCTGAGAGAGAGAGAGAGAGCCTGCGCATGCAGCTGAGCAGGGAGCCTCGGTTTTTTTCCCCCTGTGCTTAAAACTCATTTTAAAAAAAAAGTGTTTATACAACTGCTGCAATGTTACAGAGAGAGAGAGGGCTTGCGTGCTTCTGAGAGACAGAGGGGGAGGGGGCTCGCGTGCTGCTGAGAGAGGGGGGGGGGGGAGGGCTGGGAAGGCTCCTGTGCCGCTGAGAGAGAGCCTGCGCGTGCATCTGAGCGAAGACAATTTCCTGTTAGATTTACCTTTGCAATGACAATTAATAAGGCACAGGGCCAAACTTTCAAAAAGATGTGAATGTATCTGCCAAAACCAGTTTTCAGTCACGGACAGTTGTATGTTGCTCTCTCCAGAGTTCCATCTTTTCATTCACTTACTGGTATGCCTGCAGGAACACGTGCAGCGAGCGAGCGACACACACACGCATACAGGTGCGCGAGAGAGAGAGCGCTGGACACATAAGAATAATAATACTTCATTACATTGATATACCGGCGTTTTCAGTATTCAAAGCGCTATCCACACAGGGAGAAACCGGGAAGTGAACCCAAAATCTTCCACAGTCTCCTTACTGCAAAACAGCAGCACTACCATTGCGCTACAAGGCAGTTAAAGAATGCACTGGCCTCGATTTTGTTTTCACTTCTGTTTACAGCGATCGGATCGTAGCGTGCATTGTTGCAATGTTACTTTTCTTGGTGGCTTATTACATTACGGATGTTTCACATGTTAGTTTTTTTCCCTGTGCTTAAAAGACATTAAAAAAGTGTTTCTCAACTGTGACTCCGGAACAACTCAGTACGCAAGCTATATTAAGCGTCAACAACGAAGACTCGCTACACCTTAATGAACAAGTGCTGAAACTTATCCCTACCGACGAAGTAACTTTCACCAGCGTGGCCTCCATCGTCACAGACGATCCCGCTTTCAGTTACGGACAATTGTATGTTGCTTTCTCCAGAGGTCCATCTTTTCATTCACTCACAGTGGTATCCACAAACCCACCCCATTTGGACAACTGTGTCGTTCAGCAAGTGTTCACCCATCAATACATAATTATGCGGCGTATATTACGCCGCGGGTTGGCTAGTGTATATATATATATATATATATATATATATATATATATAATATACAAGAAAAAATATTTACAATAAGCAAGGCACAAGCCGTAATGCTTGGTAAATTCAAAACACTATTCTACCAAGTACCTTTCTCTAAAACGCTCTAGTCAGAAAGAACCCCCTCTAGAGGCCATGATTCCCTTTTGTATTTGGCGCCCTCGCACCGACCAATTAAACTGTCCTACGTCATCCCTCTGCAAGCACACAATGACGAGAACGTGTCTGCGAGAAGTGGTGTCTCCTGCCCTGCAAAAATACTATTAAGAGTTCAAGCAGCCGGCGCATGCGCACATAGCTGTGCTGGCCTTTGAGATGCAAACTACGCTTCAGCCTTCTAACTTAAGTGAAAGTAAGCACTTTCCATGTTTACGTCCTTCCCCTGAACTACTGCCCAGACAACTACAAACTTGGGATCCCTTTTCTAAACCGCGGTAAACTAATATTAAGGCGCGTCACACTTTCTTTTACTCGTTTAGTTATGAGGTCGGGGGAGGCACACACAAGAGTGGAGGACCGACAATGCCATCCGTCTCTCCAGTCTACAGACCCTCCCCCTCAAGATTTCAGGTCATATGTGCGGGATAAATAATCTGCTACTAGATTCTTTTTCCCCGCAACATAACGTACCTGGAAACTGTATGGATGGAGTGCCAAATACCAGTGGGCCACTCGAGCATTAGAATTCCTCATCTTTTGGATCCACTGCAACGCTTGGTGGTCGCTCTCCACAATAAATTCATTGGAAAGAAGATAATACTTTAGGCTGTCTACAGCCCATTTTATTGCTAATCCTTCCTTCTCTAAGGTAGCGTACTTCTTCTCTCGGTCAAACAGCTTCCTACTAATAAACAAAATTGGCCTCTTCTCGTCACCCTCCCCCTGCACCAAGGCTGCACCTAAACCTTCCCCAGTGGTGTCAACCTGCAAAATAAAAGGTTTCGCAAAGTCAGGACAATGCAATACAACATTTTTACAAAATATCTTTTTCAGAGATTGAAAGGCATTTTCACATGACTGTGTCCATTTGATGTTTCATGGTGCAGATCCTTTAAGCAGGTCAGTGAGGGGCGCTGCAATCTTAGAAAAATTAGGAATAAATCTTCTGTACCACCCCACCAAACCAAGGAACTACTGTACCTGCTTCTTTGTTCCAGGATGCGGACGATCCTTTATAGCGGCCATTTTGTCAGTTTGGGGTCGGATCAAACCACCCCCTATGGTGTACCCAAGGTATTGCACTTATTCTTTAGCAATGACTGTTTTTTCAGGGTTAACCACAAGCCCAGCTGTTTTTAACCAATCAAACACATCCGCCAGGTGTTGTAGATGTTCCTCCCAGGTCTTACTGTACACAACACCATCATCTATGTATGCTCTAGCGTACATCTCTGCTCCTTGCAATACTTTGTCCATGAGGTGCTGGAAGTTCGCTGCAGCTCCATGCAACCCAAATGGCATGACCGTGAACTGGTACAAACCTCCGGGAGCCCTGAAAGCGGTTAGTGGTTTTGCCTCTTCTGTGAGTGGGACCTGCCAATAATCTTTGCAAAGATCAATTGTTGTTAAATATTTTGCAGGACCTAGCTGCTCTACCAGCTCGTCCACTCTAGGCATTGGGTAGGTATCAAAAGCTGAGATGGCATTAAGCTTACTGTAATCCACACAGAACCTCATCTGTCCATTCTTTTTAGGAACAAGTACCATAGGACTAAACCAGTCACTCACTGAAGGTTCGATGATGCCTAAACCTTTCATCTGTTCCAGCTCCTCTCTGAAAACCTCTTGTAGGCGTGCAGGGATCCTACAATATGATGTTCTCACAGGACCTGGGGAGGTAAGGCGAATATCATGATGTATAAGAGGAGTCTTACCAGGCAAAGATCCAAACAGACCCTCTGGAATCAACTCTGGTACTTCTGCTCTTTTTGTCTCTTCTAGATGTTCCAATGATGGTCCCACTTGGACCTCTCTGCAGGATGGCAAGTACTGCTCCTCTGATTCCTCTTCCTCTGGAACGCTACGAATTAATAGCTGACTGGAAGGGTTAGTATATTCCTGCCATGGCTTCAGCATATTAATATGAAAAGTGTGCCTTAATTTTCTAGGGTGATCAGGCATATCAATCTCATAAGTGACAAGACCTTTTTGAGCAACTACAGTGTATGGCCCTTGCCAGTTGGCTAAAAGACTGCTCTCTGAAGTAGACAACAATAACAGTAACTTCTGTCCAACTGTAAGTTTTCGGTCTTTGACTGCCTTGTCATACCATGCTTTCTGCTTGGCTTGTGCATTTTCCATATTTATTTTACAAACTGCGACAGGCTGGCAAATTTTTCCTGCAACTTAAGGACAAATGTTAGCACATTTCGGGATTCAGTTCTGTCTCTATCTCCCCCTAGGGTTTCCTTTAGGACCGAAAGGGGTCCCCGCACATGACGACCATACAACAGCTCAAACGGAGAGAATCCTGTGGATGTCTGCGGAACCTCCCGGTAAGCAAACAACAGGTATGGTAGCCATTGGTCCCAATCTGATCCAGTCATGCTAACAAATTTCCTCAACATCTGTTTTAGGGTGGCATTAAATCGCTCCACTAGCCCATCTGTCTGCGGGTGATAGGGTGTAGTCCTTAACCCCAGAATTCCTAACAAACTATTCACCTGTCTTATCAATTTTGCTGTTAGGTTGGACGCCTGTTCAGTTAACTTTTCTCTTGAGATTCCCACTCTGGCAAATAGCTGTATTAAAGCTCTCACAATGTTACTTGCATTTGTCTTTTTCAGGGGAAAGGCTTCTGGGAACCGGGTTGCGTAGTTACAAACCACCAGAATATATTTATGTGCAGTGCAGCTACGTTCGACAGGACCCACAATGTCAACCACTATCCTGGAAAAAGGCTCTTCCACTACAGGTAAAGGTATTAGTGGAACTTTGTCTCCTCTCTTCACTGGTCCAACTTTCTGACATTCTGCACATGCTTTTATATAATTTGCTACATCTTTAGACCATCCCGGCCAATATAAATGTTGTGCTAGCCTATCGGATGTCTTAACTTGCCCCAAATGACCTGACCAGGGAATGCTATGGCTAATATGTAGTACTGTCTCCCTCAGACTAGATGGCAACACCAGTCTCTGCCCATAGTCATCTTGATGATACAGGAGGTCATCTTGAATGATAAATTTCTCTCCCGTCTTAGACTGCGAACCCTTTGTGGCCTTGTCAAAGCAGACACGCAGACTGGGGTCATCCCGCTGAGCAGAAGCCACATCACTCGGTAAGTCGCTACCATTTCCTGTGAGATCCAAAGGCAATATAAGCTCACCCTGCTTCTGGGGAACGCCCCAGAGCTTCTCATGCCTTCTCTGACTACGGGCTTTACGGACTGTGCCTGTCTTGTCAGCTTCCCCAAACGGCAGCGCATCCCAGCCATCCTGGGCATTTTGTTTTTGCCTTGCCACTTGGGCCCTTGTGACCATCAGAGTCTCCGCCTGCAGAGTACCCTGTAAGAGATCTTCGATCCCCGGCACGTCCAACCCTAGCAGAATCGGGTAAGGCATGTTGTCTAATACGCCCATGGGTAACTCATAACCCAAACCTTGAATCTCCAGGTTCACCCGGACCAGAGGATAGGTGACTTCTTCACCATGGACAGACCTCAATACTACCTGCTGACCTGACTGTACCACTTGGTCGACCAAACAGTCTTTCCTCACCAGAGACTGGGTGCTTCCTGTGTCTATTAATGCAGGGTACAGTTTACCTGCCATAGAAACCCTTAGAATCTTCTCCCTGCTCTTAAAAGGCGTCTTCTTTTCAGGTAGGGGGCATGGAACAAAACAAAGTTTTGTCTCCTTTCATTTGTTTGGACAAAACTTAATTAGATGGCCTTTCTGTCCACAACCATGACACAACCAACCTCCCCTATAATCTGGCTTTGCAGGTGTGTTGACTAAACTCATAGGACCATGACCCATTTCACCCTGAGACATACCTGTGGGCTTAGCTGTGGTTGTGGGCCTCTGGATGACTTTATCTTCCTTCCGTAGGTTCCTTGGATGATGGGCAGCCAGGAACACCTCAGCCAGCTCTGCTGCTTCTTTGGAAGTCTTTGGCTGATGCTCCTCTACCCACGTACGAATTTTAATGTCAAATACCTGCAAAAGTTGTTCTAACAAAATAAAGTCAATTATCTGGTCTATTGAGTGTTTCTGGGGTTGTAACCATTTAGTGCATAATTCCTTCAATAGTGTCAGAAGTTCTTTAGGAGACTGACCTTCCTCCCATTCGAGAGAACAGAACCTCACCCTGTACTTTTCGGTGCTGATCTCGTACTTCTCAAGGATGGCTGCTTTTAATGAGTCATAGATCAGGGACTCCTCTACTGGCATGGCCAAAAATGCAGCCCTGGCCCCTCCTGTAAGTAAAGGAACAAGATGGATTGCCCAAACACACAGTAGCCACCCTTTCGAATGTTGAAAGGTAATGTTCTATGTCCTCGGGATCCTGGAAGGGCATCAGACAAGGGTATTCCCATGTTCTTCAACAGATTCATCTGGGTTGGAGGACTGCAACTGTTGCACCAAATTCGCCTGTCTCTGTAGCTGGTTGAACTGGTGCTGCAGACCTTTGAATCGCTGTTCCAACCGTTTGTCTTCCTGCACAGCGATGAATTGTCACAAAAGCGCCTATCGCTTTTGTGTGGATATCCCCAGTGACTTGGACTTCATCCCCTGCCTGTGCTGATCCGGAGACCACTCCTGTATTGCGGTCTGGAGTGCCAACTCCTTGAGGCTTCTTTGGAGCCATTCTGCCAAAAACTGTCTTTGTCCGTACTCCAAAATCAAAAATACAGTCTCACTTTTACCACACCTGATCGGATCCCACCGCTGCCACCAAAATGTGACACCTCGTGTAGTGGGAATTAGGATCACCAGGCTACACTCTAGGTGTCTAGTATGTGAAACTGAGTTTTTTTTAAAATAAAGTGAGGTTTTATTTACAGGTGCACTTAAAGAAAACAAAAATAATGTTCTGCGGAATTTATATATTAATACACAGTCCAATACCGCAAAGTATTAGGAGGACTGCATCAATAAATACACAAAAACAGTAAGTAAATGGAGCCCAAAAATAATGACTATATACAGTATTTATAGTGTTGACTTAAAGTCCCAAATGAAAAAGAATACTGCATACAAACTAGTGAAAACCGTATATACACGAACCAAAATGAAGCTGTCTTCCTCCACAGTGCTCTAAGTCAGGAAGCTGCTCCTTCAAACAGTGTATACAGGATTCACCAAAACAAAAATATTCGAAATACAGAAAAAGTGTATATACAAAAATAAACAGTGCACCAATAACCACAACCCAATAAATACCTCCACCAAAGTTAATCCAGAGATATTTATATATATTTATTGTGGTGGATTGCCGGCTTCGTACCCCGGACCTCACCCCCAGGCTGCCAGGAGGAGCAGCATAAACGTGCCCCGAGTTCCAGCAGGGCCTCATGGACTTTGTAGTTTCTACACACAGCCCTGCTGGATATCTTGGGGGCCTCGTGGGCTCTTATGTGCTCTATAACCCGGGACTACGTCATGGTCACGTGACAGGAAGAAACAACGTACTCTCGGGTTGAAGAAAAGGACTGTGTGCCCTGACCCGGAAGGAATAAGGAACTGTGGACTGTTGGACAGGAACACCTCCGGGTCAGGGTGTATAAAAGGACTGTGGGAAAGCCCAGACACTGAGCTGAGCTGGGAGGTAGGAGGGCGAAGTGTCTGGGCGAGGAGGAAAGAGAATTGTATCATAGTGAATTATATGAATAGTGTGGAGTGGAGGGTGCTTGGTGCACTGTGTTACAACAAAATAAATAGTTGTTATACTTTCACCTGGTGTTTGGAGTGGTACCTGAGGGTCCGAGAGGTGGACAAAGGGCATATCTGCTACAATATATATATATATATTATATATATATATATATATATATATATATATATATATATATATATATACAAGAAAAAATATTTACAGTAAGCAAGGCACAAGCCGTAATGCTTGGTAAATTCAAAACACTATTTTACCAAGTACCTTTCTCTAAGACGGTCTAGTCAGAAAGAACCCCCTCTAGAGGCCATGATTCCCTTTTGCATTCGGCGCCCTAGCGCCGACCAATTAAACTGTCCTACGCCATCCCTCTGCAAGTATGCAATGACGAGAACACGTCTGCGAGAAGTGACGTCTCCTGCCCTGCAAAAATACTATAAGAGTTCAAGCAGCCGGCGCGCGTGCGCATAGCTGTGCTGGCTTTTGAGACACAAACTGTACTTCTGCCTTAAGTGAAAGTAAGCACTTTCCATGTTTACATCCTTCCCCTGAGCTACTGCACAGACAACTACAAACATGGGATCCCTTTTCTAAACCGCGGTATTAAGTCGCTTCACACTTTCTTTTACTCCTTTAGTTATGAGGTCGCGGGAGGCACACACAGGAGTGGAGGACTGACAATGCCATCCTGGCCGGTTAATGGCAGGGCCGTCTCTCTAGTCTACACGAGACCCGCCGCGACGCTCCCCAAAAGGCGCTAATATAGTCAGTGAAGACATCTGTCTACATTATATAAAAAGGAAAAAGGCAAGTTTCCTTTCTTTATACTTTAACCTTTTTTTTTTCCTCAAACAAATGCCTCTCTCAACACCATGCAGAGGACACTTAACTAATTTTATTTAATTACAGGTAATGCCAGTAAGGCACATTACCACACTTCCATTATCTCTAACCTTCTCTGCATGTGTACCGTGCCAACGTTTTTGAATTCTTATAACATTCTACGTTGTCATCTACCCTTTGTCTTTTATTTCCGGCCCCAGGCATAGTTATATCTCTTAGCACAAGACGTGAAAATGTCTCTCTGAGAAAATCACGGCTCGTCTCGTTCTAAAATTTGTTTTTATAGTAAAGAGACATTTTCATTCAACAATGTAACTCAAATTGCTTTACAAGATGACAAAGAGAAAGCTACAAGAAAAGAAGAACAGTTAAGATTAAACAATAATATTAAAGAATTATGTAACAACAAAAAAGGTAAGGTCAGATGGCTGGGAGGACAGATAAAGAATCCAGTTAAGCTGGAGAAAAAAACAAAATCTGCAGGGGTTACAAGGCCAAAAGACCATGCAGCCCCCACTGGGCATCCTACATAACATAAATGTTCCTAAATCAAACCTCTTCCAGGCTTGAGCTGGGATAACTTCTTGCTCTTTCTGTGTCGGTGGAGGTGGGGTGGTATAGCAGACTGCTTGTTGCTTGTGCTTATCGACACATTGTCAAGATAAAAGATGCTGACAAAGAGGTGCCAAAGGATTTAAGGTGGGCCAGATTTACAAGTTTTTTTCATAGGCTTTGGTAATTCTAGTGTTAAGGTCTCCATCAACACAGTGAATGTTCACCTGGTCCGTCTTTGTGTAGGGAAATGGCTGGAGCAAGTCATGGCAGATTATGCAGAGGCCACTACCAGAGTCCAACAGGGCCAGGATTTTGCATCCGGCCAACTTAATAGGGACCTTAAAATTGTCTTTCTTCAACACCCTGGGGGAAACCTGTGACCCGCATACCTGGGTCAGACCAAAGTCCATGGACTGTGCAGGTGGGAGGTGCCACTCCCAAGCCCGATGTCCCGGTTGATCACAGTGAAAGCACTCGTGTTTGATCTCAGCTGTAGAGTTTCTACAATAGTGCTTTCTACCTGTTGTGTTGGTTCATATGCAAGTAGCAGTGGCAACAGTGGCTCTAGGAGCTTGGGTTTGAGAAGGAGAAACCCTAGCAAAAAGTTAAAGCAGACAATGGTTTGAGGAGAGGTGAGAATGAGGTGGAGGCAGAGGTTGCGGCTTATAGCTTTGGTGATTGCCAATCTGAGGGGATTGCGATGGTTGGGTCGAAGTCTGTATCAAGTTTGGATAGCTAGGTGTTTCCAGGTGGCTTGGGTGCCCTACATTTTTGCAGGTCAGGTCTAGCATTGAATGGACATCATTCCAGAGCATCTCATCACAAATGTCTTGTTTAGCCCAGACAGGACTGCATCAATAACAAGCTTTTCCACAATGCGCTCGAAGGTGTCTCCACGAAACCAGCTTTGGATCAGTTTCACTAGGTCCTGGACCTGTCTCCGGATGGGGCGATCCGGATCAATCTACCATAGCCAAAACTGATGTCCCTTTGCCAAGGGGCTCAAAACTCTATGGAGGAGGATCTGTTGCTTCAGGAAGTCATAATCATCAAGCCTTTCAGGTGGAACGTTTCACATGGCATGTTGGGCCTCCCAGGTCAAAAAGGGGGGCCAAAATAGCTGACCAACTTCTCTTGTCCCAGTGCTTCAGTGTTTCCATGCATTCAAAACAGATTAGGAAACACTCTGGATCATCTGAGGGAGCCATCTTCACCAGCACATCTCTGGGAGGAGCAAGGGTGGGGTGTTGACCGGAGCTTAATTAATTTTGTCAGTTCTGCTCCTCAGTCTGGCACCTAACTCTTTAAATTTGGATTGCAGAACTGAAAGACTACCCTTATGTAAATCATAATTCCAACATGAACAATAACAGATGGACCCTACTCTGGCCAAGAGCGTATCAAAACTTTCCAGGGAGGTCTCTCACCTATGCACCCGGAGGTCAACACATAATGCAATACTATCTGTCTCTGGAGCAAACCTGTGTTTTAACCACCCTAATGACTGAATGAATATTTACTTATTATTAATATTAATATTCAAACCATAATCTAATATATAAAGATGAATACTGTATATGTTTGCCTGGTGTTCAAATCCACACCGTTAAAACTCCACCACATTTTGCATAGATTCCCCATTGCTACAAGGGAAGGTCATAGCATATATAGCTCAGAAACTTGACTGCATCTGAGCTTTAGTAATGAAATGCCCACAGGAGGCATCGTTGGGTTTTGGCACAGGTATACAAAGTTTGGGGAAATTTTGGTTTGTGGAATTAGTTTTTTCCAACTGATGGTTTATTTATGGACTGCACCTGCACTTTATTCAATCCTGGGCAGTTATCAGGTACCTCTGCTAATATTTGTATAATTTGAGAGCCCTAGCTTCTACCCAACTTCTTTTATTTATACTCACTTACATGTTGTAGTTTTCAGTCACCAATACATGCAATGTTGACTTCATGTCTTGTAGATTCTCATATTGTGTTTACCTCCCAAACTTAAAAATTATTCTCAAGTAAAATAGTCACTTTGAATTCTTTATATAAAGTGCATTCTTAGAAGTTAACCATTTTTTGATTCTAAGTTTTTCAAAGGAGTATCACATAATAGTCTACAGTGACATCTGCTCTGTTTTTTTTGTCAGTTTAATCATTCTGGTGACTTTGAACTTTATGTGCAAATTCTTCACTACTTTCCATCAATGTTTCTTTTTCCAGTGGGTTACATATTCATAATCATCTATTCATCAGTTACATCAGTGGTTAGCATATTATTTAAATTTCTTAAGAAGTATATAAATATTATTTAAAATGATTTATCTTTATTAAATGCACCTATACCAAATGAATTCTATTTAGATATATACAGTACATTGTTATTTTATTTAATTTCAGTTTATATTATTTTTCAAAGTAATGGAATTTAATTTTAATTTTGGACATCTTTAGTAATTTATTTCAAAGTTTGTGAGGAAAAAATAAGCATGCATTGCATGTCTGTCATGAATTTTCATGATGTTTGTACAAATTTACTTCAGGCACTCGAGTTTCCTGTAACATCCCAAGGCTGACTTGTTTCTTCAAATTGGCCCAGTTTGCTGTAATTGACTGATTGCATGCATTATTGTGTCCCACTATGGACTGGCACAGGCATGAAGGTTGGAAAATAAATCCACAATAATTTAAATGAAATGTAAGTATTTTATTCAATTGTCACTTTTAATCACTTACGAAAATGTATACACAATCAGATTAAAAGATTAAAATCATTGCTGAAAAAATTTAATGTCCTGCATTTTAAAAAACCTAATTACTGTGCATTTAATGCCCATTTTACGTCTTTCATGTTTAATTCCATTTATATCATTTTGCCATAATGTTCTTTTTTGTATTTCTTTCTGGTTTTAATAAAATAATATAGCATTTGGAAAGAAAATACAGGAAAAAGCAAACCAAAACTGGAAGCTAAAATAGCAAATATTTCGACAGCTTCAGTGTACTTTCCTGGTGAGCTGATGTAGGATGGAATAAAAGTGATCCATACGGCACAAAATATCAGGATGCTGAATGTAATGAATTTCGCTTCATTAAAGTTATCTGGCAGTTTAAGAGCCAGAAATGCTAGGACAATGCAACAATTAAAGCAAGCAATCCTATGTAGCCCAAAACTGCATAAAAAGCAGCTGTAGATCCAAGATCACATTCTAGTATTATTATCTCTGTGTAATGTTTGATATTTTTATTGGAAAAGGAGGTGAGTTAAGTAACCAAGAAGGCAAATAATCACCTGTATAAGTGTAAAAGCTACAAACACTTAGTCTCTGCTGAGTGACTCCAAACCATTTCATTGACACTTACTTCCAGGCAGTGTAGACCTAAACGCCATGAGCACTACAATAGTCTTCCCGAGCACACAGGAGATGCACATGACAAATGCAATACCAAAAGCAGTGTGGCGTAACATACATGACCAATCAGAGGGCTCACCAATGAATGTGAGAGAAACAAAGAAAACAAAGGGTTAATGAAAAAGAGAAGAAGAAAACTCAGTTCAGAATTATTTTGCTCGAACAATTGGGTTTCTCTATGGTAATAAAAAACTAAACCTACTATAAAGTGTTAGCAATGCTCCCAGTACTGACAGAGTGACCAGCAGGATTCCCATAATTTCTTGAAATGATAAATATTCAATTTCTTTCAAGATACATTCATCCTTTTGTTTGTTTGGTTTGTATTCTACAGGACACTTCAGGCAATCTGAAGAATCTGAAAAAAAAAAATGATAACACAAAATAATACATTTATAAAATTTTTAGAAAAAATATTATTCCTTTAAACAAATGCAATTTATTTTACAATCATAATGACAGAATAATAATTAATAAATAGTAAATTAGTAAACAGTCATCGAGCAGGGGGCTATTTCAGTGTATGAGGATTCAATCATTGGTGAAAAGGCCCTTGCCATCATGGGCCCTTAGGCAGTCACCCAGAATGCTCTGATGGTAGATCCTTCCCTGCCTGCAAGTATGTGAGTGAGTGTGCCCTGTGATGGGCTTCCCCAGTTCAGGCAGGATAGACCTTAATGACTCTAAAATGGATTGAGCAAGGTAGATGGCTACAGAATTATAATTTATTCTTGATATTATAATGTATTTTGAATAAATGTGTCTGATTAATAATGCATTTTTAAACTTCATTATAATGCTAAGCATGTAAAAAGTAAAAAATCATATATCAGGAAAAACAAACTGTTATTTTATATGATGCCTTTTTTATATTGTACATTACCAATCCATCTATTATCCAACCCACTATATCCTAACTACAGGGTCACGGGGATCTGCTGGAGCCAATCCCAGCCAACCGCACACACACCCGCACACCGAGCACACACTGGGGACAATTTAGGATCACCAATGCAACCTAACCTGCATGTATTTGGACTGTGGGAGGAGGACCGAGTAAACCCACGCAGACACAGGGAGAACATACAAACTCCACGCAGGGAGGACATGGTCTCCTAACAGCGAGCAGCAGTGTTAACCCACCACGCTACCGTGCCACCCCATTGTACATTACTCCCAAGACCAATATAGGGTTGTAGTACAAGGAGCGCAGGCAGGTTAGTGGCCTCGCTCAGAATCAAACAAGGAACATGCAGTGGGAACTAAATGTTATGTTTTAAAGTTGAACTCCTTATCGGGCACTTGAATTTTAAAATCTTTATATAATATCGCAATAATTTGCATCCTTTATGAATTTTTCACTAAACATGCTGGCAATTGATTTGCTAGCTAACGGCACAGCCATGCTGGTTCAGTTGTTTCCAGCCCATATTTAAATTTCATACCTGTTGTGTTGTTGATTTCTCCTTCAGCACACGGTATGCAGTCATAACAGCAGATTGGTCGTCCTTTCTGTGTGGCTTTCCGAGTTCCAGGCTGGCAGCTCTCACTACAAACTGATTTTGGCACCTTACAAACAATGCAAAAAGAATAAGTTAGTGTGTCTGGAGGCTGCAGTAACATAGGGAATAAACCACATGTATTATAAGCGATTTTAGATGTGTTAGCATCCATCCATCATATCCTAACTACAGGGTCACGGGGGTCTGCTGGAGCCAATCCCAGCTAACACAGTGTGCAAGGCAGGAAACAAACCCTGGGTAGGGCACCAGCCCACCACAGGGCACACACAACCACACACTAGGGACAATTTAGAATCGCCAATGCACCTAACCTGCATATCTTTGGACTGTGGGAGGAAACCGGAGCACCGGAGGAAACCCACACAGACACGCGGAGAACATGCAAACTCCATGGAGGGAGGACCCGGGAAGCGAACCCGGGTCTCCTAACTGCAAGGCAGCAGCACTACCAGTGCGTCACCGTGCCGCCCAATGTATTAGCATGTGAAATTAAAAAGAAAAAAAAACAGGATGAAGTGCAAGAATCATTGAAAATCTAAATAACATTCCCTAATATCTTATATATAAGTGTGTGTGTGTCTGTCCGGGCCGGAAGTGAGAGGAAGTAAAGGTTCCACCTCCTAGGAAACAGAAAACTCGCTTAGCAGTTAATAACACAAGCAGGGCCAGCACTTCAGCAAAACGAAACCTCTGAAGAAAGACAAAGTGGCTTAGCCACTAACATCTGCAAAATGGTATCCCTTTTACGTTTCCGCTGCTAATGCACAAGCGATGCAAGCACATTGGCAAAAAACATGCCTAGAGTTGTTGCTTTCAATTACCTGACATCTCTATATTTACATTTTTTTTCTGACAATTTCAATAGTTTCTAGGTCCCTGGGCTCTTTACAGCATCGGGCTTACACACCTAGTATAAAATAATTACCTTATTTCCTGTGCCAGCGAAAACAATATTTTTATAATTCATATCAAATTCATGTCCTTTAGAGGCAAATGCATAGTATGCACCAACTGTTGCAAAATCAACATCACCCTCTTTATTCAGCTGCCAGTTTACTATGTCATATGTCTTGCCTTTTGCTGCAGGGTCTCCATTTTTATCAAAATAGAAGTTTTCTCCAATCTTTGTTGTAAAGTTTATGGTTTTCAGATAATGAGCTAGCTGTACAAAACATTATATTATGTTAAACTAACAGAAAATAAATCATTAGTAAATAATAAGGCAAATAATTTCAAATAGCATAAGGCATGAATATAATGCCAGCTTGGCCAGTTACCTGCAATGGCACATTATTTGATTTATTAACACATGTCTTCACATTTTCCGTAACAATGCATCCTAGCAAGTTGTGTAATGAATAAGCTACGGTGTAAGTGGCTTTATAGGAATTATAAGTATATCCAATATTTGACACATCTGTATACTGATTATTTATTTCACTTAATGACTCATGACCAGTACAGGAGTAGTTATTCTTTGAATTCAGTGTACATTTAAAAATATATTCCCAATACTCATTCAGGCCAGAGTTTCCAGGGAGAGAAGATGGACGAACATTCAGCAAAAACTCCTTCAAGCCTGGTATGACTGCATTACTAACTGACATTCCGATTGCTCCATTCATAATTTTGTAGTACTGTAGCATGGCAGCATTTTTAGTAGAAATCCAAGACTCTGTGCCAATCCACTGATATCCGGTGACATTTTGTAAGAACAATTCCTTAAGCAGAATTTCAAATACATTAACTGTCAAAAATGCTATAATGACTTTTGATGAGGAGAGTTTGATAATATCTACCACTCTGAGAATTTTTTCTCTCGGGTATGTTCTGTGGATAGCCTCAGAATATTCAACACAAATACCCTCTGTCTGTGCAGCTTCCACAAATGTGGCCATGCCATAGTTTCCATAGTCATCATCATTTCTTATTGCCCCTACCCATGTCCAACCAAAATACTTTGCAAGCTGTGCCATGGCAACACTCTGGTGGTAATCACTTAGGGCCGTTCTGAAGAAATAAGGAAAGAGCTTTTTATTGCTGAGACATGAGCAACTGGCAGCATGACTGATCTGCAGAGAAGAAACATAACATAAAAGAAAAACATTCAAATAAGTCTTTTAGATACAGTCAAAGTAGCTGCTTTTCTAACTTGATTAGATTAATGTATAAATGAAAAATGATTCTTTTGAAATTGTCTGTAATCAATGATGTTTTTTATTCAAGGTTACATTCAGTTTTGATTCACCTCTTAATTCTTAGTTGTATTTCTGTGTTTGTATGTATGCATACCCTATTAAAGTATACACCAAATATGCAATGCATAAATATATACATTTGTTTAAAGTGCCAGATATACTCCATAATGTAGTAGATAAAGTATTAGTATTGCCAAGTCAAAGACACACTGAACTGACTCAAAGTTAGAGAAATGTTATTTAAATTAATCTATTACACTATTGTGATGGATAACACCTCATATGAAAAGGTCCTCAATCTGATAAGGTTGCCATTCATTTATTGAAAATGCTTAAACCAGTTTTAGTGTTATGACGAGTCAGAACAGAATTCCAGTCGATCTCAGAATATTTGTGAGAATGGGAAATGAAAATCCAGCATGAACAGATAGATAGATAGATAGATAGATAGATAGATAGATAGATAGATAGATAGATAGATAGATAGATAGATAGATAGATAGATAGATAGATAGATACTTTATTAATCCCAATGGGAAATTCACAATATAATATAATATAATATAATATAATATAATATAATATAATATAATATAATATAATATAATATAATATAATATAATATATAGCATTTCTATTAGAAATGAGTCACACAACAGTATAAGAGCTGCATGTTTATAAGTTAAACATTTAGAGAGTTGCACACTCCTCCTTACCACTGGTATACTGAAAGGCCCCAGAGTTGTGGAAATTGCTACTGCAGGTGATGAAGTTGAAGGACCTATAATGGCAGGCACTATAGATAGCTTGATACAAGAATCATCCTGGAGCAAATTGTTTTCGTCCCCACTTAGTAATGCCATTGTTGAACGCAGTGTCAAATGAATGTCTCTGCATACATCATAGATTTTATAGCCCAAAATGACATCAGGCAATATATCCGTTCTGTTATTTATTTCATCAATTGCAAAAACCATGGCTTGAGCAAACTGAAGTTCCCTGAAATTGAGACTGGAAGAATATTTATTGGATTTTATAGTTAGGTAATATCCTTAAATTCAAAGAGAATATTATAATGATCATTGTTTTGCTTCCACTACATTCATTTATTTATTTTAACATTTTATGCACAAAAAATAAGCTGCAATATAAACAAACATTTCAATAGGTGCAGAATAATGTATCACATTTTGTAAAGTAAGAAGATTTGAGAAGATTTTTTTTTCTTATAATAATAATAATAATGCATTTTATTTATAGGGCACTTTACATTACCAGTAAATCACAAAGTGCTACATAAAAAGTTAAACAAAGGCAAAGCAAAATAAAAACAGAGATAAAACATCAATAATTATAGCATTCTTGTTAATAAGCTTTCCTAAATAGTAAAGTCTTTAGCTGTTTTTTAAAACATCCCACAATCTGCTGTGTTCTCAGGCTTTCTGGTAGGGCATTACAGAGCCGTGGAGCAGTGGCCGCAAAGGCTCGGTCACCCATTGTATGAAGTCTGGTCTTACATATTCTTGTATCAGAAACGTTCAAAAGTGGTATTTTAAAAATGGTGATGAAAATATCTGTACTGTCGCAAGAACCACTGTTATTCACAAATGTCTTTTTAATTAGTTGATGTGAACAATGAGCAGTTAAATTTTGATTTATTTACTTACTGTGCACATAATTATAGGAAGAAACAACTAAAAATAATCAAGGCATAGCTTTGTATTTCTTTACAGGAACATCAGCTCTTATTTACTTATTTAGTCAGTAATCAGCTGGCAACTACTACATTTTTTTTCTATATCATTTATTGGTATATTTGATAATGTATTGTTTCTCTTTTAGACCATTAAATGCAGTATTTTCGTATTGTTTCACTTTTAGACCATTAAATGCAGTATTTTCCAGGACTATATATATTACAATGCTATTCAGAGGTAATTAAATCTTTTGATATTCAAATGTTAGCTTTACTCTCAGATATGTAACTTGCATAAGATCTAGATCCACTTACCCTTTACATTTTGATACCTCAGGCATGGCTAAATATGTGAGGTTGGGATCTAGTGGACTATCGTGAAAGGAAAAAATACCTCCGATAATAATGTCACCATTCTTGGAAAACACGGGCAGCTCTGTTTTTCTCCACAGGTTACAAACAGGTATTAGTGCTTCTGTAAAGAGAGGCACAAACAGAAAAAGCAAGAGAACCATTTCATTTTACTGTGAGACCTGCTTATGTAGTTATGTGCTTCACTGCTGAGCACTGGACTTAAATATGTTGTTTTGTGAGTGAGTATCCCACTGTTGTTAATTCTCAAAGGTGGTATTCCTACTTGGCTGCATAAGGAGAAACAAAAGAAGTAAAATGTGCTGCAACATCTTAGTCTGTTTACATTATTGTAAACCTTTGTGTATAAGCAAATTTATAAGTCTAAATATTAAGGTGGAAGCCATCAAAATAACAAATATTGAAATGGACAAAATTCAAAAGAAAAAATAAATCATCACTGTTAGAATGACATTAATCAGTTTACATTTTTAGACTTACAATCAGTTTGCATTTTCTTATTATAGTATTCTCTGTATTTGCAAAATGAACACGGCAAAATGAACTTTGTAAATTACCTACTAATTTCACTTCCATTTCTTTATTCTTTGTGTATTATACACTATCTCAGGGCAATTCTATTCAATATTGGGTTTATATAGTGTATTGTAATTTTGGGTAAATCCTTTCAAGTCGTTACATTTTTATGAGGATTTTTATTTCAGGGGGTCATCCCTGGAGTTGCCAAAGCCATCTATGACATACAGAAGACATAGCCTAAAAATATTGCTGATGGATACTATTGTTTAAAGGCATAAAGGCTTATCTGACAGTACACCGTATTTTATTTGGACAGCATTATCCCAGTTGTAATCATTACGTTGTCTTGTGCAGATTGAAGAAGAATTTGTTAGCTGCTGTATATGGCTAACCTGAATTCCTGAATTCATTTTAGAAAATTAATAGAAAGCCATGTTCTCAGCACTGATCATCCATATATGTCATATTATATAATAATTGACGCATCCTTGAGATATTTCCTTTATTGGTATTAGTACATTATTAGTCTCAGTAATAGATAAAAGATAAAGAATAGAAAAATTGTTAATTCAAAGACTCTGACTTTGGAATAATTGTGATCAGTTATATTTGTGCCAAATCATCCATTAAAATTTTAATATATGTCAAATTGTTAATTTCATTCACTTTTATTATGTAAAATACAGCCAGTTTTAGAGAAGGGGAGTATGGCTATTTTATAAGAGCACTTGTACCTTCAAGTGTTGCCTACCATAATACAAAATTGTCACTAAATGTTGAAACATATTATTGATATTTTAAAACAAATGATAACTGCAGGAACAATATGTGTAAAGAAAAAAATGAACATGTTTATGTTTACACTTTCAACTGCTTTAACAACATAGTTGTTTCCCATTCCAATGGCCTAAAAGCAAAACACCATTCAATATAGAAATACAGTACTTTTTTTTAAAGATTTATTGAAATTACTACATTCAGTTCATGTTTGGAAACTAATAATATAAATGGACTGTGACAGAACTACTACAATCCACATAAAAAATAGACTGTAAATAAAGCTGCTTCACTCAAAAGAAAGATAATTAAAGAAAAAAAAACACACAATCTTAAATTGCAAAATTTTAAAACAAAGAATAGGATCAGCAAAGCTGCAAGTATATTGTTTATATAAAGCTCACAATAAGACACACTCCACTATATATTCCAGATAAATAAATAAGATAATAACCCTTGGTCATTCTTCAAAACAATAACTAACTTGATAAACAAATCTCAACTGATGTAACTTTAGAAGCAGTGCCTTTATGAATTTCTTTATTAACAAAGCAGGTAGCATATGATTACAGACTGAGCAGTCGGTAACCAAATCCAGTAGCACTATATCTGTCTGCACTTTAGTAAATTTAAAGACAGAACAAGAAATCCGAAATAAAAACTCTACCTTTACTTTAGATTCAATTGCAACTACTGTAGTCTGTCGGGAAAACCAGCTGCTATTTAAATGGTTGTTCAACTAATATTGCATCATTAAATGGCAATTCCTCATATTTCTATTGTTACACCTCAGTTAAAGAAATCAGATTCAGAATGTTCTTAAGAATTATACTCCAATGTCTAATTTAGCATGTCTTTCTAATGATTTATAGAGAATTATAACTTGTAACAGATAGGGGGTGCTGTCGACCCCTGAACCCGCAGACAACACATTCTGACACCAGGTAAAAGTCCAATAATTAAATTTATTATAATAATACTGTGCACAAAGCACCTCCACTCCACAATACTCAAAAAAAATCAATACACTAATCAATCACAAATGCCAATCCTCCATTCCCAGCAGCTCCAATCCACACCCTCCCAACTCGGCTCACTGCTGGGATCTCCCACAGTCCTTTTATATTCCTCGACCCGGAAGTGCCTCTGTCCCTCAGTCCACGTGATTTCATAGAACTTCCGGGTCAGATGAAATCTTTTTCTTTTTTTCAGCCTGGAAGTACTTCGCTTCTTCTGTCCTCATGACGAGGTAGTACTTTCGGGCTACATGGAAAATACAAATCCCTGTGTCTCCCTGCAGCATCCCCTGAGGGCCCCCACGGCATCCAGTAGGGCTGTGAAGTAAAACTCCAATGTCCATGATGCCCTGATGGAATTCGGGGCACCTCCATGTTGCAGGGAGGACTCCATCTAGCGTTGTGGGAGTATTGGCTGGGATAAACTGCCGGCCATATATCACAAACTTTACAGCATGATTTTTATCTTAAAGAGTTAAGTTTTTATCAGAAATTTCAGTTTGGCTTTTGCCCTGGCGACACCAAAGAAGCTTCTTTAACTTATGTTGTAAATGATATTCCACTTGCTGACGCAGAATATGCCAGCCTTATTATACTTTTAAACTAAACAGCTGCTTTTATCACTATCAGTCTGTTAATTATACTGCACAGACTTTAAAATTTTAAAAACTCATTCTTCTCCATACTGGTGTAACACATGTGAAATTTTATTCTTTTATTCATTTAATGAACTCACATACTCTGCTACTGGGATACAGGAGTCATAGCAGAGACTAGTATTTTGACTGCAAAACAGGAGAAATGCCATAATAGGATCTCATCCATCACAGGGCAGAATCATTTGATCACACTGTACCAATTAAGAGTTGATAATCACCCTACCCTACATGTCATTGGGATGTGGGAAGAAACTGACGTACATAGAGAAAACCAATGCCGACATATGGAAAACATGCACAATCTTGAAAGACAGTTGATGGATTTTAATGTAAGATTCTGGAATCCCGAGTCAGCAAAGCTAAGTACTGCTAAATAGTTTCCTACACACTTTTATTGAAATAATCCATTACCAGCATCATTTTATTTATGTAGTTATCTTTGAAAAGAAAAGTTGCAATACAGTATAAGGCCAACCGTGTGGACACAATTAAAAATTATTGAGTTCAAGTGTTTCAACCACAACAATTGTTAACAGGCACATAAAATCAATCTCATAGCCTTGCTATCTCTAATGATATACTAGGGGTGGGCTTAGTGATGTGGAGTCCCGAAGTGAACACACGTATGAGGTCCCCCTCAACAGCTAGTCTTCCCCATAGAATCTGGTGCATAAATCACACAATCTAACAAAAAGATTATGATTTAATCAAAAGGAGAACAGCCTGATATAAAACGCACACAACAAAGTTGTAAATAGAAAAGAACATTTAGTATATTCAAGAGGAGAACATGTTTGTGGTGCTTTAATTATGTTGATAAATTTCTCTAATTACTGTAGCCATCTCCACTGAACTGATTACTACTACTACTTCCAAAAAGATGGCAACAAAAGCACACCATGCTGTCATTTTTCTCACTGCACAACATCCGTAATCTACTTATCCTTTCTCTGTTTTTCATTTGTATATAATAATTAGTAAATCAGTGGTCCTTGTTATTTACAGGATAAAATGAATTTTGTGCCTGAACCAGTAGTCCCCTCCTCACCAGTGAACAGGGATCTTTACCTGATAGCAGTTCTGGCCAGAGAGTGGGGAAATCATTTGTACCGGCAGTGTTGTCATGCTGGAAGAGAAGACTCATCTATATTTTTTGTCTTGTTTTTTTAACTGTTGCTACAGAGAGGGGTACTGGTAATTTTAGTTGGTAGCATTTTCATGTTCCTCTGCATCTAAGACTGTAAGAGGAGAGGCTACTAAGGCCGCACATACAGCACTTGTGCAACCACATTGTGAGGTAGTCTCAGAAAGGTAAGTTTTGAGAATTTCTCCACAAGTTACTTTGTTTACCCTTTTGTGTGCCATTTCTCTGGCCAAGAGGGACTGCCACAAGTCAGTATGTAAAATTTCTGCTCTACTAGATCTGCCACAGTCAACTGTAAGTATTGTGAAGTGGAAGCATCTGTGAGCAATAACAGGTCAGACAGGAAACCATGCAAACTTGAATGCTGAAGTGCAGTGCACGTAAAAACTGCCTATCCTCTTTTGCAACACACACAATAGATGTTCAAACTGCCCTTGGAAGCAATGTCAGCTTCAGAGCTATGTGTCAGGAGCTTTGTGAAATGGTTTGCCATGGCTGAGGAGCTATACACAAGTCTAAGAGCACTATACACAATGCCAAGTGTCAGCTGGTGTGGTGTATAGCATGCTGCCATTGGACTCTGGAGCAGTGAAAACATTTTCTCTAGAGTGATGAATCACACTTCTGTATCTAGCAGTCTGGAAGCCAGGAGAATGCTACCTTCTTGACTGCAGAGTGCCTAATTTAAAGTTTGGTAGATAAAGAATAGTGGTCTGAGGCTGTTTTTCAGGATTTGTGCTTGGGCCTTGATTTCAGTGAAGGGAACTATTAATGCTACAGCGTGCCAAGACGTTTTAGACACTTATGTGCTTCCATCTTTGTGGTAAAAGTTTGAAGAATGCCCTTTTCTGTTCCAACATGTGCACAAAGCCTGGTCCATAAACACAAGGTTTGACAAGGTTGGTGTGGATAAACTTGACTGGCCTGCATAGAGCCCTGACCTCAACCCTAATTAACACCATTGGGATAAACCGGAATGCCAGTTTTGAAATAGGAATCCTCATCCATCTTCAATACATGACCTTGCAAATGCATATTTCTCTGAATGGGTTCAGATTCCCACTGACACACTCCAAAATCTATAGAAGAATCTTCCCTGAAGAGTGGAGGCTGATATAGCATAGGTGTGACGGCCAAATTTCCACAAATAAATAGCTGTACAGTGTAAATGTATATCATAACAGCAAATGTTCCATCCATTCATCAATATTCCACAAGCCAATTGTTTATTTTTGCTTGGAGTTCTTATTTTCATTTTTTGTTCTCTTTCTGATTAGTAAATAGCTTAGGCTAAGACCAAGACTAACATATTCTGATTTAAAGTACTCCTCCACCAGCTGTCTGACATCTGAATGACTAAAGGTGCATTGAACTTTTCAATAGGATGGTTAATCAAATATACAATATTTGTATGCATTTCCAGATTCGTATTTGTTTCTTCTCTATCTATGCCTTTTGCCATACATTTCCATTATGCATTCAAAATAGTACATTCCTATACAATCCTTGATGGAGCTAGTGTGAAAGAGACTGCAGTATAACTTCATATTAAAGGACATATGGCAGTATTCAGTAATGCTACAAAGGTGCTTTAAAGTTGATTCATTCAAAGTTAAAAACTACTAAAAATATAAAATCTCCATTAGAAACAAAGCCTAAAATTAGTAGTCTCTCAGTATTCAGGGGTTTTGAATAAATGTATACCAAGGAATAAAACAAAAATTACAAATTTATTTAATTCACTTAAAATCACTGTGCTTTTTTCTTCTGATCACATACTGAAAAATGACAAAAAAAGTTTTATCAAGGTTCATTCTGCTCATTTGTGGCTTGGATCCATCAGCTAATATTTGGTGATTTTATTTTTTGGTTCTTTTTTATTTTCTCTTTGTATTTTTTTAACTTCAGATAGAGCTGATCTTTGACAACAGTGCTGGCTTTTTCAAAACATTTTTCGAGACAGCACAGTCTAATATAACATGTCAACAAGGAGAGAGTATAGAGTCATTCATCACAGCTGTACGCAAACTGGCAGAACACTTCAGCTTTTGTTTACTAAAAGAGCAACTCATAAGGGACAGAATTGCTGTGGGAATATGAGACAGAAGACTGTCAGAGCAACTACAAAAGGACTCTGAGATAACATTAGCGAAAGCTATACAAAAAGTGAGGCAAAGTAAAAGTGTGAAGAAACAGCAAAAGATACTATATAGCAATACAGATGGTGACAATGCATCAAATGTGGATACTGTGGAAGGTGGAAGGTTACTTTAAAGGAGAAATAGCAACAAGAAGAGGCTGTATCGCATAGAACATTTATCTGGTGACAGGACTGGTACAACTACTTCTAGGCAGATCAGATATAGAGGCTTTAAGTCTGTTCTGCAGAGTAGATGAAGTAGGACACAAAGAAACTGATTTTACAGCGGCATATCCAGCAATTTTTCAGAGACTACCAGTGGCGGCTCGTAGCTAAAATTAGTGGGGGTGCTGCTCCAGAAAATTTTTAGCCTTTGTTTTAAAATTGTGTAAAAGGAAACAAACATGTATAAAAAGAAAATTTATTCAGAAACCGAAAAAAAATGAATCAAATAGAATAGCTGGAAGCAGGATAATAATCTAATTCTACACTTTATCACATTCAAGAATATGGTACACGGTTTTTAAGCACAACACAGGCGGACTAAAAAAAAAACACTGTCTTCCACCAACACGCCAGGGTTGGCACTGCGGGAGCGACAGTGCTCTCTCTCCCTCGTAGCCTCGTGTGCAGCTTCCTATGTGCGCATGCGCACAACAGCCAAACACCACGCCACTGGAACTGTGAAGCGTACAGTTCCATACAAAGATTTTTGTATCTTTTTCATAAACTGGGGGATGGCTATTGACATTAAGGACTATATATTGTACAAGTATAAAGAAAAAATTAAAGAAAAAAGGACTCATTATATTAAATGTTATCAATAATATCAAGTGGAAATAGGGGGTGCTGCAGTTCCACAGTGCCTATACACGAGCCGCCACTGGAGACTACGCAAACTAAAAAAGCCATATCACTTTGAGCTTCAACCGGGGGCCAAATGTAGCCTGTCAACATCCTGTCGGATCCCTTTAAACGAAGAGTGTGCAGAGCTGGACAAAATGGATGAGAAGGGGCTAATCTCAAAAGTGATGGAGCCGACAGAATAGTGTTCAGTTATGGTTGTCATCCAAAAACGTATGATGGGTAACATTAGAATTTGTGTTGACCTCAATCCTCTGAATGCAACTGTGAGAATAGAGTGCTACACCCTACCAGCAGTGGACTAAACTCTGGCAATGATGGCAGATGCAGAAGTGTTCACAAAACTGAAATCCTGGGGCCTCATGTATAATACCATGCATAGAATTCACACTAAAACATGGTGTAAAGACAAAAGTGGAAAAGTGCGTATGCACAAAAAAATTCTAGATGCATAAATCTGTGCGAACACCAAGTTCCATGCACTTACCCTTAACAAATCCCAACGAACATGAAATTTAATGCATATACATGTGCCTACAGCCCCACCCTGACTCCTCCCAGCATCTTGCATTTTTTAATATGCAAATCAATATAAATATCACCTTCTGTTCAGTGTTTGGTTAAAAGACAATGGCAAAAGCACATGAAAAAAAGAATTTCACTGAATGCAAAGTGGAGGCAAGGAAAAACATACTATTTGTTGGCTTAAGTAGTGGTGTAAACAACAAAAGGAAGTTGATCGAGTGATACAGAGTGGCAAAAACACGTGAAAGTTCCAAGTTCAGAAAGTCGCACAGTGCTCAAAATTAAAAAGTAGTCAGATATCAAAGTTGCCGTGAAAAGCTAAGTCATAGCCCATTGTCTGAGTGTCAAATGAAGCGTATTAGGATACAGAGAAGAGAAAAAAATAGGGACACAGTGAATAAAAAAGGTTGAAATGTCAACTTTAATCTCAAAATGTCCACTTTAATCTTTATTTTAAATTGAATATATATTCAATTTACAGTATATTCAATATGTATAGATAGATAGATAGATAGATAGATAGATAGATAGATAGATAGATAGATAGATAGATGTAGATATAAAAATGAGAAAAGTCACCATAAATAAAAAACAGTAAAAAAAATAAATAAAAAAAATTGCATTCATGAATTAATTTTATTTTTTAATGAATTTATTTATTCATAGTTTGATATAATCTTGTGTATTTTATTTTCAAGTTTGTAACCAAAACTTTATGCTAAATTTACAGAGAAAAAAAATGTCGTTATTTTTATTTTATTTTATTTAAAATATATTTCTAAGAGTGGCCAGGCAGCACAGTGGTTACAGATGATTCTGGGTAGTGCCAAGCCCTGACATTTGCATGTTTTTCTAATGTCTGCATAATGCTTTTCTCAGAGTACTCTGGTTTTTCTCGTGCATGTCAATGATACTGTATGTGTTTTAAACAAAGAATACTTTAAAACAGAACCAATATGAAATGACTTTGGATATACAGTATGTATGAGTGAGCCATATGATGTACTAGCAACCCATCCAGGAATGTTTTCATGCCTTGAATACAAAAGGGCTGCATCAGGTTCTGCCCCCATTAATTTGAAGTAAACAGGTTTGATAATGTGATATAACATTTCACTTTAATGCTGCTGTCTCAATCCTCCAGGACATCTTGTTCAGATTCCAGCCAAATTACTACCTGTGCATATTCTCAACATTTCTTTGTCTATGTGTTTTGGTTTAAATTGATCTGATACAAGTCAGTATGGGAGATTGTGTGACTGTAGTGCATGCACTACACATATTGTAAGACACTAGGGGTCGCTGTTCCCCCTTTAACCCAAACAGACAGATGCTCAGGACACAAAATAAAAGCACTAAGAAGTGTTTTAATTATTTTCACCTTAATAATCATGCCCAAAGCACCACAGCCACAATAAAAGTAAATCAACAATCACAATTCTCTCTCCTCCACACCTCCCAGCAAGCGTTGTCCACCTCCTCCTGACTCTGGCTCCTTTGCTGGGTCTTCAGCAGTCCTTTATACAGTGCCTGGCCCGGAAGTGCTTCTGTTCTTCCAGATGGGGAACTCAAACTCTTTAGTCGGCCTGGAAGTAGTTTGGGGCTCCTGTCCGCATGATCCATTAGTACTTCTGAACTATAGGGAAAGTATGACTCCCCAAGTCCTTCGATAGCTCCCTCTGTGGGCACCCATGGCACCCAACAGGTCTGAGAAACTGAACTCCAAGTCCCAGGATGTCTTGCAGGAATCAGTGGCACTGCTAAATATCGTGATGTGTGAGTTGGTGTCTTGCACTCCAAAGACAAGACTGAGACTCAGTTCTTTTGCAAAAACCAGCTTTATTCAAGTCGAAACAAGAACAGCAAGGTTATTTATTGTAGTGGGATCTACCATTATACTATACACAGACACAACCAAGTCAGTAGCCAAGTAATAATGTTCCCTGCATCACCCATCGGGCGAGAAGCGCTTTGCACATGGCAGCGGTCAGCTTGTAGTTGTTTCTGTGGCACTGTGAATCTGCGGTTGCCATGGAGACAAGTAGCCCTCAACAGACGTGGCAGTCATCCTGCGTGGCATCCGGTTGGGGAGGGTCTCAAAAGAGTTCAGAAGTCTCACAATATATATATATTTTTATATATATAAAGTATATAAAAGATACTGTAAGCAAGGCAGTAAAATAAAATTTTGCCAAAACTTAAGAAATATTATTTTTGAATGATAAAAAGATATTTATATTCAACACCTTAGCCTAAAATAATATTCTTAAACTTGTTTAAACTAATTCAGATTCATGGGAGATGCCAAAGTTGATCTCAGCAGCACCTGGCACAAAACAGGAAACAAATCTGGACACACCCATTAATTACAAATATGCATCATATTCCATATTTCATACCAATTTCATATCAATACAATGCCCTTTATCTTTTCTCATGCTTTATATCATTTTGCCATAATGCTCTTTTTTGTATTCTTTTCTGGTTTCAGTAAAATAATATAGCACTTGGGAAAGAAAATACAGAAAAGTAAACCAAAACTGGAAGCTAAAATAGCAAATATTTCGACAGCTACAGTGTACTTTCCTGGTGAGCTGATATAGGCTGGAATAAAAGTGATCCATACGGCACAAAATATCAGGATGCTGAATGTAATGAATTTCGCTTCATTAAAGTTGTCTGGCAATTTACGAGCCAGAAATGCCAAAACAAAGCAAAATAAAGCAAGCAATCCTATGTAGCCTAAAACTGCAGAAAATGCAGCTGTAGATCCAAGATTACATTCTAGTATTATTATCTCTGTGTAATGTTTCATATTTTTACTGGGGAATGGAGGTGAAGTCAATAACCAAAGAAAGCATATAATCACCTGTATAAGTGTAAAACTACAAACACTTAGTCTCTGCTGAGTGACTCCAAACCATTTCATGACATTACTTCCAGGCAGTGTAGACCTAAATGCCATGAGCACTACAATAGTCTTCCCAAGGACACAGGAGATACACATGACAAATGCAACACCAAAAGCAGTGTGGCGCAACATACATGACCAGTCAGAGGGCTGGCCAATGAATGTGAGGGAACAAAGAAAACAAAGGGTTAATGAAAAGAGAAGAAGAAAACTCAGTTCAGAATTATTTGCTCGAACAATAGGTGTCTCCCTGTGTCGATAAAAAACTAAACATATTGAAAGTGTTAACAAGGCTCCCAGAACTGACAGAGTGACCAGCAGGATTCCCATAATTTCTTGAAATGATAAATATTCTATCTCCTTTAAGACACATTCATCTTTTCGTTTGTTTGGCTTGTATTCAATGGGACATTTTATGCAATCTGAAGAATCTGAAAAAAATGTACAAAAAAATTGGAATGATTTATTGTTACAAAAAAAACAAGCAATGCTCTCTCAGATGCACTAACCAACTGTGTTTTTCTGCACTTAATATAAAAATGTAGTATGCACTATTAAATCCTGATGATGGTTTTTATGTAATCTGGTAATGTTTGTATTATTCAATGAATCATTAAAAGTAAGTTCTTGAAAATAATATATTCTCTTTGCATTTTGTATTTCTGGAGGCAGGGTGATACATTGGTTAGCAAGCCAGTTTCGCAAATTTGCAAACTATGTTTCACTCATAGTTCTGACACTGGAAATTAAGTTTTGTTGTTTAAATGAGAAAGCTACAAAAAGCTAAAGCAAGTTGTTGAACCTGTCTGTGCCTTTAATTATTAGTGATGTGCAATGAACAAACATAGTTATTTTGTACTTCTCTTGGTCTCTGAATTAACGTCCTGGAAAAACAACATTAAAGAACAAATCTTTTCAAAGTATGTGCAGTGCAGGCTGCGTTTTATATTACATTCCACAACAGTCCTGAGCTATCATCTTAACTTCAATTAAAAGGCAGCTATCTTTGGGAAATAGCCTATCACTAAATTGTTTCAGCAAAGTGGTCAATAACAAGCCAATGCCGGACTTGGTCGATGACACTAAGCACCTCCCATTGATTAGTTCACTCTGACTGAGTACACTGACTGGTTGAATAAACCACTATGCCCGTACTGATCTGGAGTTCTACTGCAAGTTTGTTCATAAACTGCAGACAAGAGACTTGCAAAGTACAGTATACTGAGATAGTTCACCGAAGGAATCAGTTTGTGTACTAAACAGTGGAAAGAACTGTAGACAAGAGACTCACAGTACATTGAGTCTCAGTTCAGTTCACTCATGGTATATGTATGGGAGATTGCATCAGATAGGATGGGATATAAAAGAAGGAAATCGAGGGAGATGAATCCAAAACTGAAATCAATTTCATTTAGTCAGAAAAGATGCAAGCACTCACATGCTGTGTTTCTTTTGACATCTAGGCTATACAAATGTTTGCTGATTTGTTTATTTGTGAATTATTTATTTTGTTGCTTGCTTTTTATATTGTATATATAATTTGGTGGTTACAGTTGTTTTGTACATTTTAAATTAAATTATACCTTGGTGTTGCACAGAGTTGTGGGATTTTCATTTTAATTAGTTTATGAAGAATGTTTTCTTTTCTCCACAGCTTTACATACATTAAAAAGTCCCCCTTAACTGTATTCAAACACTGACAGTAAACAAAGAGCAGGGCAGACATACTGTAGGTACACTAGAAAATGAATGCTACAGATGACCACCTGCTTTAGTTTCATTTTCACCTGTGTGCTCACTGGTAAGAAATGACTCAATTAATCATCCACCCGTACATTTTGTTCATTATTTATTCATCTCATGACCAGCACAAAAAAGAAAGATAAACCTTCATCTAATAAAGAAAGCATTTGTTGCATCATATAGCACAAAGTCAGTCAGTCATTGTCCAACCCGCTATATCCTAACACAGGGTCATGGGGGTCTGCTGGAGCCAATCCCAGCCAGCACATGGCACAAAGCAGGAACAAAGTAAGGGCGGAGTGGTGGCTCCGAGGCTAAGGGTCTGTGCTGGTATCCAGAAGGTTGCCAGTTCGAATCCCCATCACTGCCAAAAGAGATCCTACTCTGCTGGGCCCTTGAGCAAGGCCCTTAACCTGTAATTGCTCCAGGGGCGCTGTACAATGGCTGACCCTGCGCTCTGACCCCAAGGGGTTTGCGAAAACTAACAAATTCCTAATACAAGAAATTGTATAAGGCGAAATAAAGAACAAAAAAAAAAAATCCCTGGGCAGGGCACCAGCCCACCGCAGGGCACACACACACACCAAGCACACACTAGGGACAATTTAGGATCGCCAATGCACCTAACCTGCATGTCTTTGGACTGTGGGAGGAAACTGGAGCACTCGGAGGAAACCCACGCAGACATGGGGAAAACATGCAAACTCCACGCAGGGAGGAGCCAGGAAGCGAACCTAGGTCTCCTGAGAGGCAGCAGCGCTACAACCGAACCACTGTGCCGCCCTACAGCACAAAGATTCTTTGTAATTACTGTACTGTATTTTCACATAGTATTGGAAACTGAGAGATAACAGCATGCTTAATTAAGGTAAGAATTCAGTTAAAGGAAACGGTGTTTTCAATAAAAATTTGTAGACACAGGATATTAGTTGACACAAATTTAAATTTGAAGACCACTGCTATATGAACATCACCCCAAGGTTCTTTGGCAGTACAGAATGAAAACAGAACTACTTGAAACTGCAGCACAGACATGTGATGTGGCATACTCAGAAAAATGAAGTCAAATGTGCTGTAGATTGAATTTTGAATGTAACATTCATTTTAGTCAACATGATTAGTATCTTTTATTAATATCGCGTCAAAGTATCAGTGAATTTATTTATATGAAGTACATTGTTTAAAATGCGCACCTGTTATGTTGCTAATTTCCCCTTCAGCACATATTATACAGTCATAGCAGCAGACTGGTCTTCCTTTCTGCATGGCTTTCCTGGTCCCAGGCTGGCAGCTTTCACTGCAAACTGACCTGGGCACCTTGAAACAATTAAAAAAGAGTAAGTCAGTATGCAGAAAAAGTACAATAACACATAGAGAGATTATGCACTACAAGTCTATTTGGAATGTAGTTTAACTATAGGGAAAACAGAATTAAGTGAAAGCAACACTAAATATGTATATTGTAGTCTTTAAGAAATAATATTTAAGAAACCTATTCACCTTATTTCCTGTGCCAGCAAAAACAATATTTTCATAATTAACTTTAAATTCTTGTTCCGATGAAAATGCATAGTATGCACCAACTGTTGCAAATTCAACATTACCCTCTATATTTAGCTGCCAGTTTACTATGTCGTATGTCTTTCCTTTTGCTGCAGGGTCGCCATTGTTATCAAAATAAAAGTTTTCTCCACTGTTTGTTGTAAAATTTATAATTTTCATATAATGAGCCAGCTGTAAAAAAATCATGCTTTTATTTAACAGATATTAACAATAACTATAAAATTAATAGAAGATGAATAAATATATTGACAACTCAATTATTTACCTGCAGTGGTCCTTTATTGGATTTATTAATGCATATCTTCATGCTTTCGGTATGGTTGCATCCTAGCAGGTTGTGTAGTGAATATGCTACAGCGTATGTAGCTTTATAGACATTATTAGTGTATCCAATGTTTGACACATCTGTGTACTGATTATTTATTTTACTTAATGGTTCCTGCCCAGTGCAAGCAGCATTGCCGGTTTCAGTATTTTTTAAGTAAAGAGTACAGTTAAACAAATATTCCCAATACTCATTCAGGCCAGTGTTTCCAGGGAGTGGAGAAGGTTGGACGCTGAGCAAGAACTCCTTCAAACCTGGTATGACTGCAGTGCTGACTGACAATCCAATTGCTCCATTCATTATTTTGTAATACTGTAGCATGGCAGGATTTTTAGTCGAAATCCAAGACTCTGTGCCAATCCACTGATAGCCAGTTACATTTTGTAAGAATATCTCCTTGAGCAGAATTTCAAATACATTAACTGTCAAAAATGCTATGATGACTTTTGATGAGGAGAGCTTGATAATGTCAACCACTCTGAGAATTTTTTCTCTCGGGTATGTTCTGTGGATAGCCTCAGAATATTCAACACAAATACCCTCTTTCTGTGCAATTTCCACAAATGTGGCCATGCCATAATTTCCATAGTCATCATCATTTCTTATTGCCCCTACCCATGTCCAACCAAAATACCTTGCAAGCTGTGCCATGGCAACGCTCTGGTGGTAATCACTTGGGGCTGTTCTGAAGAAATAAGGAAAGAGCTTTTTGTTGCTGAGACATGAGCAACTGGCACCGTGGCTGATCTGCAAAGAAGTAACATAACATAAAAAGATACAAAAAAGTGGAAACGGCATAATATAAATATTTAATTGACAAACTGCAGTAAATAATTTGCGTAAAGAGTATAGTTTTTCAAATCTCAATTCTTGTTTGTGTCTGAGTATTAGTTACCTTGTGTACTATATTAATGTATCGATCCTGTAAGCAGCGTGTGATTATATAGATACTGTATATTTAAAGGATAAAATATACTGTATACCAAAGTAAATTTAAGTAGTAGTCAAATAAAAGATATAATGATGTATCTCTAAGCTGGATGACCATTATTTGAAAAAACCAGACTGCTCTTACAGATAGTCCATAAGCAGATGATATACTGTACAAACATTACTAGATCAAATAGGGCTGGAATGATGCATCTGTTGCAGCACCTCTGTATTTGCAAAACTGTTTAGAGTCATAGGAGGCCTCAGTCATTTCAAGCACTCTCTGGAGTATTGCAGGAATCAACCTTACATGGAATGTCAGTCCATTTAAGTGGGCAAGACACAACAAGAGATATGTTTTCAGTCTAGATCCACAGTACTTTGCAAATGGGAATTAGTCGCCACAGTATAAGAGCTGCTTTTGTATAATTTAAAAAACAACAAATTGAAAATTTCTCCTTACCACTGGTATGCTGAAAGGCCCCAGAGTGGTGGCAGTTGCCATTGATGGTGATGAAGTAGAAGGACCTATAATGGCAGGCACTATTGAGGTCTTGGCACATGAATAATTCTGGAGCAAACTGTTGTCTTCCCCACTTAGTAATGCCATTGCTGATCGTAATGACAAATGGACATCTCTGCATGCATCATAGATTTTATAGCCCAACATGACATCTGGAAGTATATCTGTGCTCTTATTTATTTCATCAATTGTAAAAATCATTGTTTGAGCAAATTGAAGTTCCCTGAAATTCAGCCTAGAAGAATAGGTAATAAATTATGCTGTGTAATAAAGGTACATTTTTTTTAGGGAAATATTCAAAAATAATAAATTTTCTGCAGGTTAAATTTGTGAATTAAACATTTTTAGGCATGAAACTATTCAACTGTAGAACAAGTCTATATTTAAACGGATTAGTGGGTTGAATAACATGTTATAGAAAATGTACAGCTAGTTTAAACACTTGAGCAAGAGAAGAATTTAAAGACAGACAAAGTACAAGTTCTTTGTTGTGGCAAGTATTTTAAATGTATTCTTAATTGTTCTTTTTTATTAGTCAGTATTAAAACATTCAGTTTATTCCTTTATTGCAGTGGTTCTTAAAGTGTGGTCTCTCTCTATGAGACAAACAATCTGCAACAGGAACTTTTAAATTGCTCCGATACATTAGTCTTTTATGCATTTACTGAAGCATTTACATAGTAACCATGAAGAATGGCAGCTAACATTTGCACTATCCATCCATCCATCCATCCATTTTCCAACCCGCTGAATCCGAAAACTAAATCAATATACTTGGTTAACAACTTTTGCTTCAGTTCCATGTTTTCCTGCTTAAGTCTTGCTTGCTTATTGTGGTTACCACTCTCTCTCTCTCCCTCTCACACACATTTAAGATTTCTTCAACCTCAGTCTCCCTCCATTCCAGTCAATCTCACTCATTGCACAAGAGTCAAGTTAAGTCTGAAGAGCCCACGTCTGGTTAAGGCAGTCCTTTAACTCCACACAACTGCTAATGTGAACATCACGATGAGGCTGTCTGCTATTAATTGATTTTTATGACTAAGGAGCTAAAATAGATCACTAGCTGAAATCTGGAAATAAAAAACACAAATACAGCAATATTGGACCTGAATCTTAGTATTTTTCACATAAATGCCTTTCAAACAAAGAAAGAGAAATGTAGCACAAAATTACTCTAACAGGTGACTGACATACTGGAGTGGTCTACTTTACTAAAGAGCTCCTTAGTCCAAAATACTTTTGGGTACCACTGCTTTTGTGCGTGCATCACTCCAAGAAAAGATAATCTTAAAATTAATCAAGACTTATGAGATTTCTGCACTCACTTAACTCCTGTAATCAATTAAAATTCAACTGGAAACATTTCTAATAACTTATTTTTGGAATTCTGTTATATTTTGTTATGTTTCAATATATTTTATAATATATTATCTCTTTTACAACATGGCAGATTTCACAATTTCTGAATAATACAGTAGTATTAGTTGTAGTTAATTTTTTTTTTACTAAAAAAGTTGTTATTAAAACTGAAAATGTCTAGATCCACTTACCCTTTACATTTTGATACCTCAGTCATAGTTGTATATGTGAGGCTGGGATCTGTTGGGCTGTCATGTAAAGAAAAAATACCTCCAATAATAATGTCACCATCCTTGGAAAACATGGGCAGTTCTGTCTTTCTCCACAGGTTACAAACAGGTACTAGAGCATCTGTAAAGACAGGCACAAACTGAAAAAGCAGGAGAAGCATTTCATTTTACTGTGAATCCTGCTTATGTACTGTACTTATGTATTTTACTGCAGAACACTGAATTTAAATAGGTTTTTTTGAGAGGGAGTATTCCACATGATTTGAATCCTCAACGGTGATATTCCCATTTGACTATACCAGGAGAAGAAAATAAATAATGCATGACCTGACTTATCATTTGCATTATTTGAAACATTCTATTTAAACAAATTTCTAAAGCAAAAAGGGAAATAACATGATCTGACTTATCAGTCTGTTAACATTATATGAGACATTGTATTCAAACAAATTTCTAAATACAAATATCAACCAGTTAACAATCAAAATTATGAATAGTAAAAGACCACAAAATATATAATTTTAGCTTACATTGCACCATTTATTGGACATTTCAATAACTGATTTTCAGTATTTACAATGCAAAAATTAGTGAATAGGCTGTATTATGATCAAAATATGACAATGGCCAAAGAGCATTTGTTACAATGACAATAAAGATATTCTGATTCTGATATCCCTTCTATTTATTCACATATTCTAAACTATTCCTTATGTCAGTTAGCTCCAATTGTGAACAATTCTTTTAAATATTTGTGTTACTCAGCACATCATAGCAGTTTGGATAAAAGTTTATCAGCCATTATTTTTTCAAATTATGTCAACAAAACACATTAAGAAATATAGATACAAACTTTGAAAAAAACATAATTCTGTAATGTGAACATTAGGTTCCAAAAAATACTAGGTTCCATCAAAAACTGGACACTCAGTTCCCACTCCCCAAACCCAATGTAGAGATCTATATGACAAGAAAGCCCAGTGTAAAGTGGTTCCTCATTAGTGCTGATTGGTGAAATTTGCAGTGTTTTTTGCAGTGAATTTGCTGTGTTCACTGGTGACCTTGCTAGTAGAATATTTTCCTGGAAATTCGCTGTCTGGTCTGCTTAAATAAGCACATACAGAATAAGGACACAACATACAACATAAGTTTGCAAGAATTAAAGTAGCACTGTAAAAGAAAGAAAGATAACAAGTTTTCAGTGTAGGAAAAAAAAATCATAACCAAATCATAACCAAATTGTACTGTATTAAATAATACAAAGCGATTATAGCCATTTGCAGTACACTACAAGCTCTGTATCGAAAAATTATTTGTCTCATGGTGAATGTGTTTTATTTGCCACATAGGAGAGAAGCCATGCATCTGCTTTTGAATTCAACGCAGAAAAAGGGTATGCACAAAATAAAATCCAGTAATAAAATAAAAAACATTATAGTCTTTCATTGTGTGCTAACTTAATTATAAAATTACTATTTGTATCATGACATATTTATTTGTTACATCATAAGTGCAATGTTATTACTTCATACATTCTCCTGTTGACTTCACTCTTGAATGTTCTGTTAGAGAGTGGGGCAATGCAAGCTGACTGGAACCTCAGGAAGAGTTATAGCGCTGTACATCTTCCTTTGAAATCAATGTGGAAAAGTAAATAGATTTTTACTGAGTGCTGATAATACTATGTAAGTTACATATGAAAGTGTTTTCTGTTGTGATTATATTATTCGAATAAATGTAAATTTTATTGAATTATGCTTTTTCCAAAACGCGACTGGCATGTGTATGAAAGACTAAAAAGAACAGCAAGTCTTATTACTTTACCCTCATTGGAAAAGACCTCTTCAAAAATATACAGTACATGGAAGCTATAATACAGAGGCACTTGTGAACTGAAAAATAGATTATTATTGCCATTGCCAGGCAGGGCAGTATGTGAAGAGTGGATGGAGTGCTTCAATGTTATTGTATCATTCTTTTTAAGTATCTCATTATTGATATTTCTCTTTTTATACAGAGATACTTTTCTTTTGCAGTGTGACACTGCATATGCTTTTATTGTATCCTTGCCTTTAACCCCGAGTCAGAGTTGGGGTGATGTTTAATGATCTGGTTGAGTCTGAAAGTCTAAAGTCTGAAAAACTCTCAGGACAGTATTCTGCTGCAATCTAGTGGATGAAATAACGTTATGCTGCCAATCTAAGATGAATCATCAATATTTTAAGTGGGGTGGAGCCTACAACCAAAACATAATAGTGTGTAAACGTGAAGCTGTAAAGCTAGTTCAGAACAATAAGAATCTGAACCATTTTTTGACAATGCCAATTGTTCATCAGTTATGGGTGGTGAATTTGGTCTTGTGAAGCTTTAAAGTAGTGCAAGTAACTTCGTGACAAAAAAGGCAAGATGACTGTGATCAAGTAGAAGGATAAGGAAGTCGTTGGCCTCCTAAGCAGTATTCATAATGCAGCAACTGACAATTTTCATATCGGGGCAAATATAATAGTCACTAAGCCTGGTGTTATAGTAGCCTATAGGGGCCACTGACATTCTACCTTCTCATAGGTAAACAGTAGAAAAAATATTATAGGAAAAGTGTGCAAAGAAACACACTTCTACTGTCCCGATTGTGACGTCATGAACTCACTCTGACTAGATGGTTACCAGTTGCCATTCAACCTGATATCCACATCTTTTGATATTGATAGGACAAGTAAACTTAAATTCAAAAACTCAATTCCATGCGGATTGCGTTTCTTGTTTATCATGTGCTCTTCTTTTTTTGGAAGCATACATTTAACAATTATTTAGCAAAACAATTAATGTGTTTTGCATGATGTGAGCGAACAAATGAATAAATGATATGTGAATTATGCCACACAAACAATGTGAGTTTTTTTTTTTCCAAGGAGGATTTTAATATTGTTTGCTATTGCACAACAATGACTACCATTGGCTTGTGTTATATCATAAACTTTTTTTTATCTTCTCCATGATAACAAGAATAATTTTTTCTCAGTCATCACTACCAAACACATTGGGTAAGTAAGTAACAAAAAATATTATTTTTGGAGTATTTCTTTAGCAAAAACACCAGTATGTACTGAACTTGATGTGCTAAAGCAGTAAGTTAACAGTTCTAATCATTCCTCCACATACACATCTTACAAAAGGCATTATCTTAGTGAAATGACATCTTTGAGGGTCATACTGAATGATGCATGATAATAATAATGAAAATGAAAAGGTACACAGCCTACCTCCTTCTGTAATCTTAGAATTCGGCAAATTATGTCTGAAAAAGGATGGATATGTGCATTTATTTATCTTAAATGAAGCAATGAATTATTGTGGTTTGTCAGTGGTATCAGAAAAAAGTTGTGCTTAATGTGAACTATTTATCAAATTTTGCTTTTTTATCAACTATTTTTAATAATTTCAGAAATACTTTCTCTTCATTATTTTTTACAAAAACTTTAACAATAGCTGCTGGTTCAATTCATGCAAAACTACAAAGCCAGAAAAACGTGAATTACATCTTGTTCCTCTTTTCTAACTTTGCCTAATCATGTATATTTCATCTCTATAAAAGTAATTTAAATAAATAATTTCAAGATCAATTTCAAATTTTATATACAAAGCAAATATGTTGGAACTGTTATTTGTATTTTTTCTGTAAGTAACTGTATAGAAATAATGGAAATAATTAATAAATAAGAAGTTTAAAATCTAACAGTGCACGCATGTGCATCTGGTAACCACATTCCATGCTCTAGTGAGGTAAGCTGTTCCACCTCGGGATGAAAGGGGGCACTGACACTAACACTATCATCTTTTTCCCCAGTAGCATTGAAGGGCAGTCAAAGGAAAATGCGTAATAGTGCCATGCTCCCCCGAAAAGTCTACCTCCCCTTCAGGTGCTGGCAGTATAAATTCCTGGCAAATATGTGGTCAAGCATAAGACAGCAGAAATGAAGCTAACTGGAGCCAATTTTTTGTTTTATTTTGCTGCCACGCAGTTATCGTTCATTTTACAGGTGCTGTTGACTTATGTCGACAGATAGAGTTGAAGGCAGATGTCAACTAATGTTGATATCTTGGGGTAGAGGGTGGTAATCAGCTGTAAACGTCAGGAAAACTTGCTGTTACATTATAGGCAGACCTTTTTTGCTAGAAAGAAAGTTAACTTTGTTCTCTTTACGTCAAATTCCTACATGTGTGTGAGTAGCGAAGAGTAAATAACGTCTAAAATGGCATCGACATCTGATGGGAGAGTGCAAAGCAAAATACTCCTAATAATAATACTATTATTGAATCAGGCTCTGACATATCAGACTCTGATTTTCATATAAGTGATCTGGAGATTGAAAATGAAAGTCAGGAACCTGCATCAACTGATTGGTCCCCAGCTGATCGGTTCCCAGCTGATCTTAGTTTTGAACACTGAGCGAACTATACAGACATAGACCCGTAGGAGGCAAGCTGGCTAGTGAACACTGCAGATTACCAGACACACGACTCCTTCAAGCTGTTTTCCCATTGCCTTTCAGCTTATGACCGATGAGACAAACAGGTATGTAATAAGTATGTGAATTCACATACTGCATAACCTCATGGAACAGAGTGACATTTGTCATAAATCAATATTTTATGTTGATTTATGTGCGAAACCGTTGCTATGTATGCTTTTCAGAAAACCACGTTTTTTGGAAAAAAATATTCAGCCCTATGTAATAACAGAAAAATAAATTAGCCCTTAAAGGTGATCAGCCTGGTGCTCCAACTTTTAGCCTGGCTCCAATAGTTTCGTTCTCAGCCAGGTTATACCATCCACCAACAAAGAGCTGCAGGAAGTTTGCTGTATTGCTCATCTGATGCTGATTAAGATGTGAGAAAATCTCTTTGTTACTAAAATGGCTATTACATTTTTTTGAAGATTTTTCCATAACTTCCAAGAAATATGACACAAATTTATATAGATTAAAAGTTATATAGAGAGAAGCTTTCATTGAAACCCTTCAGCATGCACCATTTAAGCTGAATGCACAAATTAGCACTTCCCACTTAGACAGTTTATCCTTTTTATAAAACAAAATAATACATTTATAGGTATATGGTCCTGAAGCTTTGAAAAGGAACAATAGTCATTTTAAAGTAAGCATACTACTTTTCAATTCTATGCTTTTATGTATCACAACATGCAGAAACTATCAATTATCAGCTATACATCAAATTCTAATATCACTCTAACATTCTAATATAACATATTAACATTCTAATATCTAACCTCAAGGGGCAAATGAGACATAAAGCATTATTCATTCATTCATTAAAAAATAAGCAAATATACAAATGTGTTATGTTTTGTATATTTGAAATATTAGGTAGCTGGAAAATACTGGGTCTACTGGGTCTTACTTTAAAGGCATACATACTGTACATAAATGCTGAATAAACCAGACTCTCTGAAATTCTTGTTTTGTTTTAGCTAGTGCCTGCAGTCAGTTCTTTGACGTTCATCTACTGTCCAACTAGTTGAGGATTAGTTTTCAAGACTCATTGATAATTGTGATAATTCTTACATATCAAATGCACTGTAAACCCTTTACAATCCATTGTACGCTATTACACTCAAACGTCTGCTGTACCAGTTTTACAGTTTTGCAATTGGACATTTTGGTGGTGTTCTTTGATTCTAGGAAAATTTAAAAGTAACAAGAAATTAATTTTCTTCTCTGTATAGAAGTTAAATAGGTAAACAATGGAAATCAATATTATATTCTAGTTTCAGGTTTCAAGCTACAGTATGCCTGCTTTATTAGCCTACTCTATAGCTATTGACATTGACATTTGGTTTCCCATAATATACTTTTTTTTACTCTGTGCATTTCTCTAACCATTTTTAATATATACCTTGAAGTAAAGAGGTGGCATTTAAAACTTACCTGCAATTATGGTTTTACAATCATATGAAAAAGTTTGGGAACACCTCTTAATTCTTTGGATTTTTGTTTATCATGGGCTGAGCTTTCAAAGTAGTAACTTCCTTTTAATATATGACATGCCTTATGGAAACAGTAGTATTTCAGCAGTGACATTAAGTTTATTGGATTAACAGAAAATATGCAATATGCATCATAACAAAATTAAACAGGTGCATAAATTTGGGTACCCCAACAGAGATATTAACATCAATACTTAGTTGAGCCTCCTTTTGCAAATATAACAGCTTCTAGACGCCTCCTATAGTCTTTGATGAGTGTCTGGATTCTGGATGGAGGTATTTTTGACCATTCTTCCATACAAAATCTCTCCAGTTCAGTTAAATTTGATGGCTGCCGAGCATGGACAGCCTGCTTCAAATCATTCCATTGATTTTCGATGATATTCAAGTCAGGGGACTGTGATGGACATTCCAGAACATTGTACTTCTCCCTCTGCCTGAATGCCTTTGTAGATTTCAAACTGTGTTTTGGGTCATTGTCTTGGAATATCCAACCCCTGCGTAACTTCAACTTTGTGACTGATGCTTGAACATTATCCTGAAGAATTTGTTGATATTGGGTTGAATTCATCCGACCCTCAAATTTAATAAGGGCCCCAATCCCTGAACTAGTCACGCAGCCCCACAGCATGATGACACCTCCACCAAATTTGACAGTAGGTAGCAGGTGTTTTTCTTGGAATGCGGTGTTCTTCTTCCGCCATGCAAAGCGCTTTTTGTTATGACCAGATAACTCTATTTTTGTTTCATCGGTCAAAAGCACTTTGTTCCAAAATGAATCTGGCTTGTCTAAATGAGCATTTGCATACAACAAGCGACTCTGTGACGTGAGTGCAGCAAGGGCTTCTTTCTCATCACCCTGCCATACAGATGTTCTTTGTGCAAATTGCGCTGAATTGTAAAACGATGTACAGATACACCATCTGCAGCAAGATGCTCTTGCAGGTCTTTGGAGGTGATCTGTGGGTTGTCTGTAACCATTCTCACAATCCTGCGCATATGCCACTCCTGTATTTTTCTTGGCCTGCCAGACCTGGGTTTAACAGCAACTGTGCCTGTGGCCTTCCATTTCCTGATTATATTCCTTACAGTTGAAACTGACAGTTTAAACCTCTGAGATGGCTTTTTGTAGCCTTTCCCTAAACCATGATACTGAACAATCTATGTTTTCAGATCTTTTGAGAATTGCTTTGAGGATCCCATGCTGTCACTCTTCAGAGGAGAGTCAAAAGGAAGCACAACTTGCAATTGACGCACCTTAAATACATTTTCCCATGATTGGACACACCTGTCTATGAAGTTCAAGGCTTAACAAGCTAATCCAACCAATTTGGTGTGGCAAGTAATCAGTATTGAGCTGTTACATGCATTCAAATCAGCAAAATTACAAGGGGACCCAAGTTTTTGCACAGCCAGTTTTTCACATTTGATTTAATTTCATACGACTAAATACTGCTTCACTAAAAATATTTGTTTGGAAAACACCCCAGTACTCAGATAAGGAAATGAAAGACATACCACTATTATCTTTCTGGTTGAAAGTAAAGTAAATTATTATGCAAGCTGAGAGGGCTTCCCAAACTTTTTCATATGACTGTAAATTTGCTAAGGGACTTTTAAACTGGTATTGAAGCAGTGACTTGTTTTTACGTTTTACGTTACACATATACATTTTCTACAAGTAAACTCCTTAGGAACATAATTTAATGCCATTACTTCTACTCTATTTGATTTTTCTAAACATTTTTGCATTACCTTGAAGAAGTCAAATATTTGATATCCTCACTGAGGTTTGTAAACATTGAATGTACAGTGTATATACAAATAAAATATTTTCCAACTCCTATGTTCCCTAATAAAAGTGGATATCAATGTGTACAAAATGTTCCTTTTGTACTTAAAATAATGTTTGACCAGGTAATCTCTGGTCTATACAATTGTTTGTTTTTAAGAAGTACCTGATGTTTGGTGTACTTACAGGTTCAGGAACAACATGTAAAAGTGAAGGCGACTTTATCACAAATACAAAGAAAATGAGCCTTTTTTACTTTACTTTATTTCCAATACAATGCAAGTTGCATAATGTATGACTTGTTGAAGCTCAAAGAAATGAATGGATTAAATTGATGCAACTTTTTGGTTAGTATTGTTAGGACTGTTAATTAACATTTTGAAAGATGTCAATTTTAAACAATGACTATATTTTTTTTATTATTATACTTTTTAATTTTGAATAGTTTGCCTTGAATAAAAAGTTACCAGTCATTTGGTTCCTAAATGTTATTCTATCCAAAAACAAGTCACCACTTTAACTGGATGGCTAGCCTAATGGAACTATTTACTTATGTTATGAGCAAGGATAGTGTTAAACCAGAAATGCCCAACAGGATCTGTTCATTTTTAACATGCTTTATGAATACATTTAATGCACTATATTTATTAGTGTAAGAGTATTATAACAGAATCATGCACAGTGATATTGAAACACTATTTTTTTATGATATTATGATTATTTTTATTGCCAAGTTCTTATTCATAGACTTAGATTTTTTAAAAATGATTTCTAATTTACTGTGCTGGTCCAGTGACATATCATTATGTGCAAATCTTTTTACTGGATTAGGCTGGTTTGAAAACTGATGAATGGATGAATACATTTGTGGAGTTTCTCAGGAAGGTTATTTACTATTTTCAGATACCATTGTGCATAGCTTAATTTTGAAAAGACACAACTTCAGATATATAACTCTCACATGGGTGCTTAAGAAATGCTTAGAGAACTATGAATTGTGCAGCAACAATAGTTACATAAATGTCAACCTAAGTGCCCTTACTTGTTCACCAGGAAACAGTCCAATATTTGTAACTTGTTGCACTGATATATGAATAAAAATGGATTCGGTAAAACACCTTATATTTTAGTTATCAGTATATGAAAACATGCAAAAATATTTTTAATATATACATTTATATACACTATTTCATTTGGTAATTAAACAATACTGTGCTAAGTAAGTGAGTGCAACAGCTAAAAACATTTTTGTATTTGGTGTTTCTGATCTAAATTACTTTGCAGATATTTAATTAACTATTTTTGCATACATAATAGTAAAATATTAAGAGGGCATCTTACCCATTAAATATTTTTTGGTGTTTTGTTCTGGTTTAATTAAAATAATGTAACATTTGGGCATAAAAATGCAAAAAAGCAAACCAAAACTGGAAGCTAAAATAGCAAAAATTTCTACAGCTACGGTGTACTTGCCTGGTGAGCTAACATAAGCTGGAATGAAAGTGATCCAAACAGCGCAGAATATCAAAATGCTAAATGTGATGAATTTGGCTTCATTAAAATTGTCAGGAAGTTTGCGTGCCAGAAATGCAAGAACAAAGCACCAACTAGCAAGAAAACCTATGTAACCTAAAACCACATAAAAAGCAGTAACAGATCCAAGGTCACACTCTAAAATAATTATTTCTGAGGAGTGTTTCATGTTTTTGTTGGGAAATGGAGGCGATGTCAACAACCAAACTGTGCATATGCTGACCTGTATGAGTGTAAAAGCACAAACACTTAACCGCTGCTGGCTTGGGCCAAACCACTTCATAATATTACTGCCAGGTAGGGTGGCCCGAAAGGCCATCAAGACAACTATTGTCTTCCCCAAAATGCATGAAATACACAACACAAATGTGATTCCAAAAGACGTGTGACGCAAAATGCAGGACCATTCTGAAGGCTGGCCAATGAAAGTAAGAGAACAAAGGAAACAAAGGGTTAACGAAAACAATAGAAGAAAACTTAATTCAGAATTGTTTGCTTTAACAATTGGGGTATCTCTGTGAATATAGAAAATAACTGCAATAGATGTAGTTAGAAAAGCACCTAGCAAAGATAAAGTCACAAGGAGTATTCCCATAATTTCATGAAATGTTAAATATTCTGTCTCTTTTAAGATGCAGTGATCTTTTTTCTTGCTAGATTTGTATTCCAATGGACACTTCCAGCAATCAGATGAATCTGAAAACAAAATAAAATTTTAATTAAGTTTCAATAAGAAATGTGAGAACAATAGAAAGTTATTTATTTATTCATACATTTTCCGTAACACGTGTAGTTCATAGTGAGCCAGATTTTGTCCCAACAGCAAATATATGGCAATATCCAATTTAGAAAGAGTTGCCTATCCATCACTGAACAATTCACACAAAAGTCACCTAACAATGAGTTGACCAGACGTCCTTTACTCCCAGTACATCACGTCCAACTGACTGACTTATTCATCAGCCATCTTTATTTGTTTAGTATGTTAGATGTAACTGACATCTTAATGCCATAACTTACATTGACTTTAAAATACGACTAATGGTTTACCAAGCCTTAAATAATCTTGCCATGTCTTATATTTTGGAATGTCTGTGCCCTTACACTCCAAGTCTTAATCTGAGATCTTCAAATGAAGGTCTGCTTATACAGTGGAACCTCAGTTCACGACCATAATTTGTTCCAAAACTCTGGTCGTAACCCAATTTGGTCATGAACCGAAGTAATTTCCCCCATAGGATTGTATGTAAATACAATTAATCTGTTCCAGATCATACGAACTGTATGTAAATATAAATTTTTTTAAGTTTTTAAGCACAAATATAGTTAATTAAACCATAGAATGCACAGCGTAATAGTAAACTAAATGTAAAAACATTGAATAACACTGAGAAAACCTTGAACAACAGAGAAAACTAACACTGCAATAGTTCGTGCTATAGCGCTACCAACCGCTGGCTAAAAACACTTTTTTTAATGAGTTTTAAGCACAGGGAAAAAAATGAACATTTCAAAAAATCCGTAATGTAATAAACCACCAAGAAAAGTAACATTGCAACAATGCACACTACGAACCGATCACTGTAAACAGAACTGAAAACAAAAACAAGCCCAGTACATTCTTTAACTGCCTTCTCTACCTTATGTGTCCAGCCCTCTCTCTCTCTCGCACTGCCTGTGTGTGTGTGTGTCTGTCTCTCTCTCGCGCACCTGTGTGTGTCTCTCTCTCGCGTGCCTCTGTGTGTGTCTCTCTATCTCTCACGTGTCTGTGTGTGTCTCTGTCTCTCACGTGCCTGTGTGTGTGTGTCTCTCTCTCTCTCGCGCGCCTCTGTGTGTGTCTCTCTCTCGCGTGCCTGTGTGTGTGTCTCTCTATCTCTCACGTGCCTGTGTGTGTCTCTCTCTCTCACGTGCCTGTGTGTGTGTCTCTCTCTCTCTCTCACGTGCCTGTGTTTGTGTCTCTCTCCCGCACCCCTGTGTGTGTGTGTATGTCTATTTCTCGCGTGCCTGTGTGTGTGTGTGTGTCTATCTCTCGCGCACCTGTGTGTGTGTGTGTCTCTCTCCTGCACACCTGTGTGTGTGTGTCTCTCTCTGTCGTGTGTGTGTCACGCTCTCTCTCTCTTGCTCGCTGCACAGGAAGTGCACAGGGAGAGACTGAACATGTACAAACCGGAAGGGAAACTGGCTTGTTCGTATACCAAGTGTGTGGTCATGAACAGATGCAAAAGTTTGGCAAACTTTTTGGTCGTAAACTGATTTGTACGTGTTCTGAGATGTTCGTGAACCAAGGTTCCACTGTAATTCCAAAAGCTAAGCTTAAAAGTGAGGTGAGGTGGAATTTTGCTGTTATGCACCTAAAATTTGGAATACTTTATCAACAGAAATTTGCCAGGCTAATACTGTAGATCAATTTAAAAAACTGTCAAAAACCTATTATTAATGGTTTTTCATAGCTACATTTTAGTTTAATCCATATTAGTTTATATGGGCATTGAATTGTCATTTTCCTCTGTTTTCTACAATTCCATACTAATAAATAAATATCTGGGAGTGCAGCTGGATGATAAATTAGACTGGACTGCCAATACTGATGCGCTGTGCAAGAAAGGACAAAGCCGGTTATACTTCCTTAGAAGGCTGGCTTCCTTCAACATCTGCAATAAGATGCTGCAGATGTTCTATCAAACAGTTGTGGCGAGCGCCCTCTTTAATTCCACCCGGGGGGGTAAACGTTAATATTTAACATTATACATAGTTATTAACTGTTTTTTTGTTTTTTGTTTTTTTCACCTGTATTATTATCATTCTTTAATTTAATATTATTTATTGTATCAGTATGCTGCTGCTGAAGAATGTGAATTTCCCATTGGGATTAATAAAGTATCTATCTATCTATCTATCTATCTATCTATCTATCTATCTATCTATCTATCTATCTATCTATCTATCTATCTATCTATCTATCTATCTATCTATCTATCTATCTATCTATCTATCTATCTATCTATCTATCTAATCTGTACTATTCTCTGCTGTCTTTTCCGGTTCCTCTGTGGTGGCGATCTGTGCCAAAACCACCTGATCAAGTTACCATGCTGCCCCCTGCGTTTATGGATTGAACAATATCATCAAATTCTTCCATGTGAAGCCTATAAACCATAAGGATTGATTTAGACCACCTATGTTAGGTATGAATGGCCAGTGGGGGCTGGGCAATCTTTTGCCCTTAGAATCCCTGCATATTTTGTTTTTTTTCTCCAGCCTAACTGGAGATTTTTAGTTTTTTCTGTCCTTCTCACCATCCGACCTTACCTTTTACTTTGTTACATACTCTATAATATTAGTGACTAATCTTGTTTGTTTATGTCTTATATATTAACTTCCTTTTTAATTCATCTTGTAAAGCACTTTGAGCTACATTGTTTATATGAAAATGTGCTGTATAAATAAATGTTGTTGTTGTTATACTCTAGCCATCCAGAGAGATTAGATCTACTGGTCAGTTGTCTCTTGTTGTCCCTCTTACTAAGTGCAAAACTAAAGGGGACGGGTTTGCAGGTGTTGTACCTCATCTGTGGAATTATTTATCTAATTACAGAGTCCCCTTGAATTGATCTGTTTAAAACTAGATTGAAGACTCATTTTTATTCTCTGTATTTTTGAGACCTTCAGTGATACCCATGTTTCCCTGCTCTTAGTCATTTGTTTGTTTCAATTTACTACTGGTTTTATTGTGTTTTATTGTATTTCATTCTATTTATTTTATTTATGTTTACTATATGTTTTAATGTAAAGCTGTTTGGCTACAGCATTACCGATGTTGTTCTAAATGTGCTCTATAAATAAATTGACATTGACAATCATCCAAGAGCCCTTAGATAAAAAATCACCCAGTTCAACCTGCCTAATTCAATCTGACATTGGATCACTGACATTCTTACAGATAGGAAACAGTAGGTGCGGTTGGGCACACACTTGTCTTAGTACTGTTGCACCATAGGGATGTGTCCTTTTCCCACTACTCTTCTCCCTTTGTACAAATGAATGTACCTCTGGCTACCCGTCTATCAAACTTCTTAAATTTGTAGATGGCATCACACTAATAGGCCTCATTTCAAACAAGATGAGACTGTACACAGACAAGAGTTGGAAAATCTGACACTGTAGTACAGTCATAATAATTTGGACGTTTACATTCAAAAAACTCAGGAGATGATCATAGATTTCAGGAGACAGGCACCTGCTATCACTTGATATAAATGGCTCAGCTGTTGGAATCTTTTAAATTTCTGGGCACTGTGCTGTTACAAAACCGTAAGTGGGACAATAACATCACATGCATTATTAGGAAAGCCCATCAGAGAGTTTTCTTTTTACATCAGCTGAGGAAATTCAATCTCCCTCAACTGAATTCAATCTGACCTCATCTATAGGCCGTTTGGTGTGGCCTCCGTTCAGGTTGAGGCCAATCTGCAACACATCATCAAAGCCTGTGAAAGGATCATAGGCTGTAGCTTACCTCTCATTCAACTCATATATGAGTGCTGGGTAAGGAAGAGGGCTGCAAAGATCATTGCTGATCTGACTCATCCAGGGCATCCATCACCTGTTCCAAAGACTTCCCTCTGACAAACATCTTTGTGCAGTGAAAGCTAAAACAACATATCACCTAAACAGTTTTTTTCCACATGCAGTTATTCTTACTAATCAGATCTGAGCTTCTACTCAGTATCTATGTATACCTCCACACTAGACTGTGAACGTTTTAATCCTACTGACTCTTTATTTCTGGTATTGCCCATGTATGCTGCATCATATTTTATTATTTTATATTTTATCTTCTTACATTTATCTTTTGTATTCTGTATTGTCCTTGTATGTTGCAGCAGCGCTATCAACACAAATTCCTAGTACACATTACTATATTTAAAGGGAATTCTGATTCTGTTTTGTTGCCTTTTTTACTTTGACACCCATAATTCACTGTCAACCTTATACTAATGATGTAGCTTTCAAGATTGGATTGGCTATGCAAGGACACCTTTTTAGCTCCATTGAATTATTTATGTGAATAGCGTTAATATGGGTGAAAGATAGCTGTGTATTCCAACACCCACGTTTTAGAAAAGAATTAAAAAATATTAAAGAAAAATGTAATTTCATAACTAAATTATAATGTCACCTGCCCTGAGAACCAAAAGTGGTCAAGTGCCTGTTCCTGGAGAATCTATACACCCAAGCTCATATACACTAGTCTTATTATAAATCCACATTGAAATCATTAATCCAGCTGAGCACCAAAGCCAGCCAGCCCATTATACTTTACACCCATGTCTTGCTTCCACTCAGATCTACATGATAGTTCTAAGAGAACCCGGTCACTTTCACTAGCCCACAAGTATTTGGCATGTGGGGAAAAATCAGTTGGTTCATAGGAGGCGTACACTGGCAAGTGGAGTATAGTATATGCAAACCATACATAGGTAGCAAAAAGACAGTGACTTGAAACCAGGCTGCAGTGACCATTACACCATGATTCCATTTTATAATCAATTAATTTTGCACAATTTTTAGCCTCCTTCTCCTTTGTTGGGTTTTGCCTTGCACCTGATGCAGCCAGGTTGATCAGTAGCTCTCCAATGCATTATATGTATTGTTATGGACAATATTAAATCAACATATAGAACAAAATAATTGTATAGATCCATGTGCACAGATTTTTTTCAATGTACCAACATACTAAATCATACCTGTTGTGTTGCTGAATTCTCCATCTGCACATGGTATGCAGTCAAAGCAGCAGATAGGTTTTCCTTTTTGAACAGCTTTACGAGTGCCTGGGAGACAGCTCGCAGTACACACAGATGTGGGCACCTGTAATAGAGGGGGATGTCTTGCCTGAAACCTTACCATATTTGAGTATTTGAAACATTATCGATTGTTTGGGTTCTTTAAGAGGCATTTAAAGCAAATAGAAAATACATAGACATATTAATCCTTATTCCTGATTCTTTAAATATCAGCCTCTGCTCTCCATGAGGCAGTGTAGATATAAGCCACGTTAGACAAGGTGTGAATGAATTAATAAACCTTTTTTAAAGTCGATGCACATTATTTGCAGACCCCACTCACCTCCATCTCCCTCATCTGCATAGGACTATCTGATTGAGAACTTGTTCTCGACTGTGATTGCTGATGAAAATTCATCCTTATCTGTTACACATACAGGAACCTCACATAACAAAGCAGGCTCATCCCCTGACATGCCTAAGTTTCCCAGTTGTGGAAGCAGCATGTTCAACTTCTTTCAACAGAGGCAGTCTTTGAGAGTGGCCATAACTTTACATTTTCCACACGTGCACCACCATTTGATACCTGTCCACTTTCAGTTACATAGTTTGCTCTTTTTGTCTCTCCAGTTCTGCTCGCCTCTCTCTTGTTTTCACTTCAACCTATTGGATCTCCTCAGATATATTCTGGCTGATACAAATATGGTTCAGAGATAATGTTTCATAGTCGTACATTTTGGCAATTTAAAATGATAGCTTATTTGTCTAAATCCTGAAAATAAACTTACCTGTAAGGAGCCAATTCTAAAAACGAAAATCAGCTACAGGAAACCATGCAATTGGGGGATTTGAAAGGTTATTGCAGAGGGAGAGAAATTTACTAACATGAGGTTCAGGGCTGGTTTTCTTTTAAAATGGGTGAATCTCACTGACAGTTTCTTTACTTCTTTAATTACTTTGTAAAGCAACATGGATACACTGTTTTACAATATTTGTGCAATCGCAAGGCACAGATTAATAAATGTAGGCCTTTTTTCGTGTTTGGATCTGGATTACCTTAGGCTCTATTTTAAGCTGCAAGAACAGATAAAGTATTTTTAAATTGTATTTAAAAATGCTTCATTTTAGAGCACAGTTTTATGTTGCAAATTAATATATACCAAGTTGTAAATAAATAACTTTGACTTGAAAAATACTGAAATTATCTTTTAAGAATCCCCTGCATCTGGTTTTCTTATCATAGCTAGAGCAAAAATATAAAGACCCCTCTCTCTTTTCATCTAAAGCCAATGCTTACGTCTTAAGGATTTCCTGTAAAAATACTAACTTTACCCTAAAAGAGGTAAGATAAGAGAGCACATTTTCCTAGTTTAACTTGTAATTGAAAGTTTCAAAATGCATCAGCTGATCATAACTACACTATTATTGTCCTCTATTATCCAAAATGATATGATGAGAGTGGTTTTTATCCTTATCTGCAATTTCTCATGTTGTTGTCAGGCCATGCAGTTAAACAACTAATAAATTAGACAATAGCAGCCTGTGGGGGAAGAAACAGAAATAATAACTTGCTCTGTTTCTCCCTGCAACCCCTATAGCCTCACACTTATTCTAACTCTTTAACATACAGGGAAGGTCCTACATTATATATTGAAATACATTTAATTACTCTACAGAAAGTACTGTAACAATATTGACTTAATTTCAACTTAGATATTTTGTGAATGGAAATCATGCTACCTTCTCTCCTGTTCCAGACCAAACAACTCTTTCAAAATTAATAGAAAATTGTTGCCCTTCTGGAAGAAATGCATAATATGCACCAACTGTAACAAACTCCACATCACCCTCTTTATTCAGTTGCCAGTTTATCAAGTCGTATGTTTTTACTCTTGATGCAGGGTCACCGTTTTCATCAAAATAAATGTTTTCTTCATTTTTTGTAGTGAAATTTACCACTTTCAAATAGTTTAGAACCTACAAAATTATAATTATTTATTATTTTCACATTTTGGTTTTGTAATAAACTTTCGGGTTAAAGTCATATTTATATGACTTACCTCCAGTGGCCCAATGACATTTCTTTCAGGACATGTTCTTTTTAAATCATTATCCATAACATTGCATTTAAAGATGTTGTGAAGTGAATATGCTATAGCATATGTTGCTTTGTACACATTATTAGTATATCCAATATTGGATAAGTCAGTGTATTGATTATTTACATCTTTTAGATTTTCTAAACCTGTACATGGAGAAACATAAGAAGCATTCTCTATAGGCATCAGTGTGCAATTAAATAGGAATTCCCAGTAAGCAGTCATGCCTGTGTTGCCAGCAGTGTTGGATGGACGAACATTTAATAAAAAGTCCTTTAATCCTGGAATAACTGCATTGCTTACTTCCATGCCAAGTGCTCCACTCATAATTTTGTAGTATTCCACAATGGATGGGTTTTTGGCAGAAATCCAGGAATCTGTCCCAATCCATTGAAAGCCAGTAATGTTCTGGATGAACAGTTCCTTTAGTAGGAGCTCCAAGTCATTAAAGGACACAAAGGCTATGATTACCTTTGAAGTTGACTTCTTGATAGTATGTACAGTCTGCAGGAGTCTTTCTCTCGAGTATGTCCTTTGGATGGCTTCAGAATATTCAATACAAACTCCCTTTTCACGTGCAATTTGTAAAAACATTGCCATTCCATAGTTTCCATAATCATCATCACTCCTTATTGCTCCAACCCAAGTCCAACCAAAATATTTAACAAGCTCCACTAAGGCTCTGCTTTGGTAGTAATCACTTGGTATAGTTCTCAGGAATGATGGGAACAATTTTTTATTGCTCAGGCATGCACAACTTGCACCATGACTAATCTGATAAAGAAGAAAAAAGAATAAATATGTTCTGGAACCGAACCTGACACTTTTAAGATGTGACACGTTCTCAGTTGTTGAACTACTGAATAATGAACTCAAGGACACAGTGAAGTTAACTCAGAAATCAAGAGCCACATTTTTTAAAAGGTTGTCTGAATCTGGAACAAAGTTTAGAGTCTTGCTGACACAGAAAAATGAACAACTTTTAAAAAGAAAAGGAGTGAGATTTGGGTATAAACTGTCTATTCTTAGGCAATCAAACAAGCTTGATGGACTGAATGATCGTCTCTTGTATGTCTGACTTCTTTGGACTTATTATATTCCTATTCAGGTCTGCTACACAGTTTATATTATTGTATTAATGTCATAATAAATATACATAGCCTGGCCTTTTTTTCTTTTTAAATTGCTGTAACTGTGAGATGTACAATACTCTCTGCAGTATAACTACATATATATATATATATATATATATATATATATATATATATATATATATATATATATATATATATATATATATATATACTTATATAGATCACATACACACCACCTTTTCTTACTTTATGTTAAGCCTGATATAAAATATTTTTCTTTTTCATACAAATATGACTGTTCATTTTCTATCATACCTAATAGCTAGCCAAATCATTATTTTTCTGTTTTATAATATTTTTATTTACATTCTGTAAACTTATTTTACACTTACTAAACAGGGCACTAAAATATGCATTCTCACCACAGGAATGTTAAAAGGTCCTAGAGCTGTTGCTACTGCCACCGATGGAGATGAACTAGATGGTCCTATTATTCCAAGAACGGTGGACTGTTTCATGCAGGATGCCTGGCTTGTTGGTTTATCCTCCCCTTCTTGCCCATTCAGTAAAGACATTGCCGATTTAAGTGCCAGCTGGACCTCTCTGCAAGCATCGTAAATCTTATATCCCAACGTGACACCTGTTAGTATATCTGTTCTGTTATTGATTTCTTCAATCGCAAAAATCATTGTTTGAGCAAACTGCAGTTCTCTAAAATTGAGGCTTTAAGTAGAAAAAAATACACTTTTAACCATTCTTTTTTGCACTATGAACAAAATTACTGCTTTACAACTACTAAAAATGTAAAGAAACTAATTTTATTACATAATGCCTACATTCAGAAATTTGTTACAGTTTAATGCTAACAACATCCATCCATCCATCCATTTTCCAACCCGCTGAATCCGAACACAGGGTCACGGGGGTCTGCTGGAGCCAATCCCAGCCAACACAGGGCACAAGGCAGGAAACAATCCTGGGCAGGGTGCCAACCCACCGCAGGACACACACAAACACACCCACACACTAGGGCCAATTTAGAATCGCCAATCCACCTAACCTGCATGTCTTTGGAATGTGGGAGGAAACCGGAGCGCCCGGAGGAAACCCACGCAGACACGGGGAGAACATGCAAACTCCACGCAGGGAGGACCCGGGAAGCGAACCCAGGTCCCCAGGTCTCCCAACTGCGAGGCAGCAGCGCTACCCACTGCGCCACCGTGTCGCCCATGCTAACAACATTAACCTTTAAATGTAAATTAAAAAGATATTAGTAAAAATAATAATAAGAAGAAAAACATACAATTCAGGGAACATTTACTTTAATAGTACTTAGTATTATAATTATTATTGAAATACTGCATGAAATTACCAGATTCATTAAATTAATACACTGATTAAAACATAAATTATACATGTAAAAAAATTAAACATAAAGAGTCCCCTGCTTTTCAGGGGAATATTCATGTAGTCATATTCCAAACCAAGTTATTCAGATAAAAGGTGTCATTAAATCCATTAAAAGCAATTCAGAAACCATTTCTTTTGTGCCAGATCCTCTCACATTACGAAATCCCAGATCAAACAAGACTGCAGACAAAAGAAGCCTTTCCTTTGTGTAAAGCCTGACTTTCAGCACCTGAGTTTACTCTTGAAACTGATATCTATGAAAAGGACTGTAATTATGCTGTCAGAAGTATTTTGTTTTTGTGATTCAGAGTGATTTTTTAGAACAACCCTTTGTAAAATTTTGCTTCAATGGAAAAAAAAGACTAAGATAGAAACAAACTCTGAATTTAAAATTGTTTCCAATTATAAATATTTGCTTTAATGTGTAATAACACTTACCCCTTGCATTTTAATATTTCTGGTTTTACAGTAAACGTAAGATTTGCATCAACCGGACTGTCATGAAGAGAAAAAATCCCTCCTATGTTAATATCCCCATCTTTAGAAAACACAGGAAGATCTGCTTTTTTCCATGGCCTGCAAATTGACTCTTCAGTTTTTACAGAAAAAGGTGCTAGAAGAACAAGTAAGAGTAACATTTCATTTTTATGCGGTCTCGCACACTAGAGTTATTTTGCTAATATCTTCTATTTATATAGTTTGATGTTAAATTGTTCTGTGAAGTACATAAGTGTGCTTTGTTACCAATAAACAAATTCTCCAAACATGATGTAGTGTTCAGACTTAATTATGGTTTCAAAATAGCTTCAGGGCACATTTGAAAATTCCTCAAAGGTTTGATCCCCAGGATTTCATAATTTCCGGTCTAATAATTGCGATTTTTTTTTTGTGTTTCAATTTAGACTCTTTAATAGTATATGTAAACATCAGTGCAAGGATATTGTAAAAGATAAGAAAAAATGCTTTACTCTAAACTACCACAATATAATTTTAAATAATTTAAATAAAACTGAAATACAAGAGAAGACAACAATGGTTCTGTTTCCAGCAGGACTGTGATGAGGTAGGGCAAACTGGAGAGTTGTGGAAGGAGGCTTGATAGACAAGATGGGAAGCAGCTGTGAAGGGGCACCAGTCGGTTGCAGGTCTCTCTCAATCTTACACTCAACACACGTTAGTTCATAGCTTCCAGTAAACCTGACAGCATCTGCTTTAACTGTGTGAATAATCTGGAGGAGCCATAGGAAACTTACATGAATTTAGGAGGAACACAGAAGCTCCTAACAGATGGTGTGCCACTTAAGTTCCAAGCACTGACACATAACAAAACCTTCTTCTCTGTCACTATGGCAGTGTTTATTTTAACAAGAGTGTTATATCAACATGTGAAAATAACAGAAATACATATAGCTAACCATATTTCTTAAGAATAAACAAGACCCACTTTAATTCAGTCAGTTTTTTTTATTAGTTTTAGTGTTTTTTAGCTTTTGATTTTACATTTTCATTCTTATCTTGTGTATTTTATTTAGTTTTAGTTTTTGTTACATGTTTTATTTGTTTTGTATTATTCACCAAAAAAAAAGTCCACACTTTGTAAAAACACAGTTTTCTTTATATTGTCAAACTGTATGTCACCTATGGTGTACCTATCAACTTAAGCCATACAATCTGAATGTCTTTGATACAACTCAATTTTCTGATGATATGATGGTTCAAGGCTTCCAGTACAATCAAATAATAAAAGAATTAAATAAATGTGCTCTGATGTTAATTAATTTAACTTGCAGCAACTTGAAGCAAATAGTTTAGTTTTATAATTTATTTATGAAATTCTCTTTACAAGCAGTGTCACTGTGTCACTGCACTTATACTCTTATTTTATATTTATTTTTGATATCTCCTGATGCAGACTATGTGCCATCTAAGGAATTCATACTTTGCTTATTTTTAAAAAAACTGTTGAAGACACTACTTGAACTGTATTACTAATAATAATAGGCGAAATAGATATGAAAGTTTTTCCATGCATTTCTACAAGTATTAACATCTGTTATAGCAAGAGTTTAAATTATTCACTATATAATAAACAACATACAAAACCTGGGGAGCTCCCTGTGAGCCTTAACTAGGAGGATGTAATTTAACTTATGTTGAATAAACAGATGTTGGCAAGTGAGGGTGCTTAATGATACCAGGTGGGAGCGTACTGGGGCCAAGTTTTCAGGCAGGGAGGGTGTCCCGCAATTCAGGAGGACCCGGTGCGGGCTCCACTCCCGGCACACTTGACGGTACAACCCAGGCAGGCCAAGGGGTGTGCGGGAGGGGTTCACAGACTTGGGCTGCTCCGGAGAGGGGAGGCGAAGGGGGCTTATTATGCTTTCCCAGGGGAGAGTGCCCGTCTCCCTGTGAAGGCAGAATCCAGAGTTCCACCTAGGGGTGCCCCAGACTGGCAGGTGAAGAAAGTAAGACAGTGGAGACTCGACCCAGAGCAGCCGATCCACAAGCAGACCTAGTCTTTATGGGCTGCAGTAGGGCACTGGTTACGGCCAGGGAAAAACACGCCCTACCAAATAGTGGAGCAGGTGGCTTGTTACCTGCTCCTAGAGACACTACCCAGCCGGTCTGGGGTAAAGACTTTATTAATATGAAAGGTCTAATGAACCTCATTGAGGCACAGAGGACGGCCTTGCAACCTGGGGGAGCAGAACTTAGTCGAGCTCAGCCGGGGTATGTGCCTAAGTCTAGCCCCCTCCCCTACAACCTAGACGCTTGCGCCAGGCTCGAACCTATGGCTGAAGACCCTTGTGAGCCCGACCCTTTTGACCTCACTTCCTGTCTTCCCCTTTAAAAGCCTCCACCTTTTCCCTATTTCCTCAGTTCTGTATTGGACTCGGTTTTGTGCACATCAGTGCTGTTTGCATTCTTGCAACTTTGCAGCCAGGATACCAAATATATGGGTGGCTGCCCCAAACCTTGCTATGACTCAGAGTGGAGTTTGTGACAGCACCTATACTGCTGATTCTTATTGGACCCTTCCTGCACTCACATATGCCAAGTGTAAGTGCCTTGTAACTATTTAAAAAACAGAAAGTAACACTATAAATAGTGACTTATCTTTAATGATAAACTAAACCCATGCTGTGGCCCATCATAACTCAACTCAAAAATTATACTTTTTTAATGTATTAATTACCCCATGTAATTTGTAGTGATGGCTGAGATATATACATGAAAAAAATAATGTCATGTTTTCATGGAGATAGGACATAGTAAAATTTTTCCCAGAGTGGGAGCCAATGGTGATAAACACTGGAGAACACCAATATCAAAAACATCATGTACTCGCAGTGTGCATTTTTTGGTAGAATACAGGTAACTCAAAAAAACAAATGTAGTCCATAGACAGCAAACCCCCTCACACGGCATTGCACTTTTGAATTGAAGACAGAACTGTTGACCAGTGAATGAGGGGAAGGAGCCTTGCAATATCCCAAGCCATTGGGCTACAAAGTGTTTTAGTTGCATCACATTCTAATGTAGCACTGAATCCTTTTATGTAAAGGACAGAGGCCTAAAATAACTGCTGGGATATTAAAGCTAAGCTGGAACCTGACAAATCAAATACTTTAAAAGTACAACAAAGGGATAAGGCGATGAAGAAAAATAACTATAATAATTGAAGGGCAAAATAAAGTAGAGTTGTAACTATCTCTTATATATATTTCTCTTCTGGTTCGTCCTGCTTCCACTTCAAAACCGGTCCCGCCCACACGCAGCCGACACGGTATTTCTCGATTCCTATTCGTCATTTTCCTTGTCATGCACTATACTGGCCTGCTGAGCTTAATACATCCAACAAGTACTCAAGGTGCTGCCACAACGGTAAAATAACTTTACCACCTTTGCGGGAGGCACCTGTGTCTTTACAACAGCTTCTTACACAGCAAACATCAGAAGCTAAAAATTATCGTGAACACATTTGAGAATACAACTCTTCTCTAGCGTTTGCTTCCATGGGTGCATAGATAACTCAACCTCCTTGCCACGGAGTGTTTTAAAATACACAGGCAAATTTATCACCAAATCTCTCCACTATACGCTAACACTTCTACCTCTCCAGGAAATGGACAGCTGTATGTTTTTGACACAGCACAAGCTACTGATACAATGCCCCGACATTGCAGCGATTTTCATCGGAGAAGATGGCAAAACGCCTGCCGAAAGGGACATTTGCATCAATCCCATACTCAACTCCTGTAAACAGATTTCCACACTCAATATGAATTGCGATCCTGTGGTTTACCCACTTTTATTCCCTTACGGAGACATTGGCTGGCACAAAGATTTACAACATGTTCCCGATAAAAGAACCGGCAAGCGAATAAGGCTGACTCAATGCCAATTTTACGCGTACAGATAAGCAATGAGGAATACATTTGGTATTTTGCACTCCAGCGGCAAACTATTCCAACAGTACGTCGTAGATGCATATGTTAAAACAGAGGGCGTGCGTCTCAACTATCTCAGCTTACATCAACAAGATCTGCGCGTGGAACAATACAATGTTTGAATACAGATGCACTGCAAACAAACGCTGAAAATAACAACGTACGTGTAGGCTAAATAATCATATTACCATCCACATTTCCAGGAAATCCAAGATACATGCAACAAAACTATCAGGATGCCATGGCCATAGTACGTAAATTCGGAAAGCCTGATTTATGTATCACTTTCACATGTAATCCTACTTGTCCGGAAATTCTACATCCACACTGCGTCTTTCAAGAAGTATTTATTTCTACTTGATTTGTGAATATCTTTTTCACCATTTTCCGTTCCTATTCTTACACCGCCGTATGCTACGGCGGGCGTTGGCTAGTTGTTATTATTATTGCCAAAAACTAAAATTAAACATATCGTGAATGAAGAAATAATGATTTCATTCAATAAAACAAATAAAAATTAAATGAAACCTAAATGAAAACATAGCTACAGTAATTTTTATAAATTTTCATTTTCATTTAATACTAATGCTGAGTGCAAAATGTACATGCATGCATGCAGTTGCCAGTGTTTAGAGATAAGCATTGATTTTTTGCATAAGTGCAAGTATCCCTCACTGCTGCCATCAGAATCTGTAGATTTCTTTGGTCATTTCAGATTTCACTCAGATCTCCCTTCAGAACTAAGAGCAAATATCAACGCCTCATCATGACTTACTCTGTGGATTTAATTGGCCATAATTGACTGTCAGTCAGAGATGTCTCATTATTAACAAATGGCAGGCAGCTTTGACCAAAGTTTAAGGAAAAGGCACTTAAAACATGCCATATGTTACTGTGGAAGATACAGCTAAATACTTTGAAAATTAGAGCCATGGAATATATGTCAAGCTCAAATGTCCGCCCCAGTGCTTCAAGTTTAGTCCATTTTTAGACTTGGAAAAAAATGTTATCTTTCTACACCAAAGGGAAGAATTTCATTGATTTCACCCTTATTTTGCACAGTACCATTTCAGTGAAGATTAAGCAAATGCATAGAATTCAATTGATATTATTAACCAAGGTGAACTTACAATATACGTTTAGTTTTAATGCAACAACAAACTTAGAGAGTACTCTATTAGTTGTATTCTTAACATCTGAAAACAGTATATTACTGTTAACTCATAACCCAGTCACTTCCTGGGCATAATAGCACAATATTTTAAAATAATTGAACTCTCAAATACACTCAGTGCTAAGGATTATCAATTTTTGTTTGTATATTACAATAATCAGAATTTTAACGTTGGCAAATTTGAGCAAAAGTGAGCAAATTTATAGATGTACTGTCCAACCCCTAGAGCCAATAGGGCATCATGGTACTTAAAGGCTTCTGATAAAAGCCAGTTCCAAACAGCCATACTTCAGACTAATGGGGCAAAGAACATCTTAACACCTGCCATCCCCCCAAACCATATGTAAGGTAAAGTTTGGCAGTTAGGCAGCCTGGCTTTCTTGTGGGGGTGACAGAGAAACTTTAGCAGAGAAACATTTGTTTCAAGCACTTTCCCCAATTCTGTCCTAAAGTTCACTTTCCTGACTTAGTTTTGCCTAAGTTACAAATAAAGACATACAGAATATTTATCAACTTATATGCAAAATCTCACATCACAACACAGACAAAAGCTTCTTGGTTAATTATTCCAGTATTGTAGTAAAGCCTGATGAAATAAAATCACAATTGAGAGGTAAAATACATTTCATTGCAGAAAGCAAAGAAGTGGGAAAACACATATATTTACAGTAGTTAAATAAGTTTTTTTTTTAATAATAAACTGAGTCATGTTTATTGCTTATTTAAATGTAATGTATATGGTCACTATCTATTCACTGTAAACAATATTTATTAATGTGAAAACAGAATAATAATAATAATGATGTGAAAACTAATAATAAAGCAGACTGCAGGTAATTTGCTTTTATAAACAAAACAGGAACATGCTTCTTTTATTTATAAACATCTCTTTTATTACACATTTCTTTTTTTGCATTGAGTATTAACCTGAGTAATATTACATTATATTTGAAATTTAGTGTAACATAGAGTGCACTTTAAAAATTTTATTTTCAGTTCGTTCTTCCTATGAGTTATACATTATACAGTTCTCTCTGACACTGACAACTGTATATGATAAATGATGCTATAAACAGTAATTTGTCTAAACAGTAAATCCTTACTCTATTCTATTCAAAGTAAGAAGTACAATTCTCATAAAACATAAGTACATACAGTATGAAGTTTTAAGCATGTTGCATTAGATCTTTTTCTTCTTCCTCTTCATTTTTTTCCCACTTCTATGTGGGGTCAATGTGCTTGATCAACCTTCTCAAAACAGCTCCTACACCTCTTTCTCAGTCAAGCCCCTTTCCTTCAGATCCATCCTTCTTTCCATCCATCCATTCATCCTTCAGATCTATCCATTCCTTTTCCCATCCACTTCTGCTTTGGCTTCCATTGCTTTCTCTTTCCCTGTACTTCCATTAGCATCATTTTGCCCACGTATTCATTGTCTCTACCACATCACATGTCCATACCACTGCAACCTACTTTCCTGTGCTTTGTCTAAGTAATAAACATTGACAAGAAGCTGTCAACTGAGTTATTTACAATCTGATGTTCTTGGGGCTCTGAATGTTTCACAACAATGGTAACGCTGCTGACCATAGGATTTATCGTAAAACTGTAAATAAATTGCTTTTTATGCATGTAAGCAGCATTCAAACTTTACAAAGTGCAATTTAGATGCATACAGGTAAGCAATGCAACACACATCATGATAAGCAATTCTAATATGCCCACTATGTTGGAAAATGGTTTTCTTCTGTGAAGGCTGATTAGACAAGGAATTGTCTAATGAGGAGAATCCATTCTGGGAAGAGCAAAGAAATAAACACAAACCAACCAGAGCACAATTAGAGTATCATTTTCGGAAAATCATACTTACACCCATCCAAAGTGAAAGCCTAGCACAATGTTTTCAGAAGTATAAGGCTCCGGAGAGCATTTTTAAAAGTCTTTGTTTTCAGTGGTTGAAAATGATGAAGTAGTGTGGATGAAAAACAAAAACATAGACAAATGAATACCTTTTTTTAATTCAATCAAAAACAGTATATTATGGTTTGTAACAGTAGCTTCATATTCGCTGATTTTTGATTATTGTTAAACTGTTTTGGAAGTTAACTATGAATTATTCTTGGCTTCTAGTGTTTAAATTGGAATAGTACTTTTAAACTTTTCTAACAGAAATAATTTGTATTGTACATTTTGTTCTTTCAAATATTGAAAATGGCCAGAAATTAAAAAAGAGGTTCAAAAAACTACTTTATATTATTGGCAGCCAAAATCTCATAAACAATGCACAATCTTAGCATTATTCCACATTGACTGGATTGATTCAGTAACAAGCTTAGGGAGCACTCCGTTAATCTGTTTTCTTAAATATTAAATACATAATATCGGAAAGATTTATGTTGCTTTTGTATGACATGTGTCCCATTATTCAACCTGTTAAAACTGCTGAATCTGGAAGACAGACACAAGCCCCTGAGTTAATAATTCCAGCATTATTATAAAGCATGATGCAATAATGTCTCAATTGAGAGTTAATGTTGTCAAGATAATGCTGATTTCATTGCAAATAAATGAGAAACCAGATGATTTACAGCAGTTTAATAAGCTTTTATTAATAATAATTTGACTTGTTCCACTTTTTTATTTTGAAGTATATGCTCTCTTTCCATTTACTGTAAAACAGCATTTTACATGTGAAAACAAAATAATAACCAATAATACAGCGGCTTTCACTTAATTTGCTTTTTTGTAAACACAACACAAAAATGCTTTATTGTTTAATTAATACATATTTCATTTTTTGTAGTGGGTTTTACTTCAGTGTTTGGAATACATATTTGAAATGTGGTATATGATTGTTTTATTGATTAATTGTTTTGTACTGAAAGTACGAAGTACAGTTCTTCTAGAACACAAAGTAGACATGAAGTTTTAAAAATATTGCATTTTTTTTTCTGGTGTGTCATTTTGTGTACTTTAGGTATTGGGATATTTTTGGGTACATTTTTTAAGCAGTATTTTGCCTGCACATTTTTAAGGACTTACTAACCCTGATACCAAGCCAATTTAGAGTTAAAAAGAACCTAACCTGCATGTCACTGGAATGTAGATTAAATCATGCAGAGAAGATGCAACTTCCACCCAGCGACTTGCCCGGGATTTGAACCCAAAGCATATCAAAGTCACGTGTGAGATACCATAAAATTAATGTTCTTCACCTTTAAATCTATTTTTTAAAATAAGTTAAATCCATTTCAAATATATGATATATTCTGAGATCTCTTCAAACATTTTTAAAAAGTATCAAACACAAAAAAAGCTCATTTAAGGATAAAGTATGTTAATAAAGAAAAATCGAAAATCACACTTCCAGAATATCTCAAATGAATTTAAATATCCTAGTAGATTTTTGATTCCTGCTGAAATAGTTTCCTTCATGTGTTGAAATACCATAAAACTGAAAAAACAGTGACAGTCAATGAAAATCTCAGTCATATTGAGATATCTTGAAATAAATAGGAAGATACTTCTATGTTTGAATGCATTTGAAATCTATCAAAATTAACAATAAATAATTTTGCCAACTGCTGAAATTTCCCTCAGATATTTCACAATCAATCCATTTCATTTGTCCTTCCTTCCATTAATTTGCATAGCTAATCTTGTTAACTACTGTGGGGAGCAGAGACCAACAAAGCATTTTGGATATTCTAAAACAGACATGTTGAATTAAAAACATCATTAAAATTTAACAGTTTTAAAATTTGATCAGCTTAGCCTACAGCTCGGGATATTTCTCAGTTTTAATTTGGCTTGCCATATTAGCAATGCTTTCAAATAAAGTGTTACTAATTGTGCACCGTACCAAGGCTTTAACATGAAAAATAAGTGAATAACACCATTTTCTTGTGAATTTATTCTGTTATGTATAGCATCATCTACATGTTTTACAAACATTAAAATATACAGTATGTTAATGCAATTTCGACTGTGTTTTACCCATTAGGTGTTTTTTTGAATTCTTATCTGATTTTAACAGTATAATATAACATTTTGGAGCAAATATACAGAGAAGTAAGCCAAAACTTGATGCCAGAATAGCAAATACCTCTACAGCTACTGTATACTTTCCAGGAGAGCTGATATAAGATGGAATAAATGTGATCCAAACAGTACAGAAAACCAACATGCTGAATGTGATGAATTTTGCCTCATTGAAGTTATCTGGTAATTTCCGAGCAAGAAAAGCCAAAACAAAACACATGACTGATAACAGGCCAATATATCCTAACACAATATAAAAAGCTACTGTGGATCCCATTTCACATTCTAAAATGATTAGTTTCTTGTTAAAGTTCATGTTCTTTTGGGGGAATGGAGGATATTTTACTAACCAAACGATGCATATCAAAGTCTGTAAAACTGTAAACGTTAAAACACTTAACCGCTGCTGAGTTGGTCCAAAGCATTTCATTATATTACTACCAGGCATTGTTGCTCTAAAAGCCATAAGCACAACTATTGTTTTCCCCAGAACACATGAGATGCAAAGAACAAATGTGATCCCAAAAGCTGTGTGTCGTAACATGCAGGACCACTGAGTGGGCTCCCCGATAAATGTAAGTGAGCACAGAAAACACAGAGTCAGTGAAAAAAGAAGAAGAAAACTAAGTTCTGAATTATTAGCTTTCACAATAGGAGTATCTCTGAACTTGAAAAACACAACAGTAACCGTGGAAGTTAACAAAGTTCCTAGCAAAGCAAATATAATTAATATCATCCCCATTATTTCATTATAAGACAAAAATTCAATGTCCTTTAAAATGCACTGGTCTTTTTCTTCATTGGCTCGGTATTCCAAAGGACACTTCGTACAGTGAATTGCATCTGTAAGTACAAGATAGATTGTCATGAACTGGCCATCTTTAGAAACATTTGAACTGTGCTGATTTATTTCTAAATAGAAAATAATTATGTTTTAGTTATATTTTAACTGTTATGTAAGGAAATCTCAGTATAATATGTAGGTAAAAAATACCACACAATCAAACTTCAAAGTTGCAGTTGTTTTAGGAGCAGTCTAGAAGCTTTTCTCTTAAAATTTTTAAAGAGGTTATCAAAAGTGACAAGAACCCTAATAATGTAAAAGAAACCATTGCCTTCGGCTATAATTGTTGCAGTGCTAGTGTGGTAAGAGTATAATAAGAGAATTGAAAAAAAATATTTAAAATGGTTTTGTTTTGTTTTTGTTTTTTTTTTGGTCTATGTGAAGAGTACTACCTCTAGGAAAGAAGGAAAGAAATTGACTTTGTGCTAAATAAAAACTCTGTTACAGATCAGGATCCATTTGGCTTTCCCAGTACATTGTAATAATTTCTAAGAGTATAGCAAAGTCCCAAAAAATATGCATATTTCTTCCAGACAATGGATTCTGTGCAAAGAATTAATACTCAGGCACTCACAGGAAGAGCACTGTTCTGCTGATCGAACATTACGTTCTAACATTACAAAATTTCTGTGCCAGTCTTGTATCTAAATAATATAAGCTGATATATTTATATACAGTATAAATATTATATAAATATATAACTAAATGTAAAAGTGATATATTTATTTGGCTACTTCCAAAAAAATGGGTTATGCAGCGTGTAATGGATTTACACCCCATTAAGAACTGGCCCCTAAGTTATGTTCAGTTCTACTGGGACACATTCCAATTCTCACAACTGTGGGCTAAACAAAGCAGGTAATGGAAAGGGATCAGTTTAACTAAATAGTTTGTGCTTTACACACTCTCATCGTTACCTGTGCTATTGCTAATTTCTCCTTCTGCACATGGTAGGCAATCAAAACAACAGACCGGCTTTCCTTTCTGTGTAGCTTTACGTGTACCAGGACTACAGTTTTCACTGCATACTGATTTTGGAATCTGGAAAGAACATACAAGAAAAACAAAGATATACAATTCAATACAATAACAGAGCTTATAAAATTAAATAATACTAAACTTTTACCTTTTTTATATACTTTATTTCCAAAAACCAGAGTATAACAAAGACATTCTCTCAACCAGACATATAATAATAACATAACTAATACAAGCATTTGCAACCATTTACTTAGAAATAACTACAAAGACAACAAAGGAAAAATAGAAGTACAAAGTGTTATGGACAGCTGGGATTCATACCTGGCTGGGACAGCTCCGTAATGGAAGAACCGGGGGAAGGAGTTTGCACAAGGCATACCTCCCCCTGGACAACAGAGGGCAGTTCCCCTGGCTTACTACAGGCCACAGGTTTGGAGCATTGAAGCTCAACCCTGCTTGGTCCCATGGCCACTGCCGCCACATCCAGAAGCGTGGCCAGAAGGAGATTGTGGAACACCTGGAGCACTTCCGGGTGCTCTATAAAAGGGGCCATCTCACTACAATGAGCAAGCCAGAGAGGGAGTGGAGGCAGAAGGACTGAATGAGAGAGGAAGAGAAGGAAAAGGACTGTGCTGTATATTGTACTGTGCTGTGTAGTGGGGAGCAAAGGAAAAGCGCTTCCCCACTTAAAACTAATGGGTGTTGTGTGGCAAGACTGGGCTCTGTGTCTATTGTGTCAGGGTTTGATGAGCCATGCGCCCTTGGTGGTCAACAAAATGAAAAAATAAGGCAAGACAAAATTCAACCCCCATTCAGATGCTAAATTCTGAAGCATTCAATAATGAACCACAATAAAGTGCATCATACTGCATTTTGACTTTTGTTTGAATAATAATAAAATGTATCACCTTTCCATAATCGCCAGCCCACACAATGCTGTTGTTGTTCATTATGAACTGCTTTCCTTCTGATAAAGATGCATCATAAAATCCAATATTCACAAATTCTGTGATTCCATTTACGCTAAGCTGCCAATTTACCAATTCATATCTTGCAGGAGGATCTCCATTAATGTCAAAATTTACATATTCACCATTGCTGACACTAAAATTAACCTTCTTCAGGTACTGCAATAACTGTTATATTAAAAAATATTGTAAACATTAAAAAAGGTTCAAAAAGATCAGGCCATTCAGTTCAACAGTTCTTCAATATTTGTTTGCCTAACAACTTCAAAGAAACATTAAAGAGAAGTTTGAAAATTCTACACTGCACTTTAATTCATACTGCTAAGTAACTGTTAAGTACCTTTTTCCATATAAAGTACAATATCTATTACATTTCCACACATCCATACAAAGAGATTAACTACAGCAGAAGTATAGGCACATTAATTTTAAATTATATTCACTTTAACAAGATTTTATAGCCAGTATTATTTAAGTGAAAACCCCAAGAAATGTTGAAAGGAAATTAATTAGATATAGACACATAATTTAAAAACTAAAGTGCCTTTGTTATACTGTATTAAGTCTGAAAAAAGTATAAATGCTATATGAAAAGCTTCTTACCTGCAGTGGCAGTGTATCGTTTTGCTTAGCTATGCAGAGTTCTTGATTATCCTGGCAAGCTAGAAGGTTGTGGAGCGCATGTGCTACAGCATATACAGCTTTGTACACATTATATGTAACTCCTAATTCAGAAACATCAATGTACAGATTATTAACTTGCTGTAAATCCTCCGATCCTGTACAGGTTTTAGAATTTGAAGCATTGAAACTGCAATCAAACATATCTTCCCAAAGTTTAATCAAACCTGTATTGCCTGGAGTGCTAGATGGACGAACTGACATTAAAAATTCTTTCAACCCTGGGATTGCTGCATTAGTGATTGTAAAGCCAATCGCTCCTTTAAAAATCTGGTAGTTTTCCATAGTTGCCACATTTTTGGCAGAAATCCAAGATTCACTGCCTACCCACTGTAGACCTGTAACATTCTGAAGCAGCAGTTCCTTAGCTAAAAATTCCACATCTATTAAAGACACAAAAGCTACAATAGTCTTGGAAGAAGCCATTTTAATTACTTCGACTGTTTTAAGAAATTTCTCTCTTGGATTGGTTCTGTAAATAACTTCTGAATATTCAATGCAGATACCTTCCTCTTCAGCTGTTTTTATAAAGGTAGCCATGCCAGAATTGCCGTAGTCATTGTCACTTCTTATCGTCCCCACCCAGGTCCATCCAAAGTGTTTGACAAGTTGTGCCAGTGCCCTGCTTTGATAATAATCACTTGGTATTGTCCTAAAAAAAGTGGGAAACTCTTTCCTGTTGCTGAGACAAGCACAAGTAGCGAAATGACTGATCTGTGAAAATAAACCAGTGAGATTTAATTTATGTATATGCATAAAAAAATGTATATATATTAGAAAGTTAATATATATATATATATATATATATATATATATATATATATATATATATATATATATATCATTTGTAAATACTTTTAAGTATATCATGTTAATAGATTAGGAGAAAAAATGTATTACTTTTATGCAACAAACTGTTACATGTTTATGGTAAATCTATTTGTTGTGGTTTTTTACATATAAAAGACTTGATGTAACCTTGGTATCGTTTTCATTTTTTTTGAACAATTACACTATCATATTAATTAAAAATGTAAAAAGGATTTACTACTAAACCACTGAGTACAAATGAAAAAAAAATTGAAGCTATCAATAATAACGATAAACAATTTCTTACCACTGGTATGTTAAATTGTCCAACAAGTGTAGCAATACTAATAGTTGTAGAAGACGAAGACTCCCCTATGACTGCGTGAATGCTAAACATTTGAGAACATGGCAGAGTTGATGATTGTGCTTCTCCTGCTCCACTCATTAGTGCCATTGCAGCTTTAATTGCCAAAGAAACAGTGCTACAAGCATCATATATCTTATATCCCAGTGACACTTTGGGCAAAATATCCGTTTGGCTGTTTATTTGTTCAATCGCAAAAATCATGGCTTCAGCAAACTGATATTCTTTATAATTTAAACTATTAAAGTAGAAAAAAAATGTCACAGTTTAGAACTTAATACTTGCACATATTAGATAGATGGACAGAATACTCACCCTTTACAGTTTAATGCTTCAGGAGTTGACTTAAGTGTGGGTTTGGATTCTATAATATTATTATGTAGTGTAAAAATTCCTCCTAGGATGAAGTCACCAGTTTTTGAAAGAAGAGGATTATCAGGATTTCCCCATAAACTGCAAAGAGGATTTTCACCCCTTACTGAAAGAGCCAGCACAATTATTCTCAGAAGCATGTCTCTGAGTAAATTACAAGGCACCAAAGATAAAGAGCTGGAGTTGGCTGAGTTTATATACTGTTCTGTCTGAAGGTGTTACTCCTTCAATAACTGCAAAGTAACAGAGGTTTACATGTCCCTAATGTACTCATGTTAGCCATGGGATTTAAACATTGGCTGTTTTTACTTCAGATGTTATCCTTCATGTCTTCAATGTAGAAATTCTGATATATTACTGTTCTCCTGGTAATAAGAAGGAGAGTATATTTTTTATCCAAAAGCATGTTATATATGTACTTTTTTGACACATTTTAAGATTTTGAGACACTGTACAATGTACACATTTATTACATTTGTGCAAAGAGAATTCTAAAGAGAAATACAGACAATAGCAACATTTAGTTTAAAACCAATGGGATTCTATTCCATATAAAATCTACTAATGATTGTACTGTATTCAAAAATATTCATTATGGACACAATGCAATAACAAATTGCTTGCTGTCTTTCAGAGCTTTGCCTTTACTTTGATAATTGGATGGGATTTCATCTGTGAAGAATTTGCATATCCTTCCTATAGTCTCATGAATCTCTAATGCAAAGGCACTGACTTTCCACACACATTGTAAAGACATGCTGCATGTTTGACTGACAACATTTAATAGAACTTGTGTGTATGAGCATGGCCTGTAGAGAACGAGGTTGCTTTTTGTCTTCTGCTTGACACCACCAAGAAGAATTGTGAATTTCCCCATGGGATTAATAAAGTATCTATCTATCTATCTATCTATCTATCTATCTATCTATCTATCTATCTATCTATCTATCTATCTATCTATCTATCTATCTATCTATCTATCTATCTATCTATCTATCTATCTATCTACCTACCTACCTACCTACCTACCTACCTACCTACCTACCTACCTACCTACCTACCAACCAACCACGGTATGGTCTGGCTGTCTCTTATCCTCTACAGGAAAGCAAGTTTAGAAAGTTAAGTGTGTTGTCCAGACCTAATCATGGTCATGCTTAAACATGACTGTTTCATTCGTCACGAGGACACATATAAGACAGGACTGGGAGCAGTATTACAATGAATAAATAATGGACTTCCCAATTATGCACCTCTGATGTATCATCTGTTTAGATGTAGTCTTGCGGTGCAAGATTAATGAATGATAATACACGTCTGGGGACAACCCATTAAAAACATCTGTAGTGAATAGCGACTACACCCACAGGACTTCTTAACCTTAAACACCCACCCCCAGTTTCTCAAGTCCATCTGTTTGAAACAACCACCAAGGATTCAGGAAGAGAGCAAAAGAAACTGAAAAAAAGATTTGATGCTGAGTGAAAAAAGGCTAAATTAGCTGTTATCAGTTCAAGAACTCAGTGGCACAATGTAACTAAACTTAATGATTAATTTGTACATCTTCATAAATGCTGTGTCAGAATACAGAGCTATGTGGATGTGTTTCTGTCTGATATACAGTATCTGTCATTTTGACTACTGCATCACTATATGTCATAACAGTGACTGAATGCCAATGAGTAAGGTTTTTCCATTGTGACAGGTTATGTTTATTTTTAACAAGAGCAATGTGCTCTCTGCACATGCAACACACCTATGTTTAACAGGGGTCATTCTGGGAGAATTTTTGGATGCACAGTTTATCGTAATCAGAAGTTTCTTGTCTATCAAATCAGGTTAACAAGAGCATCACTTCTATTTGCAGTTCAAAATCACTGCCCCTACTTTAAGTGCTGCCTTCATGAGGCATAGGATTGGTTTAGAAATGAGACTCTCACTGAACCATCTTATGGTTCTCACCCAGTTTTAAGTACAATTCACTCATGGTTGTCTCCACTGCCTCACCAAGACTAATTGAGACCAGGTATGCTGTATGTTTCCATTCCAAACATACAATACCATGCATACATGAGAATATTCTTTAGTGATAGAACATACTACACTAAAGAAGAATCAGAATTTGATGAGCCATTATTGTCACAGCAGATAGTGTCTTCTTGCGATTAAATTTGATTATCGTGTATTAGAAACTTCAGATGCCTCAAAGTTCATTGTGCTTTTATATCAGAACAGGATGCAACATATATATAACACCAGGCAGTCAGCCCATCCTAAGAAGGTCAGAGAAGAGGTAAGAGGAATACACCTTCAAGTGACTTCAAGAGAAATATAAAAGAAAAGGGTTTGGCTGAGGAAGAAGAAAGACTGTATGCCTTTGCCTGAAGACTGCTCCATGCAAAAATATTTATATCACAAGATGACCTTACTCATCTAACTAGGGGAAGACACTATTTATTTGACTCCCTGTTATGCATACCTTCTGTTAAAGAGAAGCATCTTGTTTTCTACATTTCTAAAAAGGAACATGTTATAATTTGCATTCTAAAATATAATGTTTAATGCTTTTATGTTGGAAAAATTTGTTTGCTTGTTTTTTCTTTTATTATTACCAACTTATATCCTTCCATTTTCTTAACCTGGAAATAGTTCTACTTTTTCTGTCATCATCTCAAAGACATGCTTTAAGATAGTTTGTCACTTTGATCTTATATGAGCAAGTGTGGATGAGTCCTTCTGTGAGTCATTGACTTGTATTCTACTAATAACAAGACTTCATAAAGGAATGAATAGGTTTGGAAAAGGAGATAATGAATAAATCTTTCAGAATTAACTTTACACTGTAAGATATAACAGATTTTTAATTCCAGACTTTTCAATGTTTATTCTGGCCATCCATCTGTTTCAGTGGGAAAAAAAAAAAATCATTATCATATCATTGTATATATATATATATATATATATATAGTGAAAATGAACAGCCTTGACACATGAAAAAAGGTTTGAAGCAGCCATCCATATACTTAATTCCTGGCTGCAAAAGGCAAATATAAAGCATGAGTTGTATACATAATTGAGTCCAAGACAGAACTGATCAACAGAGGGAAGATGGTGGGTTTTTAAGGTCAGTCAGGGAAGTGAAGTCATTGGGTCTGGAACCGACAGTGATGCCATCACACCCGGAACCATAAACAACATCCTCGGGGCCGGAACCAGGAGTGATGTCATCGGGGCCTGGAACCAGAAGTGACACCATCAGAATCAGGCAGAAATTCCCATGTCTGGTCCCACAGAGATAAAAGAGGAAGATTTAGTGCACCTCGCCACCCCCTGGCTTGGCGTGGAATTACTTTCTTTTGGTCCTTCTAGCTGCCACCAATACGTACGTATGTGACAATATATTCTATAGGACTTGTCATAATTTAGGAATAAGACAGCATGATCCATCTACTTTTTTTTTAAACAGTGAAAGCAAGTGAATTGAGGAAGGAAGTACATTCTGGCACTGATTCATTTTCAGACCCAGCCACAGGGCATGCACAAACCAGTATGTTTCTTCATGCCAGTTCCAGGCCCAGATAAATGGGAAGGGTTACGTTAGGAAAGGCATCCGATGTAAAATTTTGCCAGATCAATATGCTGACAACAATACAGCTTTCCATACCAGATTGGTCGAAGCCTGGGTTAACAACAGCAGCCAGAAGTACAGTTAGCCAACAGGGCACTGGTGGAAATTTGGCTACTGTTTGCCAAAGGAGAAGGAGACGGGGGAGGTAAGGAGAGTGGAAATGAGGGTAGGAACTTTGAATATTGGCAGTAAGACTGACAAAGGAAGAGAGTTACCCGACATGATGGAGAGAAGGAAGGTTGATGTATTGTGTGTGCAATAGACCACATGGAAGGAGAGTAATACCAGGTGTATCGGAGGTGGCTTCAAATTGTTCTACCATGGTGTGGATAGGAGGAGAAGGAACAGTATGTCAAGAGTGTTTTAGAGGTGAAAAGAGTGTCGAACAGAGTGTTGATTATGAAGCTGGAATCTCAAGGTGTGATGATGAATGTTATTAGTGCATATGCACTGCATGTTGGGTGTGCGATGGATGAGAAAGATTATTTCTGGAGTAAGTTGGATGAAGTGGTGGAGTGTACCCAAGGGAAAGAGTGGTGATTGGAGCAGATTTCAATGAACATGTTGGTGAAGGGAACAGAGGGGATGAGGAAGTGATGTCAAGGAGAGAAATGCAGAAGGTCAGACAGTAGTGGATTTTTCAAAAAGGATGGACATAGCTGTGGTGAATACATATTTTAAGAAGAGGGAAGAACACTGGGTGATGTACAAGAGTGGAGAAAGAGACACACAAGTGGATTATGTCCTATGCAGGGGGGTCAGTTTAAAGGAGATTGGAGACTGCAAAGTGATGGCAGCGAAAGCACAGTTTGGCAGCATAGGATAGTGGTGTGTAGGATGACATTGGAGAGCAAGAAGAGGACGAGTGTGAGGACAGAGCAAGGATATATATATATATATATATATATATATATATATAAAACCGGCAATGTATGAAAAGCAGGCATTGTATAGAATGCCTAGGGAATATATAAAATTCCTGGCGTTTTGGGGCAAAGTATGAAATATCTGAATTATTTTAATATTATATATACTTTCCTTAGGCATTGTATGTAATACATAGGTATTATATAGAATGATAAATGCTATTTAAGCAAAGTATTAAAAGAGAGTCATGGAAAGGATTTTATTGAAAAGACATATGAAAAAGAAAGAAATACAAAATAAAGTATAGGACTTTCTTATTGTGCTAATCGCTGGAGACTTTAACCATGTGACACTCGACAAAACATTACCTGCCTTCTCCCAGTATGTGGACTGTAACACCCGGGGAAATAAGACTATTGATTTACTGTATGCAAACGTTAAAGACGCATACAGCGCCACCCCGCTGCCTGCGCTTGGGAAAGCAGATCATAACCTGGTTCTGCTTCAGCCTCACTACAAACCAAGAGTGAGGGTCCTACGTACAACCACACGCTCATTCAGGAAGTGGTCCCCTGAGGTAGAGAAGGCTCTGAGAGAATGCTTTGGAACTACAGACTGGGATATCCTGCAGGGATCACATAGTGAGAACATTGAGGAGGTTGTTGACTGCACTACTGACTACATCAACTTCTGTATGGACATTGTAGTTCCAGTAAGAACTGTACGCTGCTATGCTAACAACAAGCCATGGATTACAAGTAACATTAAGGTCCTTTTGAACCAGAAGAAAAGGGCTTTTAAAGGCGGTGCTCAGCATGAGCTCAAGCGCGTGCAGAAGGAACTTAGAGTCCAGCTCAGGGCGGCGAAGGAGCATTACAGGAGAAAGCTGGAGCAGAAGTTGCAGAATAACAGCATGAAAGAAGTGTGGGATGGGATGAAGATCATCACTGGCTGCAGCTCAAGGCGGGGTGCCACCATCGAGAGAGACGTGAAGAGAGTAAACCAAATGAACAACTTCTTTAACAGGTTTGACCACTCTAACCCACTCTCACTCTCACCTTGGAGTACTGCACCCTCCACACATCCTTCTGCTGATACCAGCATAGGAGAGACATCCCCACCCACAATTACAGCAGCGCAGATGAGCAGAGAGTTGAGGAGACTTCGTGCCAGCAAAGCAGCGGGTCCAGATGGAGTTTCGCCACGACTGCTGAAGGTCTGTGCATCGGAGCTGGGGGGGTCCTCTACAGCGCATCTTCAACCTGAGCCTGGAACAGGGGAGAGTCCCGAGGCTTTGGAAAACATCTTGCATCACCCTAGTCCCAAAGGTATCACGTCCTAGTGAGCTGAATGACTTCCGGCCTGTTGCTCTGACATCACATGTGATGAAGACCATGGAGAGGCTGCTGCTTCACCACCTGAGGCCACAGGTACACCACGCCCTCGACCCTCTGCAGTTTGCATATCAGGAGAAGGTGGGAGCGGAGGATGCCATCATCTATATGCTACACCGATCCCTCTCCCACTTGGACAGAGGCAGTGGTGCTGTAAGAATTATGTTTCTAGACTTCTCTAGCGCCTTCAGCACAATCCAACCTCTGCTCCTTAGGGACAAGCTGACAGAGATGGGAGTAGATTCATACCTGGTGGCATGGATCGTGGACTGTCTTAAAGACAGACCTCAGTACGTGCGTCTTGGGAACTGCATGTCTGACATTGTGGTCACCAACACAGGAGCGCCACAGGGGACCATGCTTTCTCCGGTCCTGTTCAGCCTATATACATCGGACTTCCAATACAACTCGGAGTCCTGCCACATCAAAAGTTCGCTGATGACACTGCTATCGTGGGCTGCATCAGGAGTGGGCAGGAGGAGGAGTATAGGGACCTAATCAAGGACTTTGTTAAATGGTGCAACTCAAACCACCTACACCTGAACACCAGCAAAACCAAGGAGCTGGTGGTGGATTTTAGGAGGCCCAGACCCCTCATGGACCCCGTGATCATCAGAGGTGACTTTGTGCAGATGGTGCAGACTTATAAATACCTGGGAGTGCAGCTGGATGATAAATTAGACTAGACTGCCAATACTGATGCTCTGTGTAAGAAAGGACAGAGCCGACTATACTTCCTTAAAAGGCTGGCGTCCTTCAACATCTGCAATAAGATGCTGCAGATGTTCTATCAGATGGTTGTGGCGAGCGCCCTCTTCTATGCAGTGATGTGCTGGGGAGGCAGCATTAAGAAGAAGGATGCCACACGCCTGGACAAACTGGTGAGGAAGGCAGGCTCTATTGTTGGCATGGAGCTGGACAGCTTGACATCTGTGGCAGAGCGATGGGTGCTCAGCAGGCTCCTATCAATTATGGAGAATCCACTGCATCCACTAAACAGTGTCATCACCAGACAGAGGAGCAGCTTCAACAACAGACTGCTGTCAATGTCCTGCTCCACTGTCAGACTGAGAAGATCGTTCCTCCCCCAAACTATGCGACTCTTCAATTCCACCCGGGGGGGTAAACTTTAACATTATACAAAGTTATTGTCTGTTTTTTACCTGCATTGTTATCAATCTTTAATTTAACATTGTTTTTTGTATCAGTATGCTGCTGCTGGAGTATGTGAATTTCCCCTTGGGATTAATAAAGTACTGCGGTGGGTTGGCACCCTGCCCGGGATTGGTTCCCTGCCTTGTGCCCTGTGTTGGCTGGGATTGGCTCCAGCAGACCCCCGTGACCCTGTGTTCGGATTCAGCGGGTTGGAAAATGGATGGATGGATGGATTAATAAAGTATCTATCTCTATCTATTGAGGAAAACAAGAGAAAATAAAATATGAACCTACTTGTTGCAACAAGGAAGGAAAAAAATTTATTTTAAATTGCACTTAATTGTCTTTCACACAAAAAAGTAAAACTCAGAGTCCGTAATGTAGAACTGGATAGCACTAACGCCTTCTTTAACAGGATAAATCAGTTTACTTTTGTTTTCCACTAACATCACATCATAGTGATTCAGCAGCCAATAATTCCGTGGTTCCTTCTTAGTAGTCATCTTGGCCTTTTTCACATCGCTCACTAACTTCTGGTAAGTAGTTTCAGTTAGGAAAACACTGTTTTTTGCAGCATTAGCTCGCACTTTAGACAGTTCATCATAGAATTGTCGCTGCATGTCAACATGCCATGATTCCTTCTCAGACACTACACCTTGCTCTTTCATTTTCATACAGCACAGTATGGGCTAGAGTCTTTGCTGAACAAATTCAAAGTAGCATATTTCGTCACTTCCGAACAACATTAGAAACATTAGAAACGTCATTAGCGGGAGTAATTTATACTTTGCCGGTTTGTCTTTTGGCATTGCATAGAATGTGTAGAAAATGTGTGAAATATTAATCATTTCATACTTTGACGTCCAGTTTTCAGCATTCTATATATTGCCTAGGCATTGTATACAATGCCTGCTGTTTATACATTGCCGCTAACATATATATATATATATATATATATATACACATACTGTATATTATATACTGTATATACTCTATAGGAAGACTGTAAGGTGGAGTTCAGGGAGGAGGAAAGACAGGCACTAGATGGCAGTGAAGAGTTACCAGATAGCTGAGCAACTACAGCAAAAGTGATATGGTAGACAGTACTTGGTGTGATATATGGACAGTGGAAGGAGGGCAAAGAAACCTGGCGGTGAAATGGGGAAGTCCTGGAGAATATACAGAGAAGAGGTTGGTGAAGGAGAAATAGGTTGGTTAGAGATGAAGAAAATCGACAGGAGTACAAGGAGCTAAGGTGAAAGGTGAAGAGCTGTAGGCTAAAGATAAGGTTTATAATGAGTTGTATGAGATGACGGACACTAAGGAGTGAGAAAAGGACATGTACCAATTGGCTGGACAGGGGGACCAAGCTGGGAAAGATGAGCAGCAGGTTAGGGTGATAAAGGATAATGATGGAAACATACTCACAACCGAGGAGAGTGTGTTAAGCAGATGGAAAGAGTACTTTGAGAGGTTGATAAATGAAGAGAATGAGAGAGAGAGAGAGAGAGGGTTGGATGATGTGGAGATAGTGAGCCAGAAAGTGCAACAGATTAGAATAAGGAAATAAGGACAGCTGTGATGAATGGTCCAGATGACATACCTGTGGAAGCATGGAGAAATGGCAGCAGAGTTTTTAACCAGATTGTTTAGTGGAATCTTGGAAAGATCTTGGATGCCTGAGGAGTGGAGAAGAAGTGTACTGGTAACAGTTTTTCAGAATAAGAATGATGTGCAGAACTGTAGTAACTACAGAGGAATAAAATTGATCAGCCACAGCATGAAGTTATGGAAAAGAGTATTGGAAGCTCGGTTAAGAAGGGATGGGATAACTAGTGAGCAGCAGTATGGTTTCATGCCAGGAAAGAGTACTACAGATGCAATATTTGCTCTGAGGGTGCTGACGAAGAAGTATAGAGAAGGCTAAAAGGAGTTGTATTGTGTCTTTGCAGACCTAGAGAAAGCATATGACAGTTGTTGCATAGTGGTATTGCATTAGGAAGTCGTAAGTGGCAGAGACGTATGTAAGAGTGGTACAGGATATGTATGAGGCAAGTGAGACAGTGGTGAGGCCTGTGGTAGTAGTGACAGATGCATTTAAGATTGAGGTGGGATTACATCAGGAATTGGCTCTGAGCCCTTTCTTGTTTGCAATGGTGCATGACAGATTGACAGAGGAGAATAGTCAGGAGTCCTTGTGGACTAACATCCTTAGCATTAGACTCGAGGGTCACTCAGGCTGTAAAAACTCTGCTAAAGCATTAGTCCCAAGTGTCACTCAGGCAACTGCATAGACAAGTCTTGCATAAGCATTAGACCCAAGGATTACCTGGGCTGTAAAAGTGTCAACAGCTTTAGTTCTGAACGTTGCTTGGGAAATGATATAGGCATGTCTTGTGTAAACGACAGGCCCAAATGTTACACGGGCAACCGTGCAGACACGTCTTGTCCTAGTCTCATAATGGTGTCTTGTAAGAAATGTTTTTCAGTAGCCCAGGTGTTGCAGGCTGTTGACGGTGATACGTGCAGTGATGACAAAGTGAATCTGTTTTCTGGCAGTGAAACTGAAACAGACAATGAAATCGAAAGAGATTGTGATGAATCTGAAAGTGGCACTCATGCCAATTGCACATGTGCAGTGAGCTGTTCAAAAGCTGATCAGTCTGGAAAGAAGATCTGCAAGGAATCGCACTACTATTGTCCTAACTGTGACGATGGATTGTGTATTTTACCGTGCTTCAAGATATATGACACAAACGGCACATTTTGTATATGATATTAGCATTATTTTTATTATTATTATCAATTATTCTTATTATTTGTATCATTGTTATATTTTCTACACTTCTGACTTTGTACTTTTAGTGTTTTGCACATTTAACAGTAGAATATGTCATCTTTCAATCCAAAAACCTCAACACTTTTTATGTTTTTTCATTGTAATCTGTAACAAGATTAGGGAGCAGTTTGAGGAGACCCTGGAGAAGTGGAGATATATTCTACAAAGGAGAGGAATTAAGGTCAACAGGACCAAGACAGAATACATGTGTGTGAATGAGAGGGATGTCAGTGGAATGTTGAGGATGCAGGGAGTAGAGCTGGCGAAGGTGGATGAGTTTAAATACTTGGGATCAACAGTAAAGAGTAACAGGGATTGTGGAAGAGAGATAAAGAAACGAGTGCATGCAGGGTGGAATGAGGTGAGAAGAGTGTCAGGAGTGATTTCAGAGAGACAGGTACTGTACCAGGAAGAGTGAAAGGGAAGGTCTACAAGATGGTAGTGAGACCAGCTATGTTATATGCGTTGGAGACTGTGGTATTGACAAAAAGACAGGAGACAGAGCTGGAGGTGGCAGAGTTAAACATATTAAGATTTGCATTGGTGGTGACGAGGCTGGGCAGGATTAGGAACGAGTACATTACAGGGTCAGCTCAGGATGGACGGTTTGGAGGCAGAGGTAGAAAGGCGAGATTGTGTTGGTTTGGACACGTGCAGAGGAGAGATGCTGGGTATATTGGGAGAAGGATGCTAGGGATGGAGCTGCCAGGTAAGAGGAATAGAGGAAGGACTATGAGGAGGTTTATGGATGTGGTGAGAGAGGACATGCAGTTGGTGGATGTGATTGAGCAAGATGCAGAGGACAGGAAGATATGGAAAAAGATGATCCACTCTGAAGACCCCCATAAGGAGCAGCCAAAAGAAGACTAATTCATTTTCACAATATCAGTCATTATCAGCTATGAATGTAAATATTCCAAAAATGAAAAAAATGATAAATAAAAATAATAAATTTAGTTTATCACTGGTTTGCACAGAAATATCCTTTACCAGTTGTAAATATACTGCCAACTCAGTACTTGTATGAGGTTTGTATCACTTTGTTGCCAAATGAAGTTTTTAAAACACAAGTAATTAGTCAGCAACAACATTTTTCACAGGCAGAGCCAGTGAATCTATCTATTAGTGCACCAAAAGATTAGATTTTTAAAAAAAGATTATCGACAGGTAAAAATAACAAATAAAGTGAAACAGTTTTCACTTGTGATTATCTGTCCATAAGGTAAAGGTTTTGCAATTTCAACTTCAGTGTGTTAAAGCTGAATAAATAAGATATAGCTGTTGTCAAAAAACACAACTGCTGTCTATAGATGAAGAGCACACTGCATTCAAACATCCACCCAAAAACTGATTCTATGATTTTAGTTAGGGGACTATTACAACTTAAGATTTTTGTTTTCGGGAGTAACAATGAGGCAAGGCTCTGTTGAGCTGGGCAGTAGGAAAGTTGCTTTCTGCTTGATTTATGGCAACATGCCTCATATAAGTTGTAACAAAAGAGATCATAAAGAATTGGGTCACCAAATGCCAACCCCGAACCCCAAACATGTTCTCAGATATAAGTATAAGTATGCACTGATTCAAGATTGCAGATGTGACAGTGCGGATTGACTCCACACTACTGGTTGCATCCTGGGAACCTTTTGAATCCGCTACCGCTGATATCATACCCAAGGATGAGCCAGTGGATGAGGACACAACACACAAAGCAAGGGGTTGGTGCAAAAGCGCTCCAGTGCATTTGTTAAAACCTAACAACAAAACAGTGTTCAATAAGTGCAGTTTTCAAAATGTTCAATAAATAAATAATCCATAAAAACAAGGTGAAAGTTAAAAACAAATAAATACTTCGTTAAAATCAGACTTTAAAACCAGAGATGATCCAAAAAACTTTGTGCCCCTATAACTGCCTTTTTAAACCTGCTGCCTCCTCCCCTTTTCCCGTTTGGACCTCGCAGAAAGAGAAGATACCAACCGACAGGTGCAATCAACCTTCATATCCTGGATCCGTTTCCTGTTGTCCTTCCATTGGTGTCTGCGGGGCGAACTGTCAAGCCACATGCTGCTCCCGCAGCTCACATTTGGCCCTTGCAGGACATAACGTCAATTGGGCTGCTTCTACTCCCTGGCAGTTGCTCAGCAAGAGTGCCCTTTTTTCAGCTTCAGGCTCCAGCATCCATGAAGCTCACTCCTAACCACCTGACTTTCGCTCCCCGAAGCAAAGGCGCTCTTGCTCTCTCTTCGTGTCTCTGTCTTCTCTCCATTTAACCTTTGTCTCTTGGTCGTCTTTCTCTCTCTGGCCAGGCTAATTTTCCTCCCTTTTTTCCTTTTTTTGACCACTTCTTACTTCTTACTGTGCCAGCTCCCTTTTTATTTGCTTCTGTTGGTGCAACGCCTCAATCGCAAACTGCGGAAAGCTGATGAAGCAATTGAGACAGACTGCACCCTCACGTGCAGGTGCATCTCACCCCCAGTTGCTCCACCAAGCCCTCACAGCTGCATGAGCATGCACACCCACAGAAATCAAGCCGGCAATTCAATTATTAATTAATAAAAACTTGCCACCTTTTTCTGAGCCGCGGACCCGCAATACTACAGCAGATCTTCTGGTTTTAAGTTCTTACAGGATGGAAGAGGTGGGTCCTGGTGGACGGACACCAGTGGACGCCAGGCTGTAACCAGTTGTGTCTTCTGATCTGCAGATGGAGGAAGAGAAAAGGCATTAGGACACAGTGCCAATCCCTAGAGCTGTGAGGAATTACAATTATTAAAGATTTTAAGCTGTCCTCTTTGCACCCATGCATGGCAAGGCACAGTACTTTCTTCTCTGGCATGGCTAAAGCATTCAACAGTATCATTTGTTGGTTTTGCACTTATTGTTAGTATTGATGCAAATTCTTTTGATGTCCACTTTTGGAAAACGCTTCTCCCCAAATTAGTGTATTCTACCTGCCTGTTCCACTCTGGGTAACTTTCTTTCTGAATTCAATTCCTTAACCAATAGGTGAATCTATCTATTTCTTTTTCACACATCACAAATTATTTTTCTTCTTTTAATTAGATTTCCACCTTAATTAAGAAAGTCTGCCAAGTGGTTTTAGGCTGAGTTGATCAAGATGTATATTTCTGACATTTTGTTTATATAAGCCAAAAAAAGTACATTTACCATGATTTTTAGATCAGTATAGAAACTGCAAATTGGTTATTCTAATTTTTTAACTCAGTGGAAAAATAATTTTTGTTTATTAGTTGGGTAACAGTTCTTTTTGAACATACAGATGATACCGTCTTTTTGGACCTCCTGCCTCTAACCAATTCTTCTGTGTAGCACTGATGATGCTGCACTATGATAAAACCTTGATAAAAGTTAAGAATCTGAGAAGCTAATACATGTACTGTACACAGTTACTATTTAGGACTACATAACCTTTGTAACAAACTAAAATGACATGTAAAATAAAAAGGAGAAAGACATATGCGATGTAAAGACCACCACGCTGCTAGTTTGATATGACAAAATGAAAATAATGGATGCAGCACAAGCTTGTGATGATTTTCAGGGTGTTGCGAGGGTGAGTCAATACACTATAAAAATATATATATATTAGTAGGCATATGTCAGTCTTGGGAGATGGAGTTGAGCGCTGTGTTCAGCTTCTAATGCAGCATCTGTTATGACTTAGCAGGCCTATGTGGGAATTGCATTCTCTACCACACTTGGAGCAGACAAAGTCTGATGCCATTTTTTTTGTCAATAGTTTAACCTCTCTTCTTAGATGTTTCACCTATGCCTGTTGGGCAAGTGATTCTTCAAAACAGGAGAGGCCTCTTTGCACCACATGCCTCCAAGATTGCCTTTCGGAGGCCATCATTTCCCATGTGTTCATGCGTATGCCCAAGGCCTTCATGTTTAGCTACATCATATAATGTAGCTGTAGCTAACATTAATTATAACCTTATTTTTAAACTCTTTCACACATAAAATAATTACCAAATCATTTGTGAATGGGTGACTACTTGATTGACAGGGAGATGTACAGAGTACATAAATAAGTGTATTTTAAAATATGATTGGATATATATGCTCCAGTTACTACTATAGATAGACAGACAGACAGACAGACAGACAGACAGACAGACAGACAGACAGACAGACAGACAGACAGACAGATAGATAGATAGATAGATAGATAGATAGATAGATAGATAGATAGATAGATACTTTATTAATCCCAAGTGGAAATTCACATACTCCAGCAGCACCTTACTGATACAAAAAACAATATTAAATTAAAGATTGATAACAATGCAGGTAAAAACAGACAATAACTTTATATAATGTTAACGTTTACCCCCCCCCCGGTGGAATTGAAGAGTCGCACAGTTTGAGGGAGGAACGATCTCCTCAGTCTGTCAGTGGAGCAGGACATTGACAGCAGTCTGTCGCTGAAGCTGCTCCTCTGTCTGGTGTTTAGTGGATGCAGTGGATTCTCCATAATTGATAGGAGCCTGCTGAGCGCCCGTCGCTCTGCCACAGATGTCAAACTGTCTAGCTCCGTGCCTACAATAGAGCCTGCCTTCCTCACCAGTTTGTCCAGGCATGAGGCGTCTTTCTTCTTAATGCTGCCTCCACAGCACACCACCGCATAGAAGAGGGCGCTCGCCACAACCGGCTGATAGAACATCTGCAGCATCTTATTGCAGATGTTGAAGGACGCCAGCCTTCTAAGGAAGTATAGTCGGCTCTGTCCTTTCTTACACAGAGCATCAGTATTGGCAGTCCAGTCTAATTTATCATCCAGCTGCACTCCCAGGTATTTATAGGTCTGCACCATCTGCACACAGTCACCTCTGATGATCACGGGGTCCATGAGGGGTCTGGGCCTCCTAAAATCCACCACCAGCTCCTTGGTTTTGCTGGTGTTCAGGTGTAGGTGGTTTGAGTTGCACCATTTAACAAAGTCATTGATTAGGTCCCTATACTCCTCCTCCTGCCCACTCCTGATGCAGCCCACGATAGCAGTGTCATCAGCGAACTTTTGCATATGGCAGGACTCCGAGTTGTGTTGGAAGTCCGATGTATATAGGCTGAACAGGATCGGAGAAAGTACAGTCCCTTGTGGCGCTCCTGTGTTGCTGACCACAATGTCAGACGTGCAGTTCCCAAGACGCACATACTGAGGTCTGTCTTTAAGATAGTCCACGATCCATGCCACCAGGTATGAATCTACTCCCATCTCTGTCAGCTTGTCCCTAAGGAACAGAGGTTGGATTGTGTTGAAGGCGCTAGAGAAGTCTAGAAACATAATTCTTACAGCACCACTGCCTCTGTCCAAGTGAGAGAGGGATCGATGTAGCATATAGATGATGGCATCCTCCGCTCCCACCTTCTCCTGATATGCAAACTGCAGAGGGTCGAGGGCGTGTTGAACCTGTGGCCTCAGGTGGTGAAGCAGCAGCCTCTCCATGGTCTTCACCACATGTGATGTCAGAGCAACAGGCCGGAAGTCATTCAGCTCACTAGGACGTGATACCTTTGGGACTGGGGTGATGAAAGATGTTTTCCAAAGCCTCGGGACTCTCCCCTGTTCCAGGCTCAGGTTGAAGATGCGCTGTAGAGGACGCCCCAGCTCCGATGCACAGACCTTCAGCAGTCGTGGCGATACTCCATCTGGACCCGCTGCTTTGCTGGCACGAAGTCTCCTCAACTCTCTGCTCATCTGCGCTGCTGTAATTGTGGGTGGGGATGTCTCTCCTATGCTGGTATCAGCAGAAGGATGTGTGGAGGGTGCAGTACTCCGAGGTGAGAGTGAGAGTGGGTTAGAGTGGTCAAACCTGTTAAAGAAGTTGTTCATTTGGTTTGCTCTCTTCACGTCTCTCTCGATGGTGGTACCCCGCTTCGAGCTGCAGCCAGTCATGATCTTCATCCCATCCCACACTTCCTTCATGCTGTTATTCTGCAACTTCTGCTCCAGCTTTCTCCTGTAATGCTCCTTCGCCGCCATGAGCTGGACTCGGAGTTCCTTCTGCACGCGCTTGAGCTCATGCTGATCACCGTCTTTAAAAGCCCTTTTTTTCTGGTTCAAAAGGCCCTTGATGTCACTTGTAATCCATGGCTTGTTGTTAGCATAGCAGCATACAGTTCTTACTGGAACTACAATGTCCATACAGAAGTTGAGGTAGTCAGTAGTGCAGTCAACAACTTCCTCAATGTTCTCACTATGTGATCCCTGCAGGATATCCCAGTCTGTAGTTCCAAAACATTCTCTCAGAGTATTCTCAGCCTCCGGGGTCCACTTCCTGAATGATCGTGTGGTTGCAGGTAGGACCCTCACTTTTGGTTTGTAGTGAGGCTGAAGCAGAACCAGGTTATGATCTGCTTTCCCAAGCGCAGGCAGCGGGGTGGCGCTGTATGCGTCTTTAAACGTTTGCATACAGTAAATCAATAGTCTTATTTCCCCGGGTGTTACAGTCCACATACTAGGAGAAGGCAGGTAATGTTTTGTCGAGTGTCACATGGTTAAAGTCTCCAGCGATTAGCACAAACGCCTCAGGGTGCTGCGTTTGTAACTTAGCAACAGCAGAATGGATGATGTCACTCGCAGTCTCCACGTCCGCCCGAGGAGGAATGTATACAATAACAACAATGACGTGTCCAAACTCTCTGCGCAAGTAATAGGGACGTAAACTTACGGCCAACAGTTCGAGGTCCCTGCAGCAAGTGGAGATTTTGAAGTTAACATGTCCAGAGTTACACCACCGTGTATTAACATAGAGAGCGAGTCCTCCTCCTTTGTGCTTCCCACAAGTACTTGCATCTCTGTCCACTCTAACTGTGCTAAACCCGGGTAGCTCCACGTTAGCATCTGGGATGGAGTTAGTTAGCCACGTTTCGCAAAAACACAACAAACTGCATTATCTGTAGGTTCTGACATTTTTCACCAGCGCAGCCAGTTCGTCGATCTTATTTGAGATTGAGTTCACATTCCCCAGAATCACAGAAGGCACCGAAGGCTTAAAACGGCACTTTCTCGCAAGCCGCTTCATTTTTAGCTTAGTGCCAGCTCTGCTGCCACGATACCGCCTTCTTACCTCATCGGGCAAATAGGGAACCACACCGGCACTGGCATTTGTTCTCAGCGCTCGAAGTTGAGTACTTGAATAGACGAGTCTCGGCGTGTAAAAATCCATGCTCATGTTGTAAAAGTAAGTGTGTCCAGGGAACAAATCCACATAAAATAAAGTGATAGGAGTGATCAATAAATAAAAATACAAAAATAAAAGTAGAAAAGTACACATACACATACAGTCATACATGGAGCTGCTGAAAAGGCTGCCACTCTCGGCAGCGGCGGCACCGATTTTTTTAATTTAATTTAATTTTATTTTATTTTCTATTTTATTTATTTATTTTTTTACTATGCAAATGTTTGATATGTTTTTACTGTAATTAGTTTACTAAGGGATAAAATGAAAATGAAATCTGGTTTGTGGTGTATTTTAGTTACATCATACCATTAACATTTTGCAATTCATAATTCACTCTTAATTACAGTTTATAAAGAATAAATACATACCCTGACAGATTATAATTATTAAGTACACTATTCATCAGCACTAGGCAACTGCAGATGATTCCTGGAAACTGGAATTTGGTAAATTCGTATTTAATAGACCAATGAAATTCTGCTCTCTTTTGAGATAACATTCCTATTATGTACTCCTATGGTTATATTAATCTATACTAATAAAAGGCAAAGCCCTCACTGACTGACTGACTGACTGACTGACTCATCACTAATTCTCCAACTTCCCGTGTAGGTAGAAGGCTGAAATTTGGCAGGCTCATTCCTTACAGCTTACTTACAAAAGTTAGGCAGGTTTTATTTTGAAATTCCACGCGTAATGGTCATAACTGGAACCTGTTTGACTGACTCACTCATCACTAATTCTCCAACTTCCCGTGTAGGTAGAAGGCTGAAATTTGGCAGGCTCATTCCTTACAGCTTACTTACAAAAGTTAGGCAGGTTTCATTTTGAAATTCTACGTGTAATGGTCATAACTGGAACCTGTTTTTTGTCCATATACTCTAATGGAGGAGGCGGGAACGAAGGTAAATGACGTTAATTGTTGACTGTCTTTTAATACTGTGTACTTATTGAGTGTCTTTTAATACTGTGTAAGCATACATATTAACACATGTGCAATTAAACGTGTGCATTTACGGGGTCATTTCTCAGGCTTAAAAGCTCGCCTTTTATTAAAAAGGTAAATGCAAACTCTTTTCATTCTGAAGGGCACAAACCACGTTAGATTTCAGCCGTTAAACGTGCAAAAATGTCAGTACACCAGATAAATAAGCGCAACATATTATCAGTTGTATTGTATGCTTACAATATATATACAAATGTGTTAATCGTTAACTAATATTATGGGATGGTGTTTTTCGACTTGCGCCTTGATTTAAACGATTGCATGTCTTGGTGGGTTTGCGTAGCTTATTGTCAATATCTTTACACCTCTTTTTAAGACTTAATTTAAAAAGGTTTTCTTTTCTTCTTAATTAAAATTTAAAAGCAATACTTCACCGCTGCAAAGCCCCTCTAGCGCTGACGTCCGACGTTCGATTACCGTAAGCGAGGGCAATGAGTGTGTACGCCTGATGAGCCAAGAATAAGGGGGAAACAGGTGTCGCGTACTCTTTGCATTATTTGACAGTAAACTATTTTCATCCATTCTATGATCTGCTTCTCACAACTGAAGGCACCGTGGCTGATGTTACCTGACTTGCTGGGCCAACCATAAGCGTTACCTGGTAGGTAACCACCCACTCACTTCACTCCAATACGGGAATCGAACCTCGGACGTCAGCGCTAGAGGCGAAGCCCCTAAAATTGCGCCACGGCGTGTGGTTCGTTTATTTATTATAAGTTCATAGACCTACAAAAGGTTGCAATTGATTTGAGGCAAGATTGCTTTTCTCATGTACAACTATACGTTGCATTCTTAACAGTAAGCTTGCACAGCTTGGTCATATTACAACCTGAGTGCTGAACTGACAACGTCGTATACAAACAGAACTATAACAATCGTAATAAACAAACAAAAAAAAAAGCGAAGAACCCTTGGATTTAATATAAAAGGCTCTTTCCTTGGCGAAGCAAGGAAAAAGGAAGACCTTATATGGCGTTCGTTTATAAAACAGCGGAAAAGCTGTGTTAAGGCTGCTTCACAAAAAAAACAGATCCTTAACAAATTGCTATTGGGATATTTTCCCTCAATTTCAAAAGCTTTTCTTCTTCATAAAAATTTAAAAGCAGTACTTTGCGGGGATTTAGATATATATATATATATATATATATATATATATAATGCAAAATACCCGCGCTTCGCAGCGGAGAAG